>NC_086256.1:3782692-4091730 GCF_021018805.1 Prinia subflava
TGAGATTTTGGCTAAGGGGCTTCTGTAAAGCAGAAATTAAAGCACTCCTGTGTCTCAGTATGGTATTCTGAGCATTATAGACACTCCAGACTGGAGTTTAAAAGGTGTTTAGATGCCTGATGATTCAGTTAACAATTTGGAAAATCACTCAGGTGCCCAACTTGTTGGCTTTGCTCAGGGCTTAGTGAGCCAGCATTGGCTGATAGACCCAGATAAATGGACCTGGAGAGATTTTCACTTCATGGCATGAGTTTAGAGGTGGATTTTAAGACTCTTCATCTGCCATGGGAAAAGTAAGGCTTGGGAAATAGCTGTAAGGCATGGTTAGACCCCTACTGCAGGTGATGAGTATTCTTCATGAAAATCCACGTGGAAACGTTGCTCAGAAGAATCTGAATATTTAGGAATCTAAATAATGACAAGCTCACCACAGACTGCAGGAAATTTGAGATACAAAAATCTCTGGCCTGACCTTTGAATGACCCCAGTCCTGAAATATTTAGTTTGTTGTACACCATCTGCTTTAATTCACGTTAGAGGAAGAAAACCTGTGTACCCCAGAGCAGAGAACGTGGCCAGGTGTGAAGGGCTGCAGCTGACGTGTGTCATCACCTCCCCAGATGAACTCCCAAAGCCTGGGATTGCATCTCCTTTCCCAAATCACCTGGCTGGGAGGTGTTGGCTGTGAAGCATTTGAGATTATGATTGTTTGTGTGTATTTACAGGAAGATTTTTCTCAATCAGGCAGAACTGAGATGCTCTAAAGCGTTATGGATGTGGAAGATTTGGCCACAGCTTTATCACAATACTGCCACTAATATATGTAATGCTTTATACTGAGGAAATGTGTTCATTTTTTACCAGCATGAACCTGTTAAATTCCTGGTGTGGTGGGTTTGCCTTCAGCTTCTTTAGGAGGTTGTAGAGGAGGCTTTTTTTGGTAACTGTGTTTTGTTAGACTCTTAATACCTTACTGGTTAGTGACTATAAGCAATAATCTGGTTTTTATTTGGAATCTGTTACCCAGAGAAGCTGTGGCTGCCCCATCCCTGGAAGAGTTCAGGATCAGGTTGGATGGGCTTGGAGCACCCTGGGATAGTGGAAGATGTCTCTGCCCATGGCAGGGGGTTGGAATGAGATGATCCTGAAGGTCCTGCCCTATGAGCCCACAGTTTATACCTCCAAGTCTTGCTTGAATTCCTTCTCCAAAAATATCTGGAGGAGGACAGCACAGTTTTCATCTTGGGGAGAGAGGAGGTGGATTGAACTCACAACTGAACACCTCACCTGCTCAAGGCTTGTAAGGTAGGAGTATAACTGGGCAAATTTCACCTACAGATTATGGACAGGAACAGACTCCCCAGGCATTCAGAGGATGGATCTCACTGCTCTTTCTCCTCTGAGTAGGAGCAACTGAGCTCCCACCTTCCAGGCAGCTGAGCTCCCACCTTCCAGGCCTCCTTCAAGTCCTTTAGCTCAGGAGGCAGGAGCTGAGGCCACAGAAGTGGAGGGAAGGGCCATTTTTTGACTTTAACCAAATTTGCCTTCCCTATCTGCCTTCTCTGGGTGCTGTAGCACTGAGGGCATGGCCCATCAGGCTTTACTGCAGTCTGTAAAGGATTCCCTGCATCCCTGGATGCATTTTAATGTACCTTAATCAGCCCTGGACCTGCGTTTTTATTGCTGCAGGATCCTGCTGCTGGAGCAGTGCTGTGCTTGTGCTTTAATGCAGCACCCTTTACCCCTGCTTGTGTCTCTGAAGAGACAAACCTGCAGAGGGGTTTTTCCCCAAAAAAACCTGGAGAAGCAAGGAATGAGCCACCTTCTCCTGACTGCCAGGTGTTCTGGTGTTCATGCTCCTCCTGGATCGATGCAAATGGATGCATAGAAGATAAGTGACTCCTCTAAATCCCACCAGGGGCTGGGGAAGGACTTGCTGGCCTGTTCCGTACCCCAGAGCCATCCCTCCTCAGAGCCTGCACTCTGCACAAGTATTAATGCATCCCCTTTTCTTTATGGCTTTAATTATTGTGTGCGCCAGGCACAAAGTGAATATCTTTGTGTTAAGCAGCTAATTAATGTTGGGAGCTTCGTCTGCTGTTTATTGTAGGGGTTTGCAGGAAACTCTTCCCAGCCGTAATAGAGTTGGTGAAATATGCACTGTGGATCCCAAATGTTAGAGACAAAAAGATGAGGTGCTGCTGAGGGCCATCAGTGCACATTGACTTCTTTTGGCCCCACATACATCAAAAAAATGAAGTGAAACCCTTTGCTGTGGAGGACTGGCTGCAGCTGAGGCACCTTCTTTAATCTCCCATGAGCAGGATGCCTTGTGAGCCAAGAAGGCTATCAAGATACAGTTTTAATTAACATTTGCTTTTTAGATAATGTGCACAGTTTATTTTGGCAAGAGTTCATTGAATATGAAATTTTTGTAATTAAGATACTGAAACCTGCAATATTTTGTTTTCTGCGGTATTTTTTTTTTCCAAAATGGCATAAATTCTGCAGCATTTATTACCCAGTAGACAACTATTGCAAGAAAGAGCAATTTCTTCCACTGTTTTTTTAAAAATCTGTCTTTAACCTTTTTGTTTTGGTGCCTTGTTAGGCAGCGTTTTCTTTTCACAAATGTGTTTGAACAATCACAGAATAAAAATAAAGTAGAGATGGTATTAAAGTCCCTATTCCTAAGGTAATTAAATACCAGTCTTCTATTAATTTATTTTAATATGCACATCTGAATGAATTCATCTCTGTATCATCTGAACACCCCACAAAACAATGTAAATCAGTGAGTCATCACGGATACAATACTTCTCTTTTGTCCTTCAGAAGGAGCCAGACACTTAAGACAATATGTTTTACATATTTAGAGGTATTATATGCTCCTTTCAGAGACATTATCAGCCTCCTGAAAGAGAAATAAGAGAATAGATGCGAAAAAATGTCCTTGGTGGAGATGGTGAGCTAAAAGAATTCATAGTTCTTGGATTTTATTTTTTTAATGGCACATAAAAAGAATTTACTGAAAAAACTTGGTTGTGCTTTATATCTTTCTGTCACAGATTCTTAGGATGAGGCTAGAAAGCTCTAAAACCAAACTCAAATTATTGATGAACAGCAATGAAAACACCTCGTAGCTCTCTATAATCTCAACAGATTTTCACGAGAGAAAACGTTGTTAAAATAAGTCAAAACAAAAGGGAGAAAGCTGCTCCCATTCTGGTTGTGTTGGGAGGGGTTAAGAGGGAAGAGAAGGATAAAATCACTTTTCAGAGTGATTGCTGGGAAAAAATGAGATTCTTCAGAGCACTCAGCCTCTGGTAGGGGAGGGAATATGCAGATGATTGTGGCACTGTGAGTTTATTATTTATTGAGGGACGTCCAGATGAGCGCAGGAGGAGTGTGAAATTGAAGAACAAATTAAGGGTAAAAGGTTATTTATTTTCCAGCGAAATCCTCTTTCTTTGGAATATTATTAGTAATTCAGTTTTTAGCTGGGAAGCAGCCCAGCCTGAGAGAGCCCCAGGAATCGAGTGCACGATCCCATCTCTCCCCCTATGTGTGTCAGGATTTACAGCCCACCAGAACAACCTGCTCGTGAAAATACACATTTTTCCAAACTGCTCCAGTTAATTCTCTGTTGTGCAAAGCAAAACTGTGAGGAGTGTTGAAACCATGCCAGCCTCCCTGTGTGCCACCAAAGTGATCGCTTAAATCGCTCTGCCAGGTAGCCCCTGCTTCCCCTGGGCTGGGAAATAGCTCCAGCTCCTGGTCCCTCGAAGGAACTGATCTGCAGACATTGTCTGCACCCAAAATTTGGTGTGGCTGTGAATTTTTCTCACAGTTTAGTGCTTACATTTTGCTGTGGGGTAGGTAAATGGTGAGGGTCAGGCTCTTCTCCCAGTTAACAAGTGACAGGACAAGAGGAAAATGCCTCAACTTGCACCAGAACGGTTTGGGTTGGATATTTGGGGAAATTTCCTCAGCAAAGGGATTGTCAAGTGTTACAACAGTCCCCATCCCTGGAGGGATTCACAAGACAGGTGGATGTGGCACTTGGGGACGTGGCTTGGTGGTGACCTTGGGGTGCTGGGGGGGACTCGAGGAGCTTGGAAGTGTTTTGCAGCCCTGATGATAAATGTGTCAGCCCAGCAGTCCCCATCAGAGCATTTGCTTCTGTCAGAGTACCTGGAGGTCCCGGCCGGGGTGCCAGCCCGGGGGAAGGTCCCTGTGGGACCTCAGCTGTCACCTGCTGAGCTGTGCAGAGCAGAGCAGCCCTGTGCTGAAGCCCAGCTTTGCTCAGCAGTGCTGCTGGCTGGAGCAGCGGGGCATTGATCGCATCCTCAGCATCCCAGGGAGCCTCGGCGCTAATTAGCAGCAGAGATTGCTGCAGGGCAGGAGGGTGCCCAGGGCTGGGAGGGGCGTAGCTTGCCCTGCCAGAGCAATAAATCCATATTGGTTAAACCGCCTTTGTTAAGGGTTTGTGGAATCAAAAACTGTGCCTGTGAATTTGAGTGAAGTTAAGTCTGTGTTAACACATCATCACAGAGAGGGGTGACCCTGCTCAAGCAGATGTTGTGGATAGGAAAGCACTGAAATCGGGGATTGCATCCTTGAGCAAGGAGGCAGGATGTGAGGAACGGGCCTTGCCAGGGAATGGTGAGGATGGGCTGTGAGTTCATTCCAAATAATGCCAAAATTTGTGTGAGACTCCACAAATGCAGATGTAAGCTGCCCACTAAAAGGATGCAGGAATTATTCCCTCTACTGTTGGAATGACAGCTAACAAGACAATAAAGAGCTGCAGAATATACATGGCTTTAAATGACCATCATCTCTTACACTCAGAAAATAATGTAATCTCCTCTCAGCTTCCATATCCCTGAAGTATGTGCGAGTCATTAGCTGTTATGATGTACATAACCATCCTTTCATTTTGAGGCCTTTTCTTCATTCATTTTCTTCATTGCACAATACAAAAGATCTCAAAGTACGTGCTGATTTAGGCCATACAAAAATTGCTACTAAAGAATAAAAGAAAATCTATCATTTTGTATGCTGCTTGAGAAAGCTGCTAATAAAAATCCTCAATGCCTTCTCCAGGTACTTCTGTAATTCTGTCCTTTCTGCTCCTGCTTTGCCCATAATTTCACAATCCCACTCAATTCTTTTTAATCTGTATTAGATGTGTTTGCATTTAGTCCCATTAGAGGCTCTTGGGGAGTTTGTTGGGGTTTTCCACACTGGTGGGTGTGCCACGTGCTTCATCCCAGTTCTCCATCTCAAAGTGGGATGAGCCAAGACTCAGAGGAAGGAGAAGGTGGATGGGTTGTCCCATTATTATCCCATAACCCATTATTAATGGGTTAATAATGACACCAGGCTGGGCTGTGCCTCTGTCCTGTTCAGAGCCTTTGCAGCTCCATCTGGGAAATTGTACAAGATGGGTTTGCTCAGCCACAAACACACCCAGCACAATGGAGCTGAAAATGAAAGCCCAGCATAAAAGAAGCAATGTATTAGTTCACAGGCAGCTGCAACACAAAGGTTCCAGGAAACCGTGTTTTGGAGAATTGTGAAAGTTTTAGGAGGTAAAGTGGGATGGCTGGAAGGGATTTGTGAACAATCAGCGGTGCTGTGCCTCAAAGAGGGACTTCTCAAAAACTGAGGGTAAAAGTGAGTGTTGAAAGTCCAGAGCAGAGAGAGAGGAATACAGAGCTGAGTTAAATGCAAAAGAACAAAGATAAGCTCGAGTTGGAGTCAGCAAAAAAAGAAGAAAAAGAAACTACCTTAGAAATAATCTATAAAGGAGAAGGAAGTTCAAGGTGGAGAGCAGGCCTATAACAAATTACGAGAAGGGTCTATTTAATAGGAATTCAAATGGCTACGGTGCTAAAAAACTTTCTGAACATTTCTATAGTGAAAAGAAAGATTAGTTTCTGCCTCCAGGGAATTAGTATTGATCGTCATTTGGTTTTGATGGGGCCATATTTTGCCCAGTAGTTGTGAAGGGGTGTTATGTGTGCTACCTCTGGCATCCAAAAATGTCCTAGGAACTTGGAGGTAATAAATGTGGATGTGAGTGATGAAGGGTGAGGAGGAGCAGAACGAGAGCTCTCAGATCTTTGCAGCTGAGGAAGGCCAGGTGCTGTGGAGTTCCAGAGCCCAAGGAGTTAAACTGGGGACTCAGCAGTGGAAGAGCTGATGGGCTTGTCCAACATTTAGAGGTGCAAATGTTGCAAGCTTTGATCTAATTAGCACCTTCTGAAGCGGGAGCCGGGGCAAGCCACGGGATGTCTGCGTGGCTGAAGTGATGGAGAGTGTCTAGGAGGGTGCCAAAAGTGAGACAATATGTCCAAGTTGGCGTTAAGGGGGATTTTCAGCAGAAGGGTGTAAGACAGCACCCTTGGGCTGGGTCCTCAGGCAGCAGGACCTCCTTTTTACCCCTCCCACTGATTCCTTATTTCCCCCTCTTGCTTCTTCTTGAATGTAGAAAGAAATCCTTTTCTGCCATCTGAAAGAAAACTTTAAAGATAGACACGCTGATGTTGGTCCTCTGCAGAGGAATGAACTTCACCTGCAGGGATTTAATTAGCAGTCTCTGGGTAAACAAAACGGGCGAATTACAGTAAAGGGGAGCTGATAAAAATTGGAGGGATCATGGGTTACCTGGTGGAAAGCTAATGGACTATCAGTTTGAAAACAGTATGTAAAGTGATTCTGGCAGTTCCATTTGAAAAGTATCTTCTCTCATCAGTGAAATAAATGGAGCTAAAATCAGTGGTGTTAGAAGGCTAATGAAACCGAGTGCGGCAAGGAATGCAAGTTTACAAAGAGCAAATCCCGCTAAGAGAGTGTGCTGTGCCTTCAAACAGAATCACTGCCTCTTTTGGCAGCAGGTTATGTAATTAATGTCATAAATTTGGATTTTTCCAAAGCATTTGGTGTCGCATTTCAAGAAATCTATTTGACAAATGAGTTTAGGGAGGGTTGCAGCGCGAGGCACAGCCAGGAGCCCGCGCAGCAGAAGCTGAATGATGGATGGCCAAGGACTGCAGGCAGGAGAGGCACCTAATGGGCTTTTCTGGGAAAGGTGTTAGGTCCAGTTTTAGTTAACCTCTTCATTAATGAGCAGGGAGAGAGAGTGTAAGTGTGCAAATTAATGATCTCGGTTCGAGGAGATCTGCAGATAATAAAGGAGAGGGAAATAAGGAGCGCGGGCAAAAAGATAACAAAGTGCCTTCACCTTGAAAATACAAATGCAGGTGTTCCTGGAGCTCAGCAGAGCTGCGTGGGAGCACAGCTGGTGCTGGAAGAACAGACTGAGAGGGCAGTAAAAGGGACAATTCAGACGTAAGTTGGCGATGAAGTATGAAAATATGAAAAATAAATATAAATTTGGGGTGTATTTGAGAGCATTTCATCATAGGGAGGAGGATGTGGCAGCGTGACTCACATCTCTCAGGACACTGCATAGTCAGATGGGAGGAAGTATTAAAATAAACACTGTGAAAAATATCTTTATATTGGCAGGTGGGTGGTTGAGGTGATATAGTAGTGTTTTACCTGTGTCCTGTACTTCTCCAAAGTCAAGAAACAAGTCGTTTTAGCTTGGATTTGTTATGCCATAAAGCCACACAAAATGCAGACTGGGAGGTAAATCATACAGATGACAAAAGGGATGAGAAGGAGGAGGAACAAATGCAAAGCCTGATGCTTGGTACATGCAGCTTCCAGCTCTTGTGAGTGAATTTTTCTCTTCATAGAGAGTTTATTCACACGTGATCTGCTCTTTCTGAGGGGCTTCCCAGCTGATGAGCACTGTGATGTGACACCTGAAGGATTTGGGAATTAGGAAAAAACCCCTACAAACAACAAGAGGAAAAAACCCACTTAAATTAAAAAAAATAGAAGATCAAATGCAGAGTAACAACATTGTGGGGTTATTTCAGTCAGCTTGCAGACCCTCTTTGTGTGATTGCAGAGGGTGCAGAGATGCCTGTGAAACAGGTGCCTCATTAAACTGGGCTTATGTTTGGGAGGGCTCAAGAGTGATTTTTTTTGGAAGGAGTAGAGATAAATGGATATAACAGTCCTGGGCAGTTGTTAGTTCAGAGCGACCATCAAAGCCCCCCAAATGTTATTTTCAGTTGCAGATGGCTGGTGAGAGGGAGCTGAGTGAGCTGCTCTGGTTCTGTGCCCAGGGTGGTGAGGAGCACACGGGATGGAGAGACACCAGCTCACCCTCTCCCTGCCCTGCACTCCCCCAGCCCTGCTCATCAGCAAATTGTGTTTATCCAGGTACTTCATTAAGTGGGATGATGTGTGAGCAGGGAGGGACCTTGCAGTTCAGCTGTCATGTCTGATAAGAACACAAACAAACCAGTAGAAAAGGATCCCACCATGGGCTTTTTAACCATAGGAGTGAAGATTAAAAAATCCAACCCATGCTTGCTCTGGGAAGGTAAATAATTGTCCTTGGAGAGTTGCTGCAATGTAAGGTTACCAAGATTTTCCTTAAGGATAAGTTACCCTTCTAGTACCTCAAGGGAGCTTACAAGAAAGGTGGAGAATGACTTTTTTACAAGAGTCTGGAGTGACAGAATGAGAGGGAATGGCTTCAGACTGAAAGAGAGTAGGTTTGGAATAAATATTAGGAAAGAATTCTTCCTTGTGTGGGTGGTGAGGCCCTGGCACAGGGTGCCCAAAGCAGCTGTGGCTGCCTCTGGATCCCTGTAAGTGTCCAAGGCCATGTTGGATTGGGTTTTGACCAACCTGGGAGAGTGGAAGTTGTCCCTGCCCATGGCAGGGGCTGGAACAAGCTGAGCTTTGAGGTCCCTTCCAACCAGGCCGTTCTGGGATTCTATGATTCTATGATTCTATGATTCCAATCAAATTCATGTATAAACTCTCCTTACTGGTTTCAGTCTAACACCTGCAACTTAGACTTTATGAAAATTTAGACTTTTTGAAATTGCATTTAGTGTTTCCCTCGATTTGGCAAACAGCACAGGTCTGATTTAGTCTGTAAGTGCTGGTAAATTGTTCACTCTTCATAATTTATGATGTGCAAGTTCCTCCTTCAGTCTCACAGTATTGCTCCTGTCCCTTCCTTGGAGTTTTCCTTGAATTCGAGTGGCTTTTTAAGGCAGGACACATAGCATGCAGTAATTTCCAAGCAATTTGAGGCATTTCCCAGTGATACAGGCTTGTCACCACTGTACTTCGCAGGTTTTTTTGCTGTTTTTCCTTTCCCACACCAAGGAAAGCCCTGAACTCATGTTGTATTTACAGGAAGAGTTTATGCTGGTGGGCTGAGGCTGGTCCCACATTTCCCCTTGCAGGAACTCCTGCCTCCTGCTGCTTCTGCCACGTTTTCCTGGGGGACTCCAGGAAAGCACTTCCAGCTCACACATCCATCCTGCTCCTCTGGGACCTGCACCTCGGGCTGTCCCAAGGAGCAGCATCCATCACAGGGTGCATTCCAGTAGAACTTCCTCCCTCAGCTGTCATTTCTCCCATGTCCACTCTTTTCTTATAGAGCAGCAAAAGCCTTCTCAAAACATGACGGAAGGGAGCTGCAATGGCACCAGTGAGAGATAACATTTTGGAATTCCTTGTGGGAAGAGCACAGTGGGAACTCACGGGAGGATATGTGAGATTTGCCTCCTCAGCATTATTCCCATGGCTGCTGGGGGAATTTGCACGAGGCAGAGTTTCCCAGCCCTGGAACGCAGAGTGCTGAGATGCATTTTCTGTAGCTCCTTGTTTGATCTTTTTTCTTTTCAAGTCCAACCTGCTGCTGCATTTACTTGCCACAATCCAGGCTCGTGTAGCCCTTCACAGGGTTGGTTTTGTCCTGCCATTTACAGACCTGCAGCCCTCTCTGTAGGCACCATTAGTTGGGAATGCAGAAACAGCCCTTATAGACCCTATAAGGTTATCATGGTTAGGTTCAAGTGTTCAGTGTGTGATAAACTTTTACCCAGCAGATGCATTAGGGAATTCTTTGCAGCATATGAAACCTGAGCAACTGATGTGAGATGCTTTTTAAATTAAAGAACCTGCATGGAAGTTTTTCCAGCGCATTTCTCCAAAAATTAAAACGGTTTTGTACATGTGTGCTACCGAGCAGGAAACCAAAGGAAATATTTATGAGTGGTAGTAATAGTTAATTCTTTTAAAAGCACTATAAAGCCACATGCTCCAGGTGACATGGCAAACCTCAGCTGACATAAAATCACAAAGATCAGTCTATTATGGACAAGATATTCCATATGAGATGTGGAATTTGTGCATCCTCCAGAGTGTCTACTTATGGATGGGCTCGCTGTGGCAAAGCAGCTCCTGTCTCCTGAACGTGTGGTTGTCTCATTATTCCTACTTAGAGAAGGCCATAAAGCACCAGAATTTATGGCCTGAGAAGAGAAGGCTGTGGGGTGACCTGATTGCCACCTTCCAGTGTCTGAAGGGAGCTGGCAAGAAAGGTGGGGAGATGATTTACAGGGGCCTGGAGTGCCAGGACAAGGGGGAATGGCTTCAGACTGGAAGAGAGCAGGTTTGGGTTGGGGATTAGGAAGAATTTTTTCCCTGTGGGGGTGGTGAGGTCCTGGCACAGCGTGCCCAGAGAAGCTGTGGCTGCCCCTGGATCCCTGGAAGTGTCCCAGGCCAGACTGGATGGGGCTTGGAGCAACCTGGGATAATGGAAGGTGTCCCTGCACATGGTCTGGGTTGGAACAATGTGATTTTTAAGGTCCCTTCCCACCCAGGCCATTCTGTGATTCTGTTCCATTGTTCTGTGACTGTTTTTATCACATTTGCCATTCAGCTGAGCACGCTGTGGCCAGGGACAAGAAGTGGCTCCTCTGTTCCAGCCAGTGTCACACTGTCCCAGTGCTGGGCTGCCCAGAGAGCTGCTTGTGCTCAGCCTGCTCCTGGTGGGAAATCATGGATGCCTTGGCTCGGGGAGCTGGGATCCTTTGCAGCTGGGTATGCTTTGTACTACTAAACTGAGGATTGTGTGAAATCAGTTGGGAGGGGAGGGAAAAAAAAAATCAATGCCTGGTTTTTCAGGATGAAAAGGCAAGATAGCCGCACAATTAAGCACTGGAACACATTTTCCACACTCTTCCTGTCATGTTCTCCTGATTCCGTGTCTTGGCTGTTCATCAGAAATAATTAAACTCTCTCCCATGGGCAACAATTACTTGCTTAAAATATTTGAGTAAAAAGAATGCATTTATAATTACCTACCCTTTTTGAAGGTGAAAATGGAGATTATCTTTTGATGAAATAAATGTATGTGGGGAGACTTCCTAAGGAGCAGAGCACTGCATCCTGTGGCAGTGGGAATGTGTTTGGCATGGGATGCAATGTGCTCCGTGGTGTATCCCAAACTCTGGTGTGTGTTAGCTCAGCTTGAAAGAGCTGAAACAAAAACCTGAAAGGGTTTTGATTTCAGAGTTAGGCCCAAGTCTGAGTCCCTGCCCAGGGGTAAGAGGTGTTTATTCTGGTAAATCTGCATACGGGCTTGACATTTTTAAGCAGCAGGAATGAGGCAGGAAACATATCCAATTTGTACCTATCAAATATGGCCCTTTTATTTAGTCACACCATGTCCTCCCTTTTCATGCTAAGAGTTGTCTTTATTCCTTTTGACTCTTACTCTCAAGGGACTTGGAGCTTTGAAAGTGTTTTATGTTTCAGAGCAGGCTTTTTTCCCCTTCAGATTTGTTTACTGATCCATCCTTGGTAAGACCTTTTAGTGAATGTGATAGGAAGGTTATTAAAAATAAAATATTCATCAGGAAATCAGCCATAAACATGTGGGCTGGTTAAAATTCAATTCCTAATTTTTTCAACCTTCACATCATTTTGCTTTTTACTTAATATCTGTGTATACAAATTTCTGAGCTAATTTATTTTATCAACTTATGCTTATTTCAGTTGTTCCTACGACTCGCTCTTGTCTGCTTAATGGCATCAAATAACACGACAATGGTAAAAATGACAATGACAAATGGAGGGTTGTGACAGATTGGCTGAATTTGAATGTCTCTTACTGAGAAAAATGTTTCAGGAGCGCCATTAATTGCTTTCACAGCAGTGAGTTATGTTTGTGCATCTTGTCTGTCACTTGGTGCCTGTTCCTGCTCTTCCCGTGTGGAGGGATGACAACTCCTTCCTTTCCATTGCCTGGAACAATGGAGCAGGGAAGGCAGGGCAGGGAGTGCAGGAGAGATACGGGAGAGAAAGCAGAGCAGGTTGGTCCTGGGCACAGGTGGGAGCTGGATTTAGCTGGGTTAATAAAGGAGAGTGGAATGGAAGGAAGCAGAAAGGCACCTCCAAGGGAGCAGGGTGACAGCAGTGGCAGTGGGTGGCTCCCCTGGGAGCTCTGCTGGGTTTCCATTGCCCCATTCCCACTGAAGCATTGATAATGCTCATTCTGGTGGTTCTCTTCTTCATTTTCAAGTCCACTTCTCTTACTTCCTCCCACAGGCTCTTCCTCTCCTTTCAGCACCCTGCTGTTTTCTCGCACTGCTGTTTCTGCTGCAGCCCTGGGTGCTCACACTGCTGGGTTGTTCACTCAGACCTCCAATGCTGACATGGGGCAGGATTATTTATCCCCTCCAACACTCTCTTTGCCATTTCCCCTCTGGATTCAGGTGCCTTGGCTGCCAGGCAGGGTAGAACCTTCCTCCATCTGCTCCATTTTCAGGTGGTTTATCCATGGATTTTAGACTTTTTTTTTTAATTGGAGCAAAACCCTTTGGACACCTTGCTTTGCAAAGGAGTGACTGCAGCCGCCACTCGTCTGGCAGTTCACAGGATGTGTGAGAATTCTAAAAGGTCAAGTAGGAACCTGAAACATCAGAGAGCTCCCAGCCTCCAGGGTGTCCCCAAATCCTGGGTGCTGCTGGCACGCCAGGGAAGGGCAAGTGCTGGCCACAAGGACAGGCTGAACCTCCAAAGGTTCTCTGGGGAGTCCCCTGGTCCTCACTGCCAGAGGTGGGGAGGGAAAAAGCCACCACTGAACCCATCAGTGCGAGGAGCACTGCTAGGAGAGGAATGATCTCAGCATTTAATTTCAAGTTTCATTTTCAGAGCCATTCAGACCACCTCCTCAGGGGGACCAACTTATCTGGGAGCCCGAGGAACATCTTTAATCTTGGTAATGTTTATTTTATTAAAAAAGAAATAAGAGGTGACCCTGAAAGGGCGGGAGTAACACATAGGGTATTCATTTCTGAGCCTCTCCTGGAGCACTGTTCTTCAGAGACAGGAATTTCCCAATTTGGTTTCTGACCCATGTGTGTCCCTTACCCTTCTGCAAGGTTTCAGAGTGCTTAGGAATGAGAATATGATTATTTCTTTTTATTGCATGCGGGTTCTCTCTGACTTCTTCCCTTCAAATTTCCAGGTTAAATAACCAGGAGATATCAAAGGGCAGGGCTGGAAATGCATGCACTCAATTGCTCAGCCATCGGTCTTAGTTGAAACCATGATTATGCTTTAGAGCAGAGATTGATTTTCTTCCTTGACCGCGTTGTCTTTGGGCAGAGCAGAAGATGCTCACGAGCCTGTGTGAACTCTTACTCTCACCTTCAGTGGAGGTGAGCTCTTTTTAAGTGCCACAGATACTTGTTGGGTCAGGAAAATCCATTCAGAGGCCTAAAGAGCCAAGGCTTGGAGTAAAATCTCCTTTTTGATAAATCCACCTCTCCTCTCTTTTCTTCCAAAAGGTCAAAGCTAATGATTTCCCCTATGGTTGGCTCAATGGGAAGTAAACTGCAGAGAATCAGAGTTTGGTTACTTCTACTTTGTATATCAATATGGGGAATAAACCTAAATAGGTTTCCTTGGAGGCTGGCACCTGGGGAATAGAAATCAGGGAGCAATTTGCTAGTCTTGGTGTGTTTGTCAATGTGCATTTCTGCTTGATGGCAAGTGTTAAATCAACCTTGGAGTCAGTCACCCACCATAAACCTTCCCCATCCTAATGCACACAGAGATGTATTTGTACCCCAGTGGAGAATGGGATTTGAATTAGCCTTAACCAGGCAGCGTCTCAGTTTTGCTCATGATCTGCAAAAAGAGAGAGAGAACAGCTCTCAGGGAAGTGGATATTATGAAATTTGATAGATAATGAGCAATTGAAATGTGAGGATAGTAATGGATTTGCTTTCCCACTTACCTGGAATAAAAGTACAAGGAAAGCAAAGATTTTCTTGTTCCTTTTAACTTAAATGGGGGCATTTCTCGTTTACCTCTTCTTGCTGTAAAAAATTGTTTGGATTTTTCTTTTCCCCATTAAAATATAAATCTATATTTCTTCTTTACAGGGGCTTTCTTCTGAAAGTTGTTGTTTTAAAACCTAACAATTCAGGGATGGGAATATACTAATAGCTAACATTATTTTTTTTGACTTGTATGTATTTTTTTTCCCATCTGAACTCATTTTGATCCCAGTTGGGGGTAGTAATTCTTAAAATTTGGGTGTTTTAGCTGATGTGAATGAAGTTATCCAAGAGAGTTTAATTCACAGCATCTGCACCTTGGAAAATGTACGGACAGGGGACGTTTGTCTCTTAGAAGAGTGAAGCCACGTTTTTTGGCCGACAAAAACCTCAGGGCTTTCCTTCTGACACAGAAGAAGGTTGTCTTTGTTTCTCAGATCAAAGTGTGATCCTGTCGTTGAGCCTGTAAAATGCCCAGTGCCTCCCCCTCCTCCCCTGGACCCTGTAATGCATTGATTCATCAAAATCAATCGCACTTTCATGAATTAGTCATTGCGTTCCTCGCTGCATCTGGACAAATTATGTCCCTCTTCCTGCACGCCGATATCTCAGCTCTGGCCTCTGAAGCAAATGATGCTGCCTGCCTTGTTAATGGGCCGAGCTGCCTCTGATACAGAGCTGGCTGCCAGCAAATAAACAGGTATTGTGTGGATTTTGTTTGATCACCTGCACGCATCACCCCAGACATCTCTGACTGAGGCGCTTGTTGTGCCTTCCAGTAGAGAGAGGAGTTCTCCCAGGCAAAAAAAAAAAAAAAAAAAAAAAAAAAAAAAAAAAAAAAAAAAAAAAAAGTTGCAGGATGGATTAAATGCCATTGTTACCACAGTGGAGAGCACAGATGGGCCTGTCCATGTGGCAGGTTGGCCCCTGAGCCAGCCCCAGAGCCCCATCCCAGCAAGGCTCATGCTGCACTCTCGGACACCTCTTGCTCAAACAATTCCAACAGCGGTCCATGAGAAACTCCACAGGGTCTGGTTTGTTACCTGTGCCCACCAATGCTCTTTGTGACCTGTACCCGGTGCAGGGAGAAGGTTCAGAGGCAGCAGGAGTGCAGGATGTGCCCCATGGAGGGCAGACACCCTGGATGGGGGTTTGAGGGAGGACATCTCCATCCCCCCCTCCCCAAAGGCCTCACGGCACCGTAAGCACCAGAGCATCCCACCACCTTCTGTGCTGGGAAAATGGGACGTTTTATCCCATTCCTGTGAGGATCCTTCCCTGATTAGGGCATGTTGTGGCCAGCAGTGGTTCCTGGGCCCGAGCTGAGCCCTCTGTCTGAGCTCTGTCTGAGCAGAGGAAGCTGCAGCCGCCGCTACCTCACCAGTGGGCGTCCGGCCCGGCTCCTCTCTCCTCGTCCTTTGGAGCATGAAATGTAATCATCGTCACCTTATTGCTCTCTTATCTCCCCTGGGTGCTGTGCCTTCCCTCCCGACCTCTTGGCCGGGGAATCAGCGCTTACAAAATTCCTCCTGCCTCTTCAGAATCCAGCTGGAGCGTTTGACTCGATGGCCTTCTGCGATGGGAAATTCCTCAGGCCGCCCCTGTGAACCCAGTGTTTCCTTTTATTCCTTCCAAATTTACTGGCAATTATTGACTGACCCCTTTGCCCCTGTGTTATGGGATGGTAGGAAAAGAGAGGGATTGATCCATCTTCAGTACATTGCCCTGCAGAGTTAACGATATTTTATTTTCCTGTATTACGGCAGAGAGAAAGAGATCTTTTTTCATTACGAGTCTGATCAATTCCCAAGTTTTTCAGGCATTCAAGTTCCTGAACTCTACAGACAGTAAAGAATAAGGTGAAAAGGCATAAAGTTCTTCTTGAAATAAATTGTCGAAGGGGATGAAGAAAAATCAAGGGTTGTTCATTTATGTGTATTGCTTTGTGCCTAAATAAATTAAGATCAAAATTGTCCAGTGAGGAAAATGCAGGCCTCTGCTCTCTCCACTGCATAAGATCTTCAGGCAACATTTATGGAGTTTGAAAATAATGTTTCTGGTAATAAATGGTAGAAATATTCTGTTTTCTGCATCAGCAGATATGAGGATTAAAGGATTTGACCATATTAAACAATTTTGCACAGCTTTGGCTCCCAGGGCTTGCAGGCTGCATTATCAGAGTTCATCTCACGGCATTTCCAGACCTGATTTAAGGAGAGAATGTGTCCCTGCTTTGCAAGTTGTCACTCCCTAATTTAGGCCATCCCTGACAGAATTAAAAAACCAAAGATAAAGAGATTATTTTCCTTCTCTTGGAAGTGGGCTGGCTTCCTGAGGCTCCCCCCACCCCAATCAGCCATTTGAAATGATGGAGATAATTGAATTGTATTGTTTCTCCATATTCCCCGGAGCTCTGCTTATACTGGACTCTTACATTGCTATGGAAACTTGAAAACGATAGTGGCTGATCTTTGTTTGGGTGAGCAAGAAGGTTTCCTCTGCCATTTGTCATCATAATCAAGCTGGACCTGGAGTAGAGCAGCCTGCCCCATGGTCTGTTTGAGGCAGCTATCTCCTACTTGATATTGGTTTTTTTTTTATTCTGAATTTAAACCCATAGACAGGTTTGTTGGTGCTTTAACAATCCAGCACAAAGACAGAGCACAGAGACCAAAATAAGGGTGAAATACCTTTGAGGTAAATAAGGTGTAAAATAAATCCTGAGCATTCTCTTGCCTTCGGGGTTGGTAAAAGTCACTGCTGTGCTCCAAGAGGGAATATTCCAGCTTTCATCTGCCAACAGCAGGATAGGACAGGTATGGGTTTAACTCAGACAGAGACTTCTGAGAGCCCTACAAACTGATTTAATTTTAGATTTTATTTTTTAATTGTAAAATCATTAAATTCTAGGTGCAAAATGATGTAGATACCCATTAAGCTATGAGTGGGTAGCTCTGTTTTGGATCACTCTTTCTTATTTTCTGGTTTCTTTTGCATAGAATCACAGAATGACAGGGTTGGAAGGGACCTTAAAGGCCATCCAGTGCCACCCCTGCCATGGCAGGGACACCTTCCACTGTCCCAGGTGGTTCCCAGCCCTGTCCAGCCTGGCCCTGGACACTTTCAGGGATCCAGGGGCAGCTACAGCTGCTCTGGGCACCCTGTGCCAAGGGCTCCTCATCCTCACAGAGAACAATTCCTGCCCAATATCCCAGCTAACCCTGCCCTGTGTCAGCTTGAAGCCATTCCCCCTTCTCTTGTCACTCCACGTCCTTGTCCAAAGTCCCTGCCCAGCTCTCTTGGAGATCCTTTAGGTGCTGGAAGGGGCTCTGAGGTCTCCCCAGAGCCTTCAGTCTGAAAATCCCCAACTCTCCCAGCCTGTCTCCAAAGCAGAGGGGCTCCAGCACTGATCATTTTCATGGCCTCCCAGCAAGCCCATGTCCTTTTCCAGACCAAAAATAAAGGACAAAAAACCCGGTTATTTTCAGTCACAGAAGAACTTTTTGTTTCTTTTATTTTCTAGTGAACTATAGTGTCTACTGCAGCATTAAAATTCTCTCCCAGTGCTGCATGTCACAAGCCATATTTTACAAAGCTTCTTTACCTTTATCAAAGAAAACTCTTCCAACTTTGAAGGTCCTGAATGCAGATATCTGCACACGTTGACTCGTGCTGTCAGCACAGGATTAATCAAGGCTGTCACACATCCAGCCATAAAACCTTTAATATTTTTAAAAGGTTTGAAGCTGCTCTATTTATCACATGCATCAGGGACAACAAACTGTTAAACTGCTGTATCAGTAGGAAATAGTTTTAGTTGTTGCAGAGTAAGGCAGAGCTGAGCCCCAAATGCCAACCAGTTAGGAAAAAAATCCTTTACAAATATTTCCCCTCCCACACACACATATGCAAATCACAGTGTATTCGGTGGAATTTGCACACTGAGCCTGGTGAAAATATGAATAGTTTGCTCTAAACAGGCAATAAAAAGGGCAGAGTGGCCTTTCCTCTGCTGGTAAATACCTCATTTCTCAAGAAATCCCATTGTTGACTTTGCCACTACAGAACATTTATTTTGATGCACAACCCCTGAAATGGTGCACCTGGCACATCAGAAATCATCTGGTGTTTGTAGCCTCTGCCCGACCCAAGCACAATGCAGAAATTTGTAATTTTATTGTAATATTTTTCTGGAGTAGCCACATTTTCAGCCTTTTCAGAGTCTCTCAGGTTTCAACCCAGAGGTGGAAAAACTTTGTGAGAATTTTCACATTGTATTTGGGTAATCACAACCCCCCAACCACCAGTGATGGTTTTCAAACCTCATTTGAAATTCTCAAGGCATCAAAGTTCAATTGGAAGTGCCTCCAAGACAGATGTTGCTTTCCCCTGAATTCTGCACTTTTAGCTTTTGAAAAAGTCTGAGAAATAGTGAGGAAGAAATAAAAGTTAATGGCTCCTGTTCATCTTCAAAACAGATCTGAGTGTGGAGGAAGTTTGGGTAAGTTTAGTTTTCCTTGTGTACATTCCTTTTTACACATACATGTGCATGTCCATGCTCAGAAATGTGTAGCACTCAGTAAGATAGGAGGAAAATGCTGCTTATCCACAGGCATTGATTATCTGTCCAGGGAATAACCATGCTGAGATCACATATGGATCTTGATGGCCCTTATCACATACACTGATCCCTGTCCAGACCTGCTCCTGCTGGAACAATGGGCTCAGTTCTGCTCAGCTTAAGCTGTTTGGTTTTTCAGATGCCTCTCAGTCCCATCTGGGGTGCCAGAAACTGATGCTTTGGAGGGCTGACCTGAAACAGAGACTGGACAGAGCTAGGGAATAAAGCAGGTATTTATTAAAAGGCCTCCAGGATCCTCCTCGGGCAGGACCAGGAGCCTGACCAAGGCTGCACGCAGGGTCACAAAAAGTGAATGGTCACAAAATGGCCCCCCGGTCACGAGATTTTACATTTTTATAAGTTTTGGTCCATTTGCATATTGGAGTTTAATTGTCCAATTACAGCTTCAGGTTGGGAGGTCCCATCCTTCTTGTTCCTCCCTCCAGCCCCCCCTTGTTTGTGCTTTTGGGCTGAAAGTTGTCCTTGGTTCTCAGCAGGACAAGGATTTGTTTTGTCTCCCTGCTCTGTGAAGAGAGCTTACTAACACTAAATATGAGGCTCAGAACTGCACCCCTAGGCAGCACAGAATCTGAAAAAACAGGAAAGCCAAAACTCAAGGCATCAAAGGCACAGGCAGAACCTGACTAGGGACAAACTGCTGTTGGGGCCATACCAGGCTTTTCCAGATCTCCAGGAGGAATTACGGTTATCCTGATAGGAATGGCAAAACGCGTGCACTAAGACTCAGCACCAGACTGTCCTTTGATGTCCTTTTTTTGATTTTCAGCGTTTGGTGGGTTGTGAGGGGGAAGATCCTGGGGGAAGTTTGGCATCCCTGGATTGCTGCTGGAGCGTTTCCTCCCTGGCGGCTGCTCCGCGCCGTGCGAGCTGAGCGCGCGCCCGATCGTGCGTGGCTGCAACATTGCTCCTCCTCTCTCCCATCTGCCTGCCTTGCTGCTGAAGCATTGCAAAGGCTAAGTTATCAAAAAGGTGTCCCAGTAATGATGGCAATTACATGATTAATTAGGCATGGAAGTGCAGTTGCTTAAAAATTTTCAACAGTTGGCGCTTGATAGCAAAGAAGCCATTGTGCAGCTAAGTAGCCCCCCCAGAAATGATCAGGTGAATCTGAGGGCAGGTGAGTCCATTTAAGTCTGGAATTGCAGAGTCACTGTAATTAGTTCCTTAATTGTGTGCCCAAACTTGTTTGATGCACTTAGTGTGCATGTATAATTAATGATGATTTATTGAAAAGCGCTCTTACTGTAGATGCTTTCCTTATCATTTCCTAACAATCAAATTGTTGAAGGAAAGATTGGAATCTGGTTTAATGTGTAGGGGTAGAATTAGAATTTCTTCTCGTGGTTTTTGCTGGCTTAGAACTGATAAGCCTGAAAATTATTTGTGTACAGACTCAGAGGTAGGAATGGACCTAATGAGTGAAGGATTTCAGTAAAAGTTGAGCTGAGCACTCTCTGCTTTTTAAATACAAAGAGGAGTGTTGGGATGTGGCAGCATGAACTGAGTTTGCATTTCCCCAGGAGTAAGTCCATGGTGCAGTTCCAACAAAGAGACCCTTGGAGTGAGCATCCATGTTCCAGTGGTACCTGCATTCCATACTCCTGCTACTCATGTTCCTTCTTTTCAATGTTTCCTTTTCCTGTGATGGGCAAATCTAATTTCTTGGATGTTTCAGACAGGTACGGGAACCAAATGATGGAAGAAAATTCATCATCGATTTCCTCAGGTTTCCTAATAATCTTTGCACTATTACCTCTCTCCTTCCTATTTTTTACTTAGCACAGATCTGTCACTGCTCCTTTTTCATCTCCCTGTTTCCAGCCTTTGGTTTCCTGCCTTGCTTTTCTTGATGAGCTCCACGCTGCTCCCCCTGATCTTCCGTTCATCTTTGTTTTCCCTGACGCGCGCGGATCCCGGATTCGTTCTGGCATTTGGATCCTTCCTCATTTCCTTTCTATCTTTTAACAGTCTTCTCTCATCTCCTCAGATATGACTTCCAAGCTGTCTGGCAGCTTCTTCTCCCAGCTACCTCACAGCACAAGGGAAAACAACGCGTGCTGCATGGTCCAGTGGGGGAAAGCTGAGCAGATTTATGTACAACACATTGCCTCAGTTTTTGGGTTTCAGGCAGTGGTTTAAATGAAAATGGATTTCACTACTTGAAAATACAATCAAAGAAATACTGTAATCACCTGAAAAGTACCATTCTATGAATTTGAATTAAAATATGTCACGTGTAGGATACTTGCTGCCCATTATTCTAATATTCTAATTCAATTTTCTTCCTCTTATTCTTACAAAATTTTCCTCAATGTTATTTTAAAAGCTGATTTTCTAGATACAAGCTGTGGAAGGAAGATTAAAATGTAAATTATGACAACAGGGAATCTGGAAGATGACTAAGGTCCTAATTTTTCATTCTGTAATTTTTGGGTAAACAGATCAAGACCCTCATTGGTTTCAGAGCAATTTCTTGTGGAAACACATGTATAGCCAAACTGGTGCTTTAATCACCACCAGAATCCAAATCAGTGTGAAAAAGTAAAAAATCAATTAATTGTCTCCCTTTTTTTTCTGGCTACACCAGGGCAAGCTGCAATAACTCTTTCCTTTTAGCCCAATTAGGCCCTGCAGAGCGCAGGGATTTGGGGACGGTGGTTGACTGGGTACATAAAAATCAGTGTAAAACGTACCAGCAATAATCCCTCACATCTCCAGAGCACTTCACAGGCGTTAATGAATTGTCACAGCACTGGTTTAGCACAGACCAGCGTCTTGGTCCTCGTTACAGAGATGGAAAAAGTGGGTAACGAGGATAAATCACTTTTCCTGGGCCCCCAAAGAGCTGGCAGAACGGAAGAATTTGTAAAGGAGGAATTTCTGGCTAAAAACACAGAAAGGCTGAGATTTTTGTGCTGTCTCTTGTACAAAATATTGCCCTTTCCCCCAAACTTTGCCTTCCTTTGGCAAGTTTTATTGCACCTTGCTCTGAGGGCTGTTTCTACAAGGCCTGTGTGCAGTAGGTTGGGCTTGAGTGTAAAGGTCAAGAGTTGTATCTTGGAAAATGGTATTTTTTTTTGAATTTCCCAGCCTGATGAGTCATTCATTGCTATGACATATCGTGTCTGCTTTTGTTAGTCATGTCAGATCAGACTCAGCGAGCGAGAATGATCCTGCCTCTTCCAGGCTGGCTGATTTCCTGAAAAAACTTAAATTGAGAGCGACACCAAAGTGCAAAAGAGTGATCTGAGGGAATGCAGCTAGCTTGCTTCAGATCTTATTTCTTCTGTACGTTGGATTGACATGAATGTTTTTCTTCATAACCTGCAATTCACAACCAGCTGAGGTCTCTGAGATTATGCACTTTACAAAAGTGACACTATTTTATTGAATTAAGTAAACAATTTGTCACTGCTGAAACTCAGTGCGAGTAATTTATTACAAATTACATCATTATTTTACAATCCAGGACAAGTGAGTTGGATGAAACACATCGAGCTAATTCTGAATTTCAGGATAATGGATGAAACCTTTGTTAGATTAAAATATGATGTATTATCTTAAGCCATTTGGCTGGGCCTGGGCTGAAATTTTAATATTTCTGTGATAACCTAACTCTTAATTTAAAAAAACAAGCATACGTTTGCATTAGTACTTCCAGTGAACGTGGGGCATAATTTTCTAGTGGTCAAATCCATGAAGAAGTTTTTAATTCTGTGCTATTCATCACAGGGTCTGGAATTAAAAAACAAATGTGTGGATGTGGCACTGAGGGACGTGGTCTAGTGATGGCCTTGGCACCACGGTTGGCATCAAAGCGGTTGTGAAGTTGTGACCAGAATCTCTGCCTTGCTGTAGCTGTGCATTATCTGCAAATCTGCATTTTGGAGTTTTAAAGTTAGAAAACCATAAAGTCTTTGTGGGAAAGGAAATATTTTTTTTCCAGCCACAGGAAAAAAAAGCAGGAGTTTTGAAAATGTTACCAGGTGATCAGAAAGCTGAAGGCTGGAGTTAACTGAAAAGGAAAGTAAATTTTTAGGAAGAAAGAAGTCAGCTGAGGGAAAGGCTTTCTTTCAAGCAAGTTTGATAAGGATTTGTATGTATGTCTAATTAATAAGTAAATTGAAATCAGAAATAAGGAGTTTACAAAGTCAGTATAAGTGATGATGATGACTATTTCCAAAACTAGTTGACAAATTAATTGAAAATTACTTTTCCCTTAAAAGTGCTGTTTTAACAAATCTCTTGATTTTCTGGATTCAAAAAACTTCATTCTGAATTTCCGAATATTCCATTTACTGGCTTTGTAACGGAGTTGGTGCATCAGGTTAGCAATTAATCTGAGATGCATTTGTCAGGAGGGCTGATGGTGGCTCCTGACATCCTGCTGGTCACTTTGAGGATTCTGTCCCTTTTAGTTCCACTAGCAGCACGAGTTCCAGCTCAAGGAAAACCAATCCATGAACTGTTTTATCTCAGATATTCCCTGAAGTTGCTTTTGAAAATGGTTGTTAGTCACCTCTGTCACTTCGATGCTTTTCAAAATCGCATTTCCTGTCCAATTTCTCACTTTGTCAGACTGTAGTAATTAAGGTTTAGTGTGCAGAATTTAAGCCAGAAAGGGATTGCTGTGCAAATTGTGCATGTGGGCACAGGGGAATAAATTTAGCAGCCTTCTAGCTGTAAATATTTTATCACTTTATGTGTGAGATGATGACCATGATTGGCCAAGGGAGTTGGAGATGGCGCTGAAGGTGGGAGTGTGGCTCTGCTGAGCATATCTGGCCACTGGGGTCATTTTTATCCCCCAAACCTGGGAAGGGAAGGGGAACTTGTGACAGATCACTGGATAAGGGAAGAAGATTCTCTCTGGAAAGAGCCAGCACTGGTCTTAGCATGGATTTCTCCTTTCTCTCCCTCTCCTGGGGGAGTTGGAAGCGATGCCTTGGTTTGCAGAGCATGGGAGGAGGTTACGGTGGCTTTGGGGAGTTGTAAGGAAAGCTGAGGATGAGCAGAGGGCAGCCAACCCTCCCTCATCTGTCAGCAGAGGATCCTCTCCGTGCGCTGTCAGGAGCACAACTGAGTGAACAGTGATGAGGAAAGAACCCAGTGAAAGTCATTCTTCTGAAAATTCCCCTGCTCTGCAGACCAGACAAGGAGCAGATGCAGAAATTGTCATCCAGCCCTGGGCTCACACGAGGCACCAGCGCTTGAGGTGCTTCCAGCCAGGTGCTTGGTCTGTCTCGTGGCACAGGAGAGGAATCCAAAGCTGTGCTGCACTTGGGGTGCAAATTCTCAGCTGGGTAACTCCAGTGTTCCTTAGGGAGCTGGATAAAAGCTCAGGATTATGTCTCTGGATTTCAGTGTGCTTACAGTCGGAGCTCCAGTTCAGATAAATCTCTAATTAAAGCCCAAGGATGAAAGCACTCCTCCAGGAAGGTATTACACTGTTAACTCTGTTCCGTGCTCAGTTGCATGAGAGAGATGATAGATTGAGCTACCAGATAGTTTATACTTGTGGCATATGGGTTGTTTGTTTTTTGCAGCTGAGCAGCGTGGCAGCTCTGGGCTTGCTGCTGTGCTGAGTGTTACAGATTGCATTCACGATTCCTCCATCATTCCCCATTTGCATGGACATTTTAGTGCCTCTGGACCTTTGCAGAATTATCTCCCAGGATTATTAATCAAGTCCCAAAACATTAACACATCCAATCAAGTTAATTGAAAGAGATAGGTTTTATTAAAAAGAAATCTAGCGAGGCCTGTAGCCTATATAATAAGAATGTTCTATAGAATTTGATGCAACAGGAAAACCTTTTATGTGTGATACAAAGCAACTGGAGCAAAAATAGCTGCTACAACAGAGATCTTTCTGTGTTTGGCTAACCTGTGGCTTTACAGCAAATAGCAAAGAATGTCCTGAATAGTTTAATTTTCCCCTCGTTTAAAGCATAAGTTCTGTGTACAATACAAAGTTACATAATGCCACCCGTAGGGCATTTCTAGTTTGCAGGGGCTTCACTTTTTATTTATACACTCTGTGTATCTCCAGCGTGAAGGGGTGGCTGCATTAATGAAACAGAACATCCATCCCAGCAGCTCAGGGAAAGGCAGCCAATTTATTCCCCATCCATTTGCCAGTTGAAGTGTGGGTAATACGAGACATCTCTTTGTGCTGTGACTCCAGCAGTGGTGTGGCTGTGGAGGCTGTGCCCTCACTGTCCCCCTGATTGTGCTGATCCAATTCACAGCTCTGTTTTCCTGGGCACCAACAGCCCCGGGCAACGCGTCCCAGCCTCTAATGGAGATAAGAGCTCTGGGACAGTGATAAGTCCTGAACCATGCGCTTGGTGGGCACGTTTGGTTGAGGGGAGCAGATTAAATCTAATCCCCAGTGAATGCCTGAAATATATATATATATACATATATATATACAGTGTAGGCATAGCAGCCTCAGTACCAGGTTTGATGTAATTATTTACTTCTGTTGTGTGAATTTACTTGGCAATGCTGATGTAGCAGTGAGACTACAATGAAGGTGCTGTTTGAATTGGTGGCTCTGGGTGTAGTAACTCATCTGATGTCACCTGAAGTTTCCCTCCACGTCTACAATTGTATGTTGGACTGAGCTGGTGACTCATTTGTGCTGTGCCCCTGTATCTCATTTCCTCTCTCGAGGTCTTACCAAAGATGCCACAATTTTGCCACAGTATAGCTCAGACAGCTGTGTGGAAAGTGGAGAGAAAGCAGAGAAAATCTGTGTTACTGCTCTAGACTTGTTGTTATATTCCACCAAGGAGACCCTGAGAAGATTCTGACCAAAACCTGTCTTGTTCCAAAACCACTGTAAATTACATAAAATGACGTGAAGCACCAGTGTAGAAAACATCCTTAACTCTTCCTGCACCATCTTGCATTACTAATGCCAGAGGACATTACAAGATGGTTTTTACCCTTGTGCTGTTTCCTGTTGAAGTATGATTATTTAATTCTCTGATCTCTCCTCTAGTGAATGCAAAGAAATACTTCATCTAAAGCTTTCCTTTTTTTTTTTTTTTTTTTTTTTTTTTTTTTTTTTTTTTTTTTTTTTCTTGTTTTCACCACTTATTTATGACCATTCCTTTACCTTTTAAACTTCACACTCAGAAATCTAAATCTGGGACCCAAATGAGCTGGAACTATACCTTTAAAAAGAAAGAAAGAGAGAAAGCCCCAAACTTTTATTAAAGTTACCCTGGCATTGCTTTGTCAGCACCAGTGTGATTAACCTGCCATACAAATGTGGGTGCTACAGAATGAACCTGCTCCGAGGCAGCTTTGATTTGCATGCTCAACACTTTCCAAGTGTTGCATTCATAAATCAGTAGGAGTTTTTTGTGTGTGTCTCTTCTGGGTAAGTGTTTTTCCTTCATTCTCCCCTCTGTCCTGCAGCCCAACCTGTATATCATGGCCAGAGGGGACCTGACCAGCATGTAGATTTAAAGACTGATTTTAAGTATTACGTACAACCTATTGCTCAAGCTTGCTAAAATAAATGTATTTCATATTAATAGCTTGTGGAAAAATAATTTTTTTAAAAAAAAAAAAGGAGAAAGTGACAGAGGGTCTGGAAAACAATGTTTTATAAGCCCCGTGTCCTGTAGAGACTGCAAATCTTAAAGGTGGCTTTAAATGTGGGACATTTGAATTGGAATCTTCCCTCCAGCTCCTGAACTACCTAAGGACAGACCTGAGGAAAGATGCTGAGCTTTGGGAATTGGCTGGCATTTGATAGCCACAGGTCTGATTCTCTTCAGACTCCTCTGAAGGGGAGGAGACAGAGAATGCATCACATTATCTATCTATCAATCAATCAATCAATCAATCAATCTATCTATCTATCTATCTATCTATCTGTCTATCTATCTATCTATCTATCTATCTATCTATCTATCTATCTATCTATCTATCCTTCTTAGAACATTGTTTCAGAGCAGACAGGAGAAAAGAAACTAGGTAAGGTGGCCTAATTAGGCAGGAAACAGAAAAAGCAGAATATGAAATTTATTTTCTTTTTGTCTTTCACAGTTTTCCTTTGCTTTTTTTACCTTGATTTTTCACAATGATCATTGCCCCACATGGCCTGCAGCTCTGCATATCCATACAGAAAGTGCTACATGGGAAACAGTAAAGCAGTGCCAATATCCATTGCACCAAAGATACGGATTTGCTTTGTTGGATTTTTTTGTGTGTGTGTGTGGTTGTTCTTCTAATATTGCTGTCTTGTCTCCAGGCAAGAAAGCAATTCTCTCTTTGCCTCAGAAACATGTGGTATAACCTCATGTCTCACTGTCAGGGGATTTAAAACAGCCACTATAATTTACATGATAATTGTGTCATATTTTTTTACTTCCCGTGCAAGTTCCTCCTCATTTGAGATTGTTCTGTCCTTTAGCAAATAGTGCACTTACTGTTGGCTCTGCAGGGAGCTCTTGGCAATCTCGAGTCAGAAATATAATGGAAAAATGGCTCACCTGATGATTTCAAGGGGATTACAGATTTAGGGAAAATAATCTGGTGGATGGGAAAGGGAGGAGAATTCCACCAAGCACGGCTGGAGCAGAACGAGGATCGAACTCTGTCATCGTTGCCTTGCCTGTCTTTCAGCACATCTTTTTTTCACAGTGCTCCAGAGGGTCAGAGGGAAGGAGGGATATTTGGGATTCTCTGAGAGGGAAGGACGCTGGAGAGATATTTGGGATTGCGTGGGAGGGAAGGAGGCTGGAGGGATGTTTGGGATTGCCTGGAAGGGAAGGAGGTTCAAAGGATATTTGGGATTCTCTGGGAGGGAAGGAGGCTGGAGGGGTATTTGGGATTCCCTGGGAGGGGAGGAGGTTGGAGGGATGTTTGGGATTGCCTGAGAGGGATATCTGGGATGGATCTGTTGTGAAGGTGCACAGACAAACTGAGGTGTCACCTGTGCTCCCAGCACTTTCCACATCCCAAGTCCATCTTGCTCCAAGCGTCAGGGGGAATTGCCAGGCTAAAGGGGAGCACTCCCAACTTGGCCTGAAGGAGATTTTCCCCAAGTTCAGCCCAGAGAAGGTGCCCCATGTCTGTACCAGGTGAAGCTGGCTGAGCTGAGCACTTGTCCTGGCTGCAGAGATCAGTCACTCTGGCCTGTGCCTGGCTCACTCTTGGCCATCCAGCTTGTCCCCTTCGAAATACAAATGACAGGAATTAGGATATTAGCAGGAGAGCACAGGATGTAATTGTATGGTGACTGAAATGTTCCTGATGGATGGACCTGGCGAGGTGACATCTCTTATTTATGGAGAGGAGAGCACAGGTAGTTGATAGATTTGCCAAGAGCACAGTGGCAAAACAAAATAACACTGAGGCAGAATGAGAATGTATTTGCTAATGGCCTCCCTCGCAGCTGTATACACTGATTTAATCTCTCCAAAACACTCTGTTGTTTATGAGGCCTGTGGGTACAATTTTATGCCTGACTGAAGAGGTTGCTAATAGCTGCCATATTTGTGTTTAAGGACCTGCAAAGGATTAAGCTAAGTATTTTAAAGCAATGAGCCATAATAAAGTAATAATATATCGAAAATAATAAACAGTCTTTTTTTCCCAATAATTGGCTGCAAAACTGGTGAACTTTAAATGACAAAACTACTAATTATAAATGCAATTGCTAATCATATGTTCATTGGGGAATGCAAATTAGAACCATGGCATAAAGTCTCTAAGGCAGAGACAACAAGGCATGGAGCAGAACAGCAAGCACCTTTAAAAAACCACATAACCCTCAAAAAAATCTCATAAGGGAACCCAAAACATTCCTGTAGGAACAAGTTGTGGTGGTTATTTAGTGTTGCTTTGTCCAGGACTAAGCTGTTGCATGAGGGGAGAATTTTCTGTTCTCAGTGCCCAGGTGTGAGTCCCATGTTGGGATATTTTGTCTCAGAATTAAATAATCTGCAATCCACAATGAGCACTGGAGGTTGTCTTTTCCCATTTTTGAAGGCTGATACTCTTCCATCCCAGCAACCTGATTCTCTTCCCTTCTCTGGGAGCTGCACTTCTTGTGGTTGTCATTCCTCAAAGCACAGCAGCACAGTCAGGGTTTCCTCTCTTCATGAATGTCCCTTTTAATAGGACTGGTCTGGTAGATGGGATCTGAACAGATGGTAGGAGGAAGAAGCTCCTGAAAGCCTCAATGCTGAGTTATTTTGTGCTTTTGTTACCAAAATGTGTCTGGTTGGAGCTGACCAGGGTCTAGGCCCCACAGACTCACTCCTTCCTGCCTGGGTGTGGGGCAAGATCACGGATTAGGAGGCACTGCAGGAAATCCCTTTGCAGACAGACAATTTCTGGGTATGCATGTGTGTCATGTTACTGAATCCAGTGTGAATCCAGAGGAACTGCGTGCTGGGGCACAGAAATGCAGGTGCAGAAACTCTAGGAGAGGCTGCCTCAGCAGAGTCCCTGCTGAGGGGTACAGAACATTCCTGGAGCAGAGAGAACTGACTCACAGAGAGCCTGCACTGCTGCTCACATAATAAACATTTCACACAGCCTACTGATAAAATCCTAGTCTGAACCCAGCCCTCAGTACTGAAAATTTAAGTTTTGCAGGTCAGGAAGTGACTTCGAGGTCTGTGAACCAAGAACTCAGGAAGATGCTGAGGATAAGCTGTGATTACATACTGAAGGGCAGAAGCCTTTCTCAGGCCACTTCTAAGCCAAAAATCCTCATCTCCATCTCTGTGCCACCTGCCCAGCCCCAGCCTGATAACAGAGAGCAGCTGATTGCAGCTCAGTGTTCTGCATGAAATGTTTGCTGGCCCCGAGTTTGAGAAAATCCTGCCTCTCCCGAAATCTGTGTGTGGATATTTCCATGGAGGTCCCAGCAGCGGCTGCAGTTCTGTGGCTTTGGGGCAGGGGGTCTCACCATGGTTTCAGGAGATGTTAAAAGGAGACAGATCCAACTTTCCCTGAGCTGTTCCATTTTGAAGGCAGCTCTGGCTCAGCAGCACCTGAAATCCCTGCTGGGTTCTCTGTGGGACTTGCACAGCTGAAGGTGTCGCAGGCCCTGTGTCTGACAGGGTGAAAAATGTGGAGGCATTTCTGGATCTGAGTCTCCACTAGGAATATTTGGCTTCCAGCACAAGCTGTATACATGGCTGCACAGGCATATTTCCCTCTCCTGATGAATGTATAAAATATATATGGCTATTAATTTGCTCTTTGGAACCCTCAGGTTTCCATTAATGACTTGTGTCCCTCAAGGACCTGGCAAAGCCAAGTTTTGTATAGAGATGCCAGGGAATAGCCTAAGGACAAGCCTCACATGGTTGATGCCCTCCAGGAGATGATGGGGGTGGATATTGACAGTCCAAGTGTCCTGACAGGTCACTGGGTCAGTGACTCCTCCTGTGCAGCCCCAAGTGCAGCTTCTCCCAGTCCAGCAGCCGAGGAAGAAAGATCTACCTATAGTGAAAAGCTCTTGGTGTTTCAGGGAGCTGACAGAGCTGAGCTCCCTTGAAAAATGGTTTAGATACTTAGACACTTGCACATGAATTTTGTGTCCTTGCCTTAAATATCTACATCAGAAATCCTTCAGAAGTGAAAAAACCCACAACATTTTCCAGGCAAGACATGCCTGGAAGTGATAATTTCTATTAATGCTTCCTATAGATTCTACTTTGATTTAATTTTCTTTTTTCTTAGGATTCACCAGCCCTGGGTTACTTACTTAGCCTTTGTGGCTAAAAGGTATTGAAACCCCATCTGTTTTAAATGAAGGTTGGACAACCTTTAGGACACATATTCAGAAGTGAGGACTGACGCAGAGCTAGCACATGAGCTTTGAGCACAATTTAAGGCAGCAGAGTTTGTGAAGGGGTGGTGGGAGCCTGTCTGGAAGATGTTTCTAGTGTACCTGAGCAGGGCTGAGCAGAGCAGAGGCCTCTGGCCCATCCCAGTCCCCACGGGAAGCAGGACAGGAGCCAGATGGAGCTGGGGAGGCTGGCAGCCAGCAACTCAGAGCTGCAGAAAGTTAATTTTTTAGTGACCACAGGAGAAACATAATTTTTTTTGTTGTTGTTGATTTGTTAGTGTTACAATTTCACCTTCAGAGAACAGAACCAGGGACGTGGATTTGTTTGGCTACAAAGCTCATTAGTGTAACTCCACTGCACTCCATTGCTAGAGAATTTCTGACCAAAACAAAGCAAGTGAAGGAAAAGAAACAGTAAATCTATGAACATTGTAACTCATTAAAAGACAATTTATGGACAGTGAAGGGGCTGAAGCCGCTGAATAAATTATTATAACTGAAATTATTCAGGCCTGTTTAAATTATGGAAGATGTTAGCAGGTTGTTGTCTCAAGCCATCGTGAATAGTTTATGTGCAATGGTCTTCTGAGCCCCTCGGAGAGCTCTTACATTGAGCTAAACTTTGTAAACATTTTCAGTCTGTCCACAAAAACATCCTCTTGCTGTAGCTTGTGAGAAGGGTTTGTCTCAAAGTGACACATTTGGAAGGAATCAGTGCAGGGTTTCGTGGCCGTGGCTCTCCGGAGGAGGAGCAGGTCTCTGGAAAAGGCTGCTCTGGGCACAGGCTGGGCTTTCCTGGGGGCTGGAAAAGTGGAAAAGGCTGCTCTGGGCAGAGGCTGGGCTTTCCTGGGGGCTGGAAAAGTGGAAAAGGCTGCTCTGGGCAGAGGCTGGGCTTTCCTGGGGGCTGGAAAAGTGGAAAAGGCTGCTCTGGGCACAGGCTGGGCTTTCCTGGGGGCTGGAAAAGTGGAAAAGGCTGCTCTGGGCACAGGCTGGGCTTTCCTGGGGGCTGGAAAAGTGGAAAAGGCTGCTCTGGGCACAGGCTGGGCTTTCCTGGGGGCTGGAAAAGTGGAAAAGGCTCCTCTGGGCACAGGCTGGGCTTTCCTGGGGGCTGGAAAATTGGAAAAGGCTCCTCTGGGCAGAGGCTGGGCATTCCTGGGGGCTGGAAAAGTGGAAAAGGCTGCTCTGGGCACAGGCTGGGCTTTCTTGGGTGCTGGTCTGTGGGAACTGACAGTGGTCAGATTTTAGGCTTCAGGCACTTGCTAAAACCACAAGCGAGCCACTCTCTCATTCTGGCCCAGGAAAATCCTAAGGAGGAATCCAAATAATCCTTGGGAGGTGAAGAACAATTAGCAGGTGGTGTTTGTCTAACTTGTTTACTGGCAAAGATGCTTACAAAGAGGTGTAGGCTCTAAATGACCAATTATATTCAGTGTACCAAAGTACTGTACAAAAAGAGGGGTTTGAAGAATAAAGATTGCTCTCACTGCAAGGCTGGGAGCCCATGTCATTATTGTCATGCCACTGATAATAACGACACTGGTGTGGGTCTGAGGAATGACTGCCTGCAGGGGTACAGCATTTGTCACTCTGTCACCTCACAGGATTGGGTGTCGATGTCACCCCTTCAGCTCAGCTGGCACTGAAACCCAAACTCTTGTAGGATCTCCACGAAGGCAGCAGGGAGAGGCGTTTCTGGGGTGTCTCAGGGTTCCATGGTGGCAGGTGTGGGGCAGGACAGGGCTGATCCCTGGATCCATGGATCCATGGGGGCTGAGGAGGTGCTGCAGGGGAAGGTTTGAGGAGCGGCTGTGCTCACTCGGTTCGTTCAGCCTGAGGAGAGGGCACTGAGGAGAGACCTTGGGGTCTGCAGCACAGGGGCTTCCCCCAGAGGGAGGTGGGGCACTGAACACAGGTGATAACAACAAATAAAGACACAGGTAGTGAGGATTGTACACACACAGGTGATGAGGACAGGATTGAGCATCGTTTGCAAGCACAGCCCCTGAGCCAGCTGTGTGTGATCACCATCACCCTGTGGGGATGGGGCAGCCTTGTTCAGGGGCCTGGGGATGCTGCAGCTCCACAGCCACACCTGGCACCTCCCAGTCCTGGGGGTGCTCAGATGGAGCACATTGGAGAAGGAGGGGCTCTCCCAGCTCCCCCTTAAATGCTGCCCTGGTTGGGGAATGTGTGGCTTAGAAGGAAGGTCAGGCTGCTGCTGGAATGTTTGGGGCCACAATGGATATTCCTTTTCCTCTTTGACTGAGTCACTGGATGGTTTGGATGCTGTGAGTGGGAGCAGCTCTGCAGTGTAAAAAGGTACTTGGTTTTTTTAAATTATCTATTCTCTTGGAGCACAGTGATGTAGGAATGCTATCTTGTATAAAATGAGAGCAGGTGTGCAGTTCTCTTGGTTTGGAGACATTGTGGAAGTATTTGCATGTGGATGTATGAGTTGGCTCTGTGATGAAGGTATTTGTCAGCAGTTCAGGTGCTGTCTGTGATTTAAGATTTGATTCCCTGAAGTTGAACTGACTTCCTCAACTCTGAGGGTCAGTTGAGAGCAATTGTTTGTGCTATAATGCACAGAAGTGTAGGGATGTGCTTAGTGGTGGGAGAGCTGAGAGTTGAAGCTCAGAGTTCTGAAAATAGGATTGAAGTTGCTCTGTGTTTTTGCAGTCTGTACAGCTCTGATTTTTTTCCTGCTCCAGGTTATTCTGTGTATTTTATGTGTATGAGGTCCTGCACTGTGTATTTTTTTGAAGTAGATTGTGTGTTTATTTATCATTGGCTTTGGGGATCAGTGTGGGGAAGTTTCTTTTTTGCTTTGCCTCACCTCCCTGTGAGGCTTGGCATCCCCAGGCCATGGATATGGATGTCCCCAAACTGTTCCTCTGCCCCTCAGGGGTTATATTTAATTTTGCTGTGATTGTTTCAGGGATATTTAACAAATTTCCAAGCAGAGGTGGTGGGAGTCGTGGAAAAGGTGGGTTAATAACCACAGGTAGAGAAAACAAAAGCAGCTCCAGTGCCATCCCTGGCAATTCCCACCTTGGTTATTCCTGGCAGACGGCACAGGGATGAGAACAAGGCTGACACTAATGTACAACCAACGGTGCTGTCCCCGAGGAAATGTCACCAATTAGCAGCAAAGCTGCTGCAGTTATCAGCTCAGACAAGATTTGGCAGTGGAAAGTGCGAGGGTCTGAGATGAGCCTGTGACTCCTTCTCCCAAAAGCTTTTCTGTCCACGTGTGGGGATTGGTGAGACAGCACAAGGGAATTCCTTGGTTGGCTCCTGTGACCTGGCAAAGCACTTTGGCAGAACAATGTGTGTTACCACATTGTTCTGCTGGAAACAAATGCATTTGGTTCTATATATAGTATAGAAGTGTAAAATTACATTGATAAAATCACACTGTTTCTCACTTTATGGGTAATTATATATATTTGTATATATAATGAGATTAAAAGTCAAAGTTCAACATTGGAGAAGTCTTTAAAAGCCAAGATGAAAACCCTCAGCTGCATGTTAGAAAAATTGAAGATAGCAGGGGAAGGATGTTCACTCACTTTTGAGTTCCTTCACTTTGCATAAACTGCTCAATACCCCGTGTTTAATCTGAAACTGGACAGGAAAAAAATAAGGGGAGGGAGACTGCTATGCCTTCTGTAAAAACTGCCATGATAATTTAAGCAGCATTAAAAACCTTTCCCCGAAGCTGTGCTTTAATAAGATTCCCAGTCAGAAGTCAAACTCTGCCTAGTAATTCATTCTAAACTATCATAATGCATTTATTAGTGTGGAAATGGCAGAAGTGAAGTGACCACACTTGAGGTCCATGTTCAAAATTAACAAAATTTACTGTCACTCCTAATTAAAAAGAAAGGAAAATGAGCATTGCAACAGGCAGTGGGTGATATTTTTTGTATTAGCAGGCAGCTAAATGGACATTATTTGAAACATTTTTTGGGCTTCTTTAAAGCAGATGCTCAATGTGAAAAGTTTTTTTTTCTCTCAAGATAAAGTTATCAAAATGAGAAATGTTCCATTATAATGGAATTTCTTGGAAGACAGGGATATGTTTTATCATATTATAGCTCTTGCATCATATTAGATGCTACTTATGTGCTTTATTGAAATCCAAACCTCTTGCTTAATGTTTCTTTTCCAGCAATACAAAAGGTTATGATTCACAGCCTCTTGCATAATAGATAAATTAATGAGTTTCTGCATATTTTATTGCTTTGTACTTTCCTAAAAGCCACTAATTTATTTTTCTTGACTATTGGTTACGACAAAAACATAATAATTTTTCTCTGAGTTTCATGGCTGCCAAGTTCAGGGCTTACAAAACTAATTTCTTCAGTTACCTGTTGCACTCAGCCTCATTCTTTTCTCCTTCCTTTTTCCTGTGAAAACTCAATCCAGCCAAAGACCCAGCATATTTTTATCCGAGTACAGGAGGATAAATTCTGCTTTGGGGTACTTGTGTGCTCTTCCATTCAAGTAGATCTGGAGTTGTGCAGATGAATCTCAGGCTCTTAATTACATTTCTAATAATAGCAACTCCTTGCTATAAATACACGAGTTGTTGGAATGATTCCGGTGTGTTTAGGCTGCAGATGTGACTCCTGCATCTCATTAACCTCCCAATTCTCCACTTGAGATATGGAAATGTTGATGATTAGCAGAGGACACGGGGAGAAAAAGGAAAAGGTGATTTGTCACCTCCCTGTGGGGGATGAAGCCAAAGTGACAAACTGAGGGAGCAGGTGGCAGTGGCTTCAGGCTGTCCGTGTGTCTGTCCTGGGCAGTTTCGGGGAGCAGACCCTGCTGTGGGTCAGGAGAGGCTTTCTGAGCTGGGGCCACCTCTTGTGGTGCAGTTTTGACTCCAGGCAGTGCTTCAAGGTTTAGATTTTCTCATCTCTTCCTTAGATTGGTTTGTTGCTGAAGCAGGGGGAGAATAGATTGGGGAAAAATAGTCGTAATTTCTATTTGCAGTGTTATACTGAGTTATTTAGGCTAGATATTTAAGTTACCTGGTTTTTAAGTTAGTTTTTTAGAAAACCTTGGAGTTTCACAGGGATCTGTGTGGTTACAGGTACATAACAGGCAGTTTTGCACTTTGTGCCAGGAACGTGGTTTCAGTAAGGATCAGTGTCTGAACAGTGCTCTACAGGAGTGAAAATCTACCATAACATTGTAAACTCTACTTTTCACAATGCTGCTGCATTGTTTCTTCTGTTTTCTTTTCTTCCTCAATGGCTTTAGCTCCTATCAAAACAGGACAGTGATGTGTAAATAAAAACACCATCTTACCTATGGATGGCAAAAAGGTATTTCCACTGTGCAGAAGCAAATATGTGAGCCCTGGATCACTGAATTCCTCCCACCAGTTTAAAATGGGATTAAAATAATGTACAGGCCATGTGCTGTCCCAGCTCCAAGGGGTTTGTGTCATCCATGGGCAAAAAACTTGGGTTTGATTAGTAAATTGCATTAGATGGGAAAGCAAACTCTTGTTTTACCCTGGCAATTATTGATTCTATAGTCTCAGAGTGACAGAGCATTTTTGTTTCTATGTCCAGCAACAAGTTGTTGCCACGGCAACACCAGCACTGGGCACTGCTGGCATCCCACCCTCATCCCAAAGTGGAGCCCAGTAGATTCTGGAAGTCCTTAAAAATTATTACAGTAATAATTTTTTCAAGTTAATTTTTACTTCTTGTCTCCTTTCCTGTGGGAGGGATAATTTACGTTGCAGGAAGATGAGACATGAATCTGCTGCATCCTCTGCCAGCCACTGTGCCTGTGTAGAGCAAAATCCAACCCTCCCTACAAAAAGGGCTGGAAAAGCTTCAATTTTATTCTCTTGGATGCTTTGCCTACTCCCTCCCTCCTGCTTTCTTTAGGAAGGGGGAAATCGCCCCCAACCAAAACCCACCCAGAATCAGCCCTTCCTGCAGCTGCACCCTTGCTAAGCTGTTTTTGGAATCTGCTACCTGTTTGTCCTCCTCTTGAAGCCAAAGCTGCAGCTGACAAAGTTGGATTCTTGTGTTTGCAGGGTAAGATCTCCTCTGCTGGCTGGGTGCAGTGCAGATCCTTTCCATCTTGCTGGATCCTTGTTTCATGGGAAATCTCCTCCATCTCTCCTCACCAGAGATGAGGTGACCAGGCTAATTCCTGAGGCTGCAGGAACTTTTTTTAAGCCCTTGCAGTCACTTCCACTTTTCCTGCTGAATTTCCAGGCTGTGCTCTGTCATACAGCACCAAACTGTGCTGTGACTGGGTATTTCTGAATATTTAGTGTCCTGCTGCAGAGAGCCTGCAGTCTACATCCAAGAGCTTTATTCCACTGATTGCTGACCTGCTGCCACCTCTGATCCTTCAAGAATGTAAATTTGGACTTCAAAGATTATGCTTTTTATCACAGAATGATTGGAGTTGGAAGTGACCTTAAAGCTCATCTCATTCCAGTCCCCATGCCATGGGAAGGGACATTTTGCACTATTCTTCTAACCCCACAAAGGCTGCTCCTTTCCTTGCTGGGATGAGTGAACAAGCATTGTGATTTCTTCCCCAGTGTGCTGCCAAATCCAGCAAGAAAATCCCCACACTGCTGCACCTACTCCTAGTGTTGACTGGCTGGAATGATTTACCATTAGTGGGTGAGCAGGTATTTGAACAATCTTTCCTTTTCTTAATGTGGGTTTTTTTTCCTTTTCCGCCTTTTTGCAATTTTAAACCTAATTAAAAGGAGATAAAGGCAACTTGATTTCTCAGTCAATCTGTGGGTGACCCAGCAAAGCACATCTTTTTAATTTCATGCATCAGTGAGATGATACGTCATGCTTTGTACACTGCGACAGCTTGCTACATTGCATAACTCAACATGCTGAGGCAACCAGGCATGCAGAATTAACCTGATCCTCAGACCCAGGGAGTTTAAGACAACAAGATCCTCCTCTGCATCTTGCCTTGTTCGACAAACCTCATTATTCCCCGTCGTCCCTCTTGTTCTTCTTCTGTACAAATGATGAGGGTGGAGTGTTCTGAGTGAGATGTTTGGGGAGTGGCTGTGGGATGTGAATAACTCCAGGCTGCACTGGGGTAGAACTGGTGCAGTTTCTCTCTTTTGGGCTGCTCAAAAGAGCAGGGTCTCTGTGGTTTTTGAATTCCCTTGGGAGAGGGAGAGTGGCTGGCTCTGGTGCTTCCAGGGCTTGCTTTCTACAGTGGGGAGAGGCTGCAATTCCACAGCTCCTTGCACTTTATTTTCCAGCTCTTAGGACTCCTCCAGACCTACAGAGAGCCTGTGGGTTCAACAAACCTCGTAGGAATTTCCCTTTCTCCACTGCCTCACCTCACACTGTGTGAGCACCAGCTGCCACCTGGCCTTTGTGGCTAAATTCTTTAGTGGAGTGACACAGAGAGGGACATTTCTGCAGCTCCTCTCCTCCTCTGACCTCCTGTGAGGCACTCAGGTCATCTCATCTCTTACCATCCAGGGAAGAAAACAGGAATATTCCTTGGCAGACATGGGGCTGCTTTGTGGGACCCTCTGTAGCCACCCTGGGAGTTGCCAGCACCAAATGCTTCCTTTCTGTGCCTGAGTGGAACATGATCATGAACTTCAAGGAGAAGAACAGGCAGATGCTGGGCATGAACATCTCCAGTCCCAGGCTGTGATGTGCCACGTGTAAACCTCAGCATCCAGCGCTTTGCTCGGGGCAAAATTTTTGCTTAATATCTGACATCTGTCAGTGGCTCCTCGTGTTCCTGGGTGAAGTAAAACAGATTCTTCAGGCATTTCTCGCATGGCTGCAACCATGGGAAGCCCTGAGAGGCTGCTCATGATGACCACACTTAAAAATATGGAAAATGGGGAGCATTTTCTGTTCAGCTGTTCAGCTTCACCCTTCTGCTTGTGCTCGTGGTCACAGCAGCTCAGGGAGTGCCTGGCCGTGGTGACAAGTGGCATTTGCTCATCTGCACAGTGACACTCAAACCAAGATGGTACTTGGTGGCATTAACAAGGATGAGCCTTGGTGTTGGGATTATTGCAGTGGTGACCATGATGAAATACCTGCAGATGAAAGCAGCCAGGATGGAGATTTGGGTGACCATGATGAAATTCCTGCAGATGAAAGCAGCCAGGATGGAGATTTGGGTGACCATGATGAAATTCCTGCAGATGAAAGCAGCCAGGATGGAGATTTGGGTGACCATGATGAAATTCCTGCAGATGAAAGCAGCCAGGATGGGGATTTTGGTGACCATGATGAAATACCTGCAGATGAAAGCAGCCAGGATGGGGATTTGGGTGACCATGATGAAATTCCTGCAGATGAAAGCAGCCAGGATGGGGGTTTGGGTGACCATGATGAAAAACCTGCAGATGAAAGCAGCCAGGATGGGGGTTTGGGTGGCCAGACCTGTCCAGGGGCTGCTGTTCTGGCAGGAGTGAATCCCTTTGGAGCAGGAGCTGCCATCTGCTTGTTTAACACCCTGGTGGGGTTTGGTGCCTTTGCCTGTCCCTTTAATTTTCATGTATAATAAAAAAAAGGGGGAAATGAGCTGCCTGAAACCCATTTCTCACCTGGAGCTCTGTAACAGCAAACAGGCTCCTCTAAAATACCAGGAATTATTGTGTCTGGGAGAGGTACAGCCAGGCCATGGCAGTCTGGAGTCCGTGGATATTGTTCTTGCTTGAGCTGCCTCGCATTTTCTCCGAGTGTACAGTGCCCTGTGGCACAATATCCATCCCCACTGCATCGCTAAGTGCTGAAACTTCATGTCTTAATTCTGTGTGAGTGGTTTTCTCTCGAGGCTGCGATGCCTCTGCGGAGCGGGAGCCTGATAGCAGCACTGAGAAGGTTGCACATTATGCAGGGAAATGTTGATAGTGTATTAAAAAATATCCCCGCTAATGTCTTTTTATTTTTGTTGTATTGTACAATCATTTGAAGTACGCTCTCTCTGAGGTTTGGTGAGGAAATGCCTGTTCATTTGAAGCTGATGGAGATACTTGAATGGAGGATAACTGGGATCTAGGGCTCTGGGATAAATTACTCCACTTGTATTTTCTTTTTCTTTTAATCTGGAATGCACATAAGCCACACAGCAATATTATCATCACTTTGCACTTTCCTTAGGAAGTATCTTAATATTCTATAATCCTCTTTGCTACAGAATGGGGACTGAGCTAAGATGGAATTATATTTTAATGTAATTCCTCGTGAAACAAAAGGGGACCATGTTCAGAAGCTGGCTAGATGTATGGCAAATGGGAACTAGACAAGCTGTGTAACATCATGACCAGTTTCTATGGCAACAAAAATGTCAGCTATCCTTTTGGCTGATTCTATTAATCCGTGGTAGAGACACTGATACTGACACATTTGGAATTTATTTAAACAAGAAGGTGAAAAGATAACCCCAGCACAGCTCATAAACAAGGGGGAAGTTAAGCCACTGCCATGATGCCACCTGACATGGATAGAAGGGAGTAACAGGCAGGGGACACATTCCAAGGCAGCCACTGGGAATTTTGTCAGAAAAGTGATCAAGCCATTTATTGAGAGGAGTTCCCCACTATTGTCTGATATCTGAGAAATCCCATCTTCCTCTCCAGGGCTGCCATAGCCCAAAGTGCTGCCCCGTGTTCATCCCTGTAGCCCTAAACCCTCCCCAGTGGGAGATCTGGGATGTCCTAACCTGGTTTGGGGTTTTCCCCCAGAAGCTTTTTGGCCTCTGTCCTGGTTTTATCCACACAGAGCTCAGTGGGTGCCTGATGGAGAAAGCTGAAGCATTCAGTGATTAAAATGCATGGTCTGGCCACTGGAAAATGGAAAAAAGCACATTCTGTATTCCCTCTATGTGGGTCAGATATTTTCCTAGGGACACTCGGAAATGCTTGTGCTATGCTATTTCTGCTGGGTACTTTATCCTTTATTCTCTTGTTATTGAAAGAGCTAAATGTTTTCCCACTTTCCAATGTACCATGACAATACAAACTGTACGGTGATGTCGGAGCACAAAATAAATATGGATGCAGATACTTGTCATTATGATAAAACAACATCTTTTCATCTTTATCTTGGAATTACAGGCTCCTCGGGAAGATGACAGTGTCTTGTTATGGAAAATGAATTTTCGGTAGTAGAAAGATATCTTTTAACTTATTCTTGAATTCTTCCTGTTTGCCAGAGGCATATAGAAAAATTAGCTTCTTTCCCAATTCTTTTGCTGGTTTTATTAAAATTCATAGTACAAAAAGTGCCATATAAAAGTGCTTGGTGTGTGAGAAAAAGAAGAGCTGGAAAATGCAGAGCTGAATTTATTATAAGATTATTAGCTGGCTGCTGGCTGAGTTTTTATTTTTTAGTTAGTTAAAAAAAAAGCCATCAATATTTTCTGCCCATTTCTTTTTAAGCTTGTAATGTACTGAAGAGACTACAATATGTATTAATATATTTCTGATTTAAAAAAAAAAAAAAAGCTCCATTCCCTAATAGAAAAACTGTCAGAATTTTAACCACAATATAGCTCCTGGAAACAGAGTTCATGTGAACTTTTGAACTTCCTCAGATTCAGAAAAGCTTTCTGGAAGGGGCATAAATTGTCAGATTTATCCCATGCTTAAATCCCATTCCTACAACCTCCAGCTCTGCCTCTCACCCCTGTGTCCATTGGCTTTGTTAAGCAGGTTTTGTGTCCAAATTGCACAAATGTGTGATGTTTACAGCTTTTGTGAAGTTAAAAAGATAGGCAGTGATAATATATCTGGTACCCTGGAAGGCTGGGTGGTTTGGGACTGGAAACCTAAATACTTTTATTATCATCAGTGTACAAAGTTGTGCCTCTTGCTCCCATGAGAATTTTCCAGTGTTCTTGGCAGCTTTTTTTCCATCCTCTTGATGCAGCAGTAGGGGAAGGGAGGTGATGTCACTTGGTATTACAGAAAAGGAAGCAGATGTGTCTTAGACTGAACTTGAGAGCTTGAAATAGCTTTGCTTTGTCCTCAGCCAGGGCAGGTGAGGATGAGCAGCTCGGTGGAAAACTCCCCTGCCTGCTGAGCCCCAGAGCTGTTTCACCTGAACAGGAGCTTTGTCTGAAGAATGGTATTGATCATTTTGCTTTCTTTTCCTATGGATAACTTCAACAAGCTGTAGAGCTGGGAAGGTTTTTCTAGTCCTGGTAGCTGGGAAGGGGGAGTGCCTGGGGTTTTTTTCCTCTCTTGAAGTGTTCTCAACTCTGCCCATCTCTTCTGCTGGAGACTCTTCTTTTGCACCTCCTGAGCAAACCCCCACCTGAACTCAGGGCTCCACAGCCTGGGCAGTGTTCTACCCCAGGAACCCCACTGATCTGTTTTTAGGATAAACATGGCATTATTCCTCATGATCTAGAGACTTCAAACCTCCTAAATGACTAAAATAAATGAAGCCTGTTCTTTATCCTGGATTAATCATTACAGCAACACCAGACCTCCTCCTTCAGGGAAGGTGAAGTCTGCAATGAGAGGGGTGAAGGCATGGGAGTAGAATTTCTTCTGAAAATATACTATTTTTGTTCTTGAGCAGCATGATGTCACAAACATGAGCCTCTCTGAACTCAGGTGGAAAGCTGTGCCAGAGCTGGTGGTGGGAAGGATGCAGTCCTTCCTTCTGGAGCCGCTGACTTGGAAAACTCGCGCACTCACAGAGGCTGACCTTTTGAGGAGTCACAGACATTAAATACAGGACTTAATCAAAAGTTAATTTCACTGAGCATCTAACCTGAGGGCAGGCTCCAGCTCACTGTACTTTGAAGTCAAATGCCTGGCTGGTCCTGTAGTGATCAAAACATGGTTTGAGCCCTAGGTATTAGCAAGGGAAATCATGTGGTGCAAAAGCAGATAAATCTCAATTTCAGTCCTTCCTGTACAATTTTGAAGGCATTATTTGGGATCCCTCCTTGACTGTTTTAAAAAATAAAGATCCTTGTTAATTCTTTTGGTCAATACCATAATTCTGATCTGGTAGGAAAAAGTAACTCTGTTTCCACTCCTTGAGTTGCCAAGGTTGGACTGGCTCTGTGTTAGTGCACTTGGGATTCCTGGTCTGCCTTGCTTCCTGCCCTTCAAGGAGATAAGAAATGGTTTTTAATTTTTTTAGGGCATATTTATGTGCATATACACATACATGTATGTATATAAAATTTATATGTGTATATAATGTAATATTATAGTGGCATAAAAATAGATATAATCCTGTAATGGTGTATTTTGAGTATCAAGCCTAGTTTCAAATCCAGATGTTCCTCACCAATGACCTGGCAGTGGTCTGCCAGATGTGTGTAATGAGCCAGATGTTGCTAGAGGAGCTCTTCAACACTGCCAGAGGACTGGAAATCCCATTGCTGCCTCTGGGCAGCTTTTGATGTGTGCTGGAAGCTGAGCCTCCAGTAGGTGTTGCCTCCCCACAGCAAAATGATCCCTTTGTTCAGGGTCCTGCCAGAGCAGGATAGGCCAAGAGTGGAGGGTGCAGAGGAGCAAAGAGCTGGCCTGATGCTCATTAGCAAGTGTCACTGCTAATTGAGTGCCTCGTTGAGGCTAAAAATGATGGGTGGGCACTGTTATTTAGAGGTGAAAATACCTATTATCAGAACCACTTAATTGTGAGCTGATGGGCTTCCTCCTGCCCATAACTGATGTTGGTTCCTCATCTGCTCATAAAACAGGTGGTAAAAGAGTAAAACCTCCTGGGAAGATGACAGAGGATCATGCTCCTCGTGTTCTCTGTTCCTTCCACCTCACACCCTTTTCTTCCCTTCCTCACCTCTACGCAGCCTAAAAATCAGCATGAAGGAAGCTTTAGCTGTGTCAGGCTGGAGACCTGGACTCTTCTTGGGTTGCCCTGAGCTTGGAGTGAGGGTGTTTAAATGGGTTTATTATGGGATAATTATAATTTAAAAACTGGCTGCCTGTTGCAGTTGCCCTTGTTTAGGTTCTCAGATCAGCTGTGTTCCTCAAGGTGAAAAGTATTTATTCAAGAGGTTGGTAAAGGTGTTTTTCTAACCTGGGCAGGCACAGGTGTGAGGGCCTTGTGCCCACAGATGCTTTGTGTGTGTTGGCCAACAGGGAGTGGAATCACAGCAATGTGGTGGCTTGCAGCAGCTTGTGCCTCCTTGGAGGAACAAACCTGTCTTCTCCTCACTGCCAGAAAGGTCTGATCAGCAGGGAAAGCCATTAAATTCAGAGCTGCTGCACACTCACTCCAAAATACGCTCCCTGTTGAATTTCCTTCTGCTAAAGAATAGCAAGTCAGCTGTCAATAATTTCTCCAAACCTCCTGATCTTTCACTGGTGTACAAGACAGAGCATTTAATGATCACAAAACCTTCCTCAGATGTGCTGTGTCCAAGTGCCCCTCGGCAGTCACAGATTCCTGGGATGGGTGAACACTGAAGCTTTCCTTCCTTCCCAGCACAGCGGGAGATTCACCCCGATCAATGTCTTACATCTGTGTGGTACTTAAGGAACCACTGAAACCCAAAGGCAAGGGAACTCTGCCTTTAATTAGGCTGGACATGTGCTGAATCCACACAGGAAATTGGGCAGGATTTTAGAGCCTCCACTGTGCAAGCCGGAGCAGACGTGCTGATTCACCCTTCCCTGCGTGTGGCGTTAGCGCCCGTCCTCCTCACCAGACTAAAAACGTCTCAGACCACGCAAGACTGTGATACTCCACATTTTTTAGGCAATTGCTGTTTTTGTCAAAACTGTCTGTAGCTTCCCTTCCCCGGCGCAATATGGTGAGTAATGAGCTACTGGAGTGATGTCTGTTCGAAACATCCGCAGCCATATGGCAATGTGGGAGGCGAGGATAAAACTGGGATCAGTCACAAGTGTTTACTTTGAAACACAGATAAAAAGGCAAGTTTTGTGCTGCGACTCAGTTACGTGCTGGATCAGGTACTGGAAGCAGTGGTTTTTAATTACCTCTGTGTTTAGTGGACTTTCAAATCCCAAGCACTGAAATGCAGTGTGTGTTAGTCCTCCTGATTGCCCTCTTCAAATCTGCTCCATGAAACAAGGGGACAAACGGGTGTTACCTTGAGCCAAACCACGGCCACCTAATCCAAGGGGTCATTAGGGATTATTTTCAGCACTGCTATGGGATTTGTGTGGATAAAATGGGGAAAATGCTGCTGAGGAAGGTTAACTAAAACTGCCTGGCTGCACTTGCAGGGTGGCTTTGGAGGTTTTGGGTTGTTTTGAGAGCAGTTTGAGATGCTCTGGCAAACGCTTGGCTTTTTCTTGCAAAGAGCTCAATGACTTCGGCTCCTCCCTGGGGTGAGGCACAGCTGCTCCACAGAGCTGGAGTTCGGGGAGAGCAGGTGGGTTATTTTAGGAACTCAAATGTTTGTAAAAATATCCCTCTGGAGGTAAATCCTTATTTGGGATCAGGGAACCTGGACTCTCTACTTTTGCTGAGCTCTGTTCCTGCCCTCTCAGCTCCTGCTTCTCTCTGGGAGTCCTGGACCTCATCTGTGTCCTCCATCGTGGGGGTCCCACACTGGAAACTGTTTGGGGGATTAGGGAAAACAACACCTGTCAGTGAGGCCTTTGGAATCACGGAATTGGGGAGAGGTTTGGGTTGGAAGGGACGTTTAGAGGCCCTCTGGTCCAACTCCCTTGCAGTGAGCAAGGACACCTTGCCTGACCTTAAAGACTTCCAGGCACGGGCCATCCACACCTCTGGGGAACTTATGCCAGTGTTTCAGAATGTGTAGAAAATCTTCTTTATATCAAACCTATATCAACCCCCCTTCAGTTTAAAACCACAACCCCCTTTCCTATTGCAACTTGAGGCCCTTGGGTGGTATCAAGAAAATATTTTGGTTCAACAAAGAAAATATCCTGTGGCCTGAGTGCATTTCATGTTTAAAATACGTTGGCAGATTAATTAGAGTGATGATCCTATTGGGTAGGATGAAGGTGAATAGAGAAATTTAGTGCTTAAATATGGTCTGGCAATTTCTACTTTGAATACATTATTGACTGCTGATCAACTGAAGGATGCATGTTGGTTTTTAAAAGGAGATTTTGTGAAAGTGGAACACTTTCTTTAATGGATTCCTAGAATCCCAGAATGGTTTGGGTTGGAAGGAAGCTTGAAGCTCATCTCATTCCAGCCCTCTGCATGGCTGGGACACCTCCCACATCCCGGGCTCCTCAAATCTCTTTGCAGAACAGAAGCATAGAACAGGGAAAAAAAACCCAAACATAATCTCAAACTTTAATACTGTGTGGGCTTTGATTAGAGAACACTCTGTGTGCTAATTGAATGTTGTCTTCTATTAGCATAATCTTGGGGTTATGTCTGGTCAGTGTTAATGATAAGTGACAGAGACAAAATTCTGTTTCATCAGTTGGGAATTGCATCCTGTAAATGCAAGCCTGGATCATAACATTTCATCTGTGTTGATTTATCCCAGTCTTAGACTATTTATATCAATTTGCTACTGGAAAACACATGGAATAGTTGAGGTTGGAAAAGGCTTTTAAAATCATCAAGTCCAACCATTAAGATCATCTTGCATGTGATCTAACTGCACGCAGATAATGCAGACATTATAACTGTATAATGTATAGATATAGAAATAATTAAGGCATTTTGAAACATAACTGGATTCTAGAATCAGTTTCGATATAAAATTACTTTGTAAAGGAAACATATTGTATATATTCTTATATGTACAACATATACATATGTTTTTATAAACTTCAGAACCATGTTTAATGCGTGTGCTTTAAACTTGTAGGACCATATTGCTGGGAGACATTTGCCTGTAATTGTTCACAGGATAAGTGTGCTCAAAAATCACAGCGGTTATAATTATTTTAAGTAGTACTGCTTCAAAATGAGCATTTAGGAGAGAAATGAGCTTTTTCCATGTAAGCATCATATTTAAATACATTAAAAAATCCTGGGGAAAGTGGCTTTGTTCTACCAGGTAACTTCAGGAGAATTAAACAGGAACAAACCCAGCATCTCCCCATCACTCAGTGCTACATACAAATGTCTTCACAGCTATTTGCACTTGAGATGCTTCATTTGCCAACTCCAACGTGGCATTTGCAAATGCAGATTAGTGACAGGAGCGCTGTTGGCTGCTGCTTCTTCCTCCTCTCAGATGTGGCTCTTACTGGACATTTCCTGCCCAGACTTGTAGGCAGCAAACATATGGTCTGGTAGATAGTTTATGGAATAACTTGCTGGGAGTACTTTGACTGTTCCAGGAATCTCTCAGGCAAAGATGCCCAGTTTTCAACATAAAATTCGTCTGAAATGCCAGAGTTAAGATATTCGTTTGCTCACTGGTGTTGTTGAATTTTGTAACCAGAGCTCAGACAGAGATAAATTGTGGGTTAAATTCACGGATAGAAATCCCTGCTTTTATGAGCTGTTTGCTCAAAATGCAATTGTTTTCAGGGCCTGCATTACATGAAAAATTACTATATCTGATTAACAGATGAATTCCACAACGTCAGGAGCGATCAACAGTGGGAGTGTCCAGCCTGAGACTGCAATTTCAGTGTACAGCACTTCTCCTCTATCAAATGTATCCACTGCTTGCCACCATGAAGGGAACTAATGCTTCCTGGTACTTCTCAACTGTCTCAAATGCTCTGGGCATCTGTTTTCCTATAATTTGAGGTTTTCATAGCCTATAAAAGTGTGGAGCACACTGATTTTCTTTTTTGTGTGTGTTTCCTCTGAGGTCTTTTTCATACCCTCCCTGGTACATGGGGCCAGCATTCAGTTCATGTCACTGTAGCAGAGTTTGTTTTCAGTTGCCTGGTACTGTGTGTTTATATCAACTTATTATAGATAAGGATCTCGATTCAATATGCCTGAATATGACATTTTTCAATGAAAAGACAACTTCAGGTTTCTCTTCTTCCTGCTTTCTGTTCTTCTTTGAAACTAGATATCTATTTGTATAGGAGGATTGGGTGGTGGACTTGAGTGAGGAACAGGCCTACAATTAATTTTGGAGTTAATCACAACAAATTGGTGCTCTGCCTTTCAAGTTTTAACCAAACCAGTTTCTTTATCTGTCACCTGTGGGTGCAGAGGAGTGGCTGAGTGATGGGGCTCAGCCTTTGCTCATCACAAATCATTGTGGCCAAAGTTTAGAAAGTCCTTTTGGCCCCATGCCTGTTGTCCCAGAGGTCCCAGGCACTCCTGCCCTTGCCCAGGTGCCAAACTGAGCAACACGTGCATTTTCTGGTGGCTGCCTTATTAATGGGATTTTTTTTTATTTTTAATGTGATCTCTTTGCCTGTGTTTCTTGTAATGCACCTGGAGCTGGTCCAGGATCATACCTCTGGCAGCCTTTTCTGGCTGGCTGCTTGTTTGATCAGCCCACAGTTGATTCCTGTGAAATATTTCCCAATAAAACCCTTCATGCTCCCTACAACTCCCTGGTAGGAGAGTGGAGCCAGCTGGGGGCTGATCTCTTCTCACATTTAACAAAGGAGAGAGCAAGAAGAAACAACCCCAGTTTGTGCCAGAGGAGGTTTAGATTGGAGATCAGGGAAAATCTTGTTACCACAAGGAAAAACCCACTTTTCTGTCACTTTTTTTTTTTTTAACATAGGTTTTCAGGGCTCAAGAAGGGTGGAATTTTGAGCATTTTCCCTTGCTGTTGTGCAGAGTCTTTTCTCTACACCACTCACTTTCCTCTTGTTCAGTCAGAGAAATTCTGGTGCCCAGCTCCAGGCTGGGCATCCATCCCTCTGTGTTCAGGCCCTGGCCCAACTTGGTTTCCCACCTTTCTAAATTAGGCCCTTCCAGTTCCAAATAAAACATTATCAAGCTTTGCCTTTCTTTTTCAACATTTGCATCCCAAGAAAAGTAGTGAGGGAAATCAGACCCTATTCAGTGTTGCAAATACAGCAGATTATTTCCCTAATATGTTATCCAGCAGTTACAAGCTAAATAATTCAGCACACTTTTAGGTCTCTATTCAAACTGATGAGCTAAAATAAAAAGTGTTGATTAAGGCAAGTGCATACCTCAGTGTTGATTAATTTTGCTATTTTGTTTGGTTTGGCATTTTTCAAATAGGGGAAGACTCTGATATATATAAATACACCACTGTTCTTGTAAGCTGCATTTCTTTTGTGGGTTTTTTTTTCCTGTCATTTTAGTATGATCACTTTAAACCCACATTGCAAAACTAGGGTTTTTATCACGAGCTTGTGTGCTCATGATGGGTTTTATTTTAAATCCTGCCTTGCTGCTGGAGTTCAAGCAGCACATAAAGCAAACCTGGCTGCAGCACGATGATAAAGCACAAGCGTCAGCTCCTTGTATTTTTCGTAATTGAGAATGAAATGTTTTTACTTTCTCTCTGCTCCTTCCCCTGTCAAAGACAGAGGTTTCCAGAAAATGCAGTGTTATCATCACACTTGAGTGACACATCTGTGTTCAACAGGCCCACTCTGTCCCTGTGGAGAGCTTGTGAAAGGGGGCTTGGCTTTCATAGAAACCCAAAATGTTTGCATTGGAAGGGACCTTAAAGCTCATCCCCTTCCCCCCTGCCATGGGCAGGGACACTTCCACTATCCCAGATTGCTCCAAGCCCTGTCCAGCCTGGCCTTGGACACTCCCAGGGATGGGGGAATTCACAATTACCCTATGCCAGGGCATCCCCACCCTCGCAGGAAGAATTCCTCCCCAGTATCACTCTCTGTCTGAAGCCATCCCCTCTTGCTTGGTGAGGGACTCCTTGGTCACTTGTTCTGTGCTTGCACAAAAGCCAGAGCTGTGTTCTCATGGCACACAGCTCCTGTGAGGCGTTTGGAGGTGGCTGTGCTGTGTCACTGTGCCAAGTTAGGGGGATTTGGGGAAAAGAAACTCTTTCCTGTGATCATGGATGGCTTCATCATGAACAGCCAACATCCTGGGGTCATCCCGTTAGCAAACCAGTTTGCAGGGATATAATCACACCTATGGAACCAGTATTTTACTCTTCAGATGAGCTGTTCAGGTAATAAAGGTGTTTTTCATGTGCACTGAGATGCTTATTCCAAGAAGTCCTGAGCAGGTGGAACCCAGGTGTAGCTGTCACTCTGTTTGTATGTGGAAATGAAGCACCAGGTAATGGTTAGACTTGAATGTGTGATGCCATACCTTCCCATAACTTGCCTGTTAAATTCCCAAAGTAAGAGGTTAAATCCTACAAAACCTCATGGTTTTTTGTGATGCTTTATACAATACAGTAAATCCATGGAGAGGAAGATCTAGGCAAAGGTAGATGGCAGTCTGCTCAAAGCACTGTGATCCACGACACAATCATTTTTTTGGGAAACTTATTTTATGAGGAAAAAGGAAGGAATAACACTGTTCCTTCTGAAATGAGCTGTCATCAGTTCTGTAATCAGCCCAATGTTAATCATTAGACAAGAGTTCTTAATTTTGAAAAGTAAGTCATGTTTTGGAAGCTCAGTTCCCAGAAAATTGATGGAAAAAAAATTAAGACTTGTTACCAAGGATTTAGATAAATAAACTTCATTGGTGTTTGCCTAAATTAGAGAGAAAGTTGTTAATGTAAAAAAATTCAAGTGTTGGGAAAACTCCACACATGTTCACTTCAATATTTCTTCTTATTTATAAATATAAATGCTTGAAGACTAAAATGATCATATTTTGGTCAGTGGAGGCTGTGTCTGTGGAGCTATTTCTGACTGGCACCATTTCAATCAAGTTCAGGAAGCTGATTTTTCCCTTTCTGTCAGCACAGATAATAAAAAAAAAAAAACCTGCTCCAAAAATGATGCCTCTTAATCCTGTGCCATTTTTGTGTGCTGATTAGAATCAGGGTAATTTCAGCCTGTGTTGAAGGAGTTAATCTTCCTGATGGAGATGTGAAAAGTCGGAGCCATCTTAAATCTCAATACCACATGCTGCCTTAGGGATCACACTGTGCTAAAACCCCAGATAAAAAGGCCTGACAAAGATTATTGACGGTTTACCTTTTAATGAGCAGCTTGAATTGATTTTCATTTCCCTCCAGGGCCGCTTGATTTGCCCTGTTTCCACCCATGATGTCATGATTAACAAAAACAACAACAAAATTAAGGTTTCATATCTCAGTAATTGTGGAGGAATAAAGAGTGGCCTTGGCATTTAGGGGAAACCTGTGCCAAATCCCATTGAAGGTCCAGGAAAAGCCAGAGAGCCTCAATCAGTGATTGGTGCCTCTCCCAGCAGAGGGGATGCACCTTCCACCAAAAACATCTCAGTTCTTCAGCTATTTTATGTATTTTAAATAACAGAGCTCTGCAGATCAACAGGAAAGCAACAAGAACTCCAAATCAAGAGAAAATGCCTTCAAATATATGTATTATTGATGAAAAAAGCAACGATTTCTCTTTTGTTTGCCAAGCTCCCACCCCTCGAAAGCCAACACTGAGCAAAATGCTTCTGGCTACATTCCCATAATTTTGTTCAAATCCTTAAGCTTCCGAAGAGAGCAGCTCTGCCACCACAAAACTATCATCCCAAAAGCTCCTAAGCTCTGACATCATCATTCTGTTTGAGTCCTTCCATACAGACCTTGCCAGAAAATGGAAATCCCTTTTCCACATGGGAGAAAGGGCGTGTTGTTGTTGTTTCTTTTTTTTTAACAAATTCCCATTCTCATCAGTATTAAAAAAAAAAAAAAAAAGGAGAGGGAGAGGAGGAAAAGGTTTGGTTTTTTTTTCCCCCAGGCATGGCTTTGCAGAACAAAAGCCCTGTGTTTGGAGGAACAGGATGGAGTGAAGCCTTCCAGGCAGGCAGATGGGGAGCCGGCGGCACAGAGCCGCTCTGCAAAGTGGAAACTTTCCCTGGAAGGATCCCGGATTGCAGGGGAGGCTTGAGCCTTCTGAGCCTGGGGAGATGTGGCCCCAGCCCTTGGGCAGGGCTGGACAACCTGCCTGTGCCCTGTGGGCAGCCTTTGGAGCCAGCTGGGTGGGGACAAAGTGACACTGTGTGTGTGTGTGTGGCCACTTGGAGGCTGGGAGGGCTGGAAAAGGGGAATCTGAGCCAGGGCTGAAGGAGGCTGAGAGAGAGAGGGGCTGCTGCTCTGGAGAGGTCCAGGGCTGGGGAATCAGAAATGTGGTGGGTGAGAGCACCTGAGGAGTGGCACTTGTGGAGCTGGAGGATGTGGAGCATCACTCCTTAATGCACTTGGCCTGGTGCACCAGGAAAGCTGTTGTGTGGAGGATGGAGAGGGGAAAACTGCAGGTTAAACCACTTGAACTATCACTGAAACCCTCCTCTCAAACTGTGTTGTGTTGTTAGATTTTTTTTTTTCCCTTCTGGGTTTTTTTTCCCTTCAGAAGAAGTTACTTTGAATAACTACAGGCTATTCTCAGCAGTGTAAAATTTCAATTCCTTAAAGCACATCCTTTACCTGGCAAATTGGCAGGCTGGAGGAACAGTTATTCTGCTGCAACTTCAAATCACCGCTTCCAAAATTGATCTGGGCTTAGGTATGTCTTGGCGTGTCCATGCTTATTAGCTTCATCTTGTGATTAACTTAATGGGCTATGGAATTTTACTCTATGCAAATGCGACTGAAAAACCAATTATTGAAAAGTGAAAAATGAACTCTGGGAGACAGTCATTAGACTATTAGAATCCCCCAGTTCCTTTGGAAGCTGTGTTTGGGTAATACGTGGTTTTAATACTGAATTTCAAGGCCAGAAAAAAAAAGCTATTTGGCAAAATATATATTTTTCAGGGAATAAAATATATTTTTTAGTATGGAAACATTTTGACAGGCCAGCCTGCATGGGCTGCTGAGACCCACTGGGTGTTAGGAGTAGGAAAATTAGTCATAGCTTCAATGAAACATTTTAGTCCACTTAGTCCCCTATTTTCAGGGTCCTTAGATGTACAAGCATCCGTGAATTTCGTTTGGATGGCTGCTGAGTGTAATCCTTATTGGCAGCGAGATGCTCCCTGGCTCCAGGCTTGCAGGACTGTCTTCCAGTCATGTGTTTTGTGTGGGTAGATGGTGATGAAAATCTCCTGATGAATTAATTTATGTGCACATGGATGGGCTGTGGCAGCATCTATTGGGGCATCACTGCAACTCTACACTGGAAGATGATGCTGATGACCCCCAACCTCCCCAAACAGCTGTAATTTTTGACATATTTTCCTCCTCATCTGCCAAGGTGCTACAGGTGGGTGACCAGCTCAGTGGCATTCACAGGCCAGTGGCCCCAGCTTTGGATAAAAGCCTCTGGAGAAGGAAGCTGCGGGTGGGACAGGGTTTGTGCTGAGAGCTGGAGCTGGCAGGGAGAGCACAAATGCTGGCACTCGGTGTGCTCAGACCAGAGGTCTCCTGGTGTTTTAGAGGATGGAGCTTGGTGGAAAGCCAAAAAATAAATGATGTAAACCCCATGTGGAGGGAATGTGTCCTCAAATGTGCTGTGTGCTGTCTCTCCAGGTGATGGGCTGTAACTTGGATTTTATGTGCTGAGATGCACGTTTGACCCCTTGATCCTCCTTCCCTTCCACTTCCATCTCAGGATTTGCCTGGTTTTCACCACCTGTGGTTTCAAGGCTCCCTCTGCAAGAGGCTTTTTGTTTGTGGTGTCAGGTTTGGGGTCAGCAGGTCCTGCACAGGTCCAGGGACCCCCAGAGAGTGCAGGGCCCAATTCTGGTCTTTGTCCAGCTCACTTTGGCTGCTGTAAATCGCCCTGGGGCAGGGTGACAGGCTGGGAGCCCTGGTGTGAGAAGGGCTCACCCCGGGAGCTGTGCAAACAACTCAGGGTCACACCTGACCTTTCATTTTCCACGGTGCCCGAGCACAACTGGATGAGGTGAGAGGGTATCCAAAGGATGCTGGCTGTAATTTAATCAATTGACATTTAGATGTGCGCTGATGAGTGGCTGTAAACGCTGTGGGTGGGGGAATACAAGATACACATCCTTATTTGTCTTCCTTTTGGTTGTAAATTCCTTAGAAGAGAGTCTGGAAGTGTGGATGAACAGGACTGAGGTGTGAGAAATGTAACATTACAAAAGTATCTTATGTTGAACTGCTTAGAGTTTATTCCATCAGGTAGCTTAAAGCCATTTAAAATACCTTCTATGCAAATGAAGGCAAAAATAAGAATAATCACAGTACAGATAAAGCATGTATCAAGAATAAAAGGCACTGATAAGGAAGGCTGTGAAGCAAAGAGGAGGAATAAATATGAGGTGGAAAGCAGATGTGGAGACTGAAGGGAAGGTGAATAAAAGATAGATGGAAATATTAAGACATTTGTCAAATCCTTGAATGTAAAATGTCAGGGCTTCAAGAACTTGTAAAGGTTATTTACTAACTAAGGCCAGAGTGAAATCCTGTGTAACTACATTGATGTAGCATAGACACCTGCGTGTGCTCTTTGCAGAGTAGGACTGGTGTGATTGCTCAGTGCCCAAATAAAAAAAAAAACCAATAGTTCTTTGTTTTTTTTGTTGCCAGGGAAATGGGAGGTGTATGCCATAAGAAATGTAGATTTCTCAGCTTTTTAAAAGAAAGAAAGCAGGGTGGAGTGGGAGAAATCACCCCAGAAATTACAGTCCTGAAGTAATAAAATCTATACTGGAAAACTTAGGAGACGGAATTAATGTAAATGACTTGGATTGAGTAAACTGCAGAATTGCATTGTTTTAGGTGTGGGAAGGCATTGATAAATTTTCAGAGACCTTTAAGGAATAACATTTATAAACAGGCTCTAGAAAAAAAATCTCCTTTTAAATGTGACTTTGGAATGGGAGACTTGAAGAAAACCCCTGAGAGCCTCAGTAAGTTATAATGTGGGAAACTGGTTTGAGTTGGGATAATTGAATATTCATTCAGAATTACATAATTACATGCAGCATTGAATGAATTCTTTTTAGGAATCTGTGTCAGTAGCTAGAAGGGAGTCAAAATGTGTTGGAGAAGCATCTTCAGACCCAGTAGGATTCAGAGGCTGATCCTTCTTGGGTGAGGAGGGCAGGTGCCTTCAGCCTGTACTTCAGAGATGAGGATTTCCCTTGGAAGACTTGAAGCAATTTAGAATTATCAGCATAAAGACAACAGAAGGAATTGTAAAAGCTTCCTACGTTAATAACCTGGAGAGGGGAATTTGCAGCAGGATAATAAAAATGTGTGTCTATATAGTGACACAGAACTGGGAGACAAAGGGTTGGGGCTGAGGAAGTAAGCAACTTATAATACTTTGGGATCCATCCCATAGATTAAGAGCACAGACAGATAAGCAGGCTGCACAATTTATGGAAAAGCAAGATAAGCCTATGGACAGACAAAGAATGAATTGTAAAAAGAGGCAGGAAAATCACCTCCATGGCTGTACTGAGGAGCTGGAAAAGGAGCAGATGAGCAGGGGAGCTGGGTGATGCTGCCTCCACTACAAACGTTATCATCAGTGCATTACAGCAAGCTATACATTAAAGCACGGGTAGCAGAGTGACATTTGAATCATCTGACACCCAGTGAGGACCAGGAGACCTCTGCAGTCACACCTGGGCTTGTGTTGTTCCTGGCTATAGGCCCAGGCAGTGTGTGGCAGAGGGCAGCCACGCTGTTCTCCTGAGCTCCAGGAGCCCTTCGTGTGTCCTGCCCTCACACTTTACATGTGCTGTGTTGTTAGATATTCATTAAAATTAAGCAATTTGTTGTAATGGCTTCGCTTACCCACACACAATTGCCACGGTCTTGCAAAGGGAGAGGGAATCAAGAAGAAATGCTATAATTACACTCCAGACTCTGAGAATGAGATTTCTGTACTGGCTGAATGTAAATTCATCCCCCAGACCATTTCTCTCAGCCATTTATCCTCTGAGAATATATTAGCTGCTGCTGTTTCTGTGTGGGGAGTGGGATGACTGTTTATAAAGCACCGTGCAGATAAATCAATAACATTTGCAAATCTGATGAACTTGGGGTGTGCTGCAGCTCACTGTGACCAGGCTGCTCTGTGCCTTCAGCACAGCTCACCTGACCCCAGCCTTCCCCCAGGTGCCAAAGTGAGACTTTGTCTTCTCAGTGGTTTATTTCAGACCCTGAACACCCAAACTCTTTCCTAGATGGGTGATGGGGGCAGCAGGTGCAATCTTCTCTGCATCCTGCCTGCCTTTCTTGCCAGCTCAAAGGCATCAGGTGCATCCTTCAAGCAGGCTGGCTGCTCCCTTAGGTGCAGCTGTGCTTTTCCAGGTGTCACCATCCAGCTGCACAGGGAGTGGTGTTCTCATCTTTGAGCTAAGAGCAGTTCAGTTTTAAGCCAATTATTAGGCCTATAAATCTGACTTCTGTAGGCAGAAATCTTCCTCTCGTTTCTGGGTGTCTGACACTGGATCTTTGGGAAAAGCTGCTGCATCCACACAGATCAATTGGGCAGAGGCAGCTGTGGGTCTGGCGTGACCCACCTTGGATCTGCTGCCTTCAGATCTTAAATCTGCTCCTTGTGGGATGTTTGAGTCTCTGGCTGTACTGCACTGAGGATAAAGAGCACAGCAGCTCTTTCCTAAATCCTTGACAGTGCGATGGAGCACATCTAAAGTAACCCCAGAAGAATTTCTCTGTTTTTTCCCTTAGTCACACACTTTGAATTTAACAACAGCTCCTAATCTGGGGTCAGAGCAGTACTGGCTGTGTGTGTTCTCCTGGTTGCATTTGCTCTATCAGCAGGGAAGAAAAGTCTTTACTCACCAGAAGATCAATGATTAAATTCCAATTTGCAGAGTTTGGAGCTGCTCCAGCCTAGAACTTCTCCAATATTTATGGTGTTCAGCTCCAGGTTTTTCTAATTTAAGCATTTCTGTAGTCTAAGTAAAGTTATTAAGTGTTGAAGCAAACTCTCACAATACTTACCTTGCCATAAGAGGAATAATCCATGCAATAATATAAATACTTGTAATCTGTGCACTTTGAACAGTGGTATGACAATCTCCAAAGACGTCCCATTTAATTTGGAGTTAATTCCACCTTCATTGCTCCATGGATGCACTTGAGGTGCTCTGTGGTGTTTAATTTGGGTTCCTCTGAATGCCAGATGCAGAGAATTAGAGTAATTATAGAGTGTAACTCAGCTTTTAAAGGCTGTTTCCTTTTCAGAGTGTATAAGGAGTATATAAATTGTTTTAAATATTTTAGTGGGTATTGATGGCCTGGAAGATTATTCAGCTGGAAACAGAATGGAAGATCTTTGTATTTCTCTGTGCAAAGATAACATCACCATTCCTGAGTGCTTTCTTAAGGAAAAATAACCAACAAAAAGCCCAAACCTTTCTGTGGGATTGGAAATACCATGTGTGGTGTTCTTTGGGGAAAATCCCATCACCTCAATAGAAATCACATTCATGCAGTCACAGAAATGTTCAGGTTGGAAGGGACCACTGGAGGTGATCTGGTCTCACTCCCTGCCCAAGCAGGGTCACAAGGCCACATCGCTCAGGATTGTGACTTTGCATCTGCAAAAGAACCTGTTATTTCTCTTCTGAAAACTGACATTTGTGCCCACAACACCTCAATAAATGTTGGTTTTCCTTTGTTCTGCTGCCCGCTGTGGAATCTTACTCCACTTGCATTCCCTCCTGAGCAGCAGTGTTAGGAACAGGAACTCTGTTCTGTGTTAGTGCAGCACCAGGCTCAAAGAGGCAGGGAAAATAAAGCTTTTTCTCTTGAATTAGCCCATGAAAAACAAAGAAAGAGGGGGGGGAAAAAAAGCCAAGGTACCCAGGTCCATTGGAGTGAATTCTTCAGCCATTCTGCAAATCAGCTGCCATTCAGAGCTGGAGCCATTGCCTGCAGCTTTAAGTTTTTAAGGCGTGCAGAAGTTTCAAAAGCACAATAATAAATGGTGACAAGATATATCAATAGTTGTGTCTTCTCCTCCTGGTGCAGTCGAGACTGCAGGGTTTTAGTCCAGAATGCAGGCAGTGGGCAGGGATTTTGTGTTCCTTACTGGATCAATCCTACAGCTGTTTGTGGTTCCTGTGTTTTTGGCAGTGGGTTTGGGGTGTGCAGAGCCTGTTTGCACCCACTGGCCCCAGAGGATGAGGAGCAGCTGCCACGGGGACCAGGGGGATTTCACTGCCAAAAAATTGGCTCTTGGGAGCAGCCTGAGCTTTTCTACACATTTAATCAGCTCTCCTTGGCTTTAGGTGGAGAAGTAAACCAAAAGGAATATGTGTACCCCTAAAACTAAATCAGATTCCTGTGTGAATGTGAGCCTGGCACTTGGGTAGATGTTTCATAATTCACCTGGGCAAAATGTGGAGCTGCCTCTCATGGTGCACGAGCTGTGATGAGATGCAGCATCTCCAACAGGGGATTGCAAGGCACGGGCTGTAATGGGAATTGTCTGACAGCTTAATATTTCAGTTACAACTGGCCATACTTACAGTAGAGAGTATGTAATTATTTTTTTTTTAGCCTGATTAGAGCCACAAACATATGGTACAGTAGCTGAAGAAATTATTTTGGGTAGTAATCCTTAAATATTTTTTTTGGCAATCAAACGATTCGGCCTTTCCCAAGGGAAACAGAAATTCCCATTAAAGCACTTTGCTGGCACGGCTTTGTTACTGCTGTGCCACCCAAAGACAAGCCCAGCCTCCTCCCATCTTCTGCTTGGCTGCATGTCTGGACAGTAAATTCAATTTAATTTGTAAATGTTGGCAGTGCTGGCTTCGCTTGCTGTCACCTGGAGGAAAGTGCAGCAGTGTCTTTTTCATTGTGAAGGGCTAATGTGTGGACAGAATTCCTTTGTGGTTGACTCACCTATTTTTTAAGGTATTATTTTGTTTTTCCTCCCATTGAAAAACGACTGTACCAATGTTTGTCATCAGTGGGAGGGGGACTGGTGGATTTTTGGTGTGTCAGTAAAGTTTTAGAGCTCTCTTTTGAAGAAACTGAGTAACACGTGGATGTTTATGGATGCGACTCCTGGACTTTGGAGATCAATAGCAGCGTGTCCACGTTGTGTTTTTCTGGTCACCCTCGTGCCCAGGGCTCTCTGCTGTGCAATGTGCAGAGATGGGGAGCTCCAGTGGGGCACCCCACAATGGTTCTGTGTCTGTGTGTCCCTGAGGCAGGTCCCAGCCATGTCACAGCCGTGTCACTCCCTCCCTGGCATGGCAGCTGTGCCACAGAGGCCGAGCGTGTGCCGTGACCCCAGGTCCTCCTGGTGTCCCCTCCTGCTCCCTCTCCTCCAGCACAGAAGGATTGCTGTGATGAGGACAGCACTGTTTGATGCACACACAGGTTTGTGTCCTGGTGCTGGCTGAAGGGGCTGCTTTATTCCAGAGCAGCAGGGATTTGACCTCAGGTGAAAGAGCCGAGTCCAGCGACCCCAAATATCTGTGTCGACATTTACAGGGCTGTGAGTAAATTGCCTCAGCATTGCAGGAGCCTTTGTAGGAGAAAACAAATCTAGGATGAGTGGTCCTCCAGCCAACCTTATTTTCCCTCCTTGCTGGCACAGAGCACATTCCCAGTGTTTCCAATGGAAAAGGCTTGCTTTGAAGGGGAGACCTCTGACCTTGCTCTGTAATGCAGTGAGCCCTGGAAGCTGTGTTTTGCTGAAAGCTTTTGCTTTTAAAGGAGAAAAAGAGCAAACAAAGATACCCTGTGGAGTAAAAGCTAAAAAAAAAAAAAAAAATAAAAAAATAAAAAAAAAAAAATTACCTCTCTTTAATGCTTGCTCTTCGAAGTTTTAGAAGAGTTTAGGGCCCAAAATCAGGTGTTGAAATGTTGGTTTGGGGGAGAATTGTTGCCTTGCAGATGTGTAGATGAGTGTTATATCCAGAAATACCTTCTGAGGCTAGTTCTCTCTTGTCCCATCCTGTTCCCTACTCTGGGCTCCTTATTTACATTTATTCCTTAAAAGTTGGAGGCTGTTTCACTTTTTATCCCCTGCCACAGCCTGGCTGGAAAAGGCAGCAGAGCTGGAGCCGCTGCAGGAGCTGCTGTGATGGAGGGAATGAGGGCTTGAGGCTTCTTGGGAAGAGCAGGGAAGTGAAGCCACATTTTTTTCACGTGGTGGGCACATGGTGAAGGCTCCAGGCTCTTCTCCTGAAGGTGTGCTGGTTGTGTCCTTAATCTGTAGTGATAAAGAGGGGAAAACTACAAAGCACTGGCAGAGTAGTTGATGGCATTCCCAGGAGTTAGAAGGCTGTGGAGACAAGCCAGGTATCAAAGTTGCTTTGATTTTTCTAACTCATGAAAATGACAGAAGGATTTGTCTTTGCTCGTAATTGACCTCAAGTCTGGATCTCTTTCAGGCTGGGAAGGTGCCTTTTTTTCCTTCTCTTTGAGGGTAAGGCAGCCATAGTCAAACCATTTGGTTCCTGACAGGCAGAATGGAAGAGAGGGGATATCAGGGTGAGAAAGCTCCAGCATGATTTTTTTTCCATCTTTTAACTGCTGTTTGTCTTGGAAACCTCCAAATAAATGCACATGTTCTTATTTTTAATCCATTTCCTGGAAAGACTAAATGATAAATTAGATGTTAGCAATAAAAAAATCACCTCTTCCTCTGAACTGATTTGTTTATCATGTGATGTGCTGTTGTTACAGAAAATGAATCCAAGGGCATATTGATTTCACACAGTTGCATGCAAGGACTTATTCTGGAGGAGCTTGGGTTCCCCTCAGCTTCTGGGGTTGGCAGAGGGTGCATGGTAGCCCACGGCTGTGATGGTTTGGGAAGCTGGATCCCAAATTGTGACACTGTGACACACAGTGTCACAATTGTGACTGACACTATTTCACTCCTTGGTTCTTAAATAAGAGTTGGGATCAGCTCTCAGAGGCTGTTTCGGGGTAGTTTTCTCCCACGTGTTCAGCAATTTGCTAATCCTTGGTTCTTGAGGGGGAAGGAGGGAACCTTTAATGGGAATGTAAAGTAAAACAGGCTCAGAAAAACACATTTTGTAGGTATTTATATGGTACTTTTCAGTATGGGGAATAGCAGAACTGCAGAGACTCTTCCTTGGCCTTTTCCTCACGTTAAGTAGCTCAATTGCTGAGTGGGGGAAAGGGACTTGAGATTGGGCAAACGGGGAAAAAACCCTCCCCCAGGGCTGCCCAAAGCCTTGGATGCAGGAATGGCTCTGAGTGGCTGCTGATGACAATCTGCCAAAGCCAGAGGATGCCTCGTGGGGCAGCACCAAAATAATGAGCAGCATTTTCTGAAATGAAGATGTCCAAAGGCTCTCTACGTGCTTCGCTGGGGAAGTGCCTGTGAACTAATTTAACTCAATTAATGTTGTCTTGCTCCTTCCCCTCTGCTACAAATTGGTGACATTTAATTCCTCTTTAGGCTGTGGGAAACACTCACTGTCTGTGGGCAGGGCAGATGGGGAGTCAGAACTGGAAACAGCAGGAGGAGCAGAAGCCCTTTGTCCTTGTCAGACTGGCCTGTTCCTAAGGGTATCCACTCATCCATGGGAAATGAACCCTGATCTTGCCACTGGTCCCAAGAAAACACAAGCCTCTTGCAAACTAGGAACAAGACACACATTTAAAATAGGAATGGTAATGGAAATTAGCACCTCCACCTACCTCAGGGGGTGGCATTCCCTGTCAGTGACTGTTGTCAAGTTCTGTGTCCTACTGGCTGCAGATCAGGAGAGGTGTGCCAGTCCAGGTTCATCACCTACACAATTTCAGGTGTGGCAGAGGAAATATTTACTGTCTTCCCAACCCAGAATTTCTCCCAGAGTTAGGGGAATTATTAAAAATAACCCCAAAATTTAATCTCTGCTCTTGTTAGGCAGCCTCAGCTGTGTCCTGGTGAAAGAGATGCTGGTGGGAATGCTGTGGTTCCCTTGTAAATCAGAACCTGTAAGAGTGGCAAGCACAGTAACTCGCTGGCACTTGTCACCAGGGCCGGGAGCTGCTGCTCCCTTTGGGATGTGGGTGATAAAGAGCACAGATCAACAAGATCTTCCTGCTGTGTTTCTAAATGTTTCCTGGCTTTCTTCACTTTCTTGTTAAGGAAGTGAAGCTGCAGCTTCACCCCTGGACAGGAGGCCACCGTGAGGCACCTCCTGTCTGCCCTTGAGACCCTCGAGGCATTTTGGTGGGCATCAGGTTAGCGGGGTGGGAAACGATGGCAGGAGCAGCCTGGTTTAGATTATTAACACGTCTTGAACAAAAGGAGGGGGGAAAAAGGAGACTGTTCCATCATTTACAGCTCCTGAAATATCACTAATTAGTGTCTGAGGAATACAGACTGCGTGGGAAGTTAGACATTCACCAGGCTGTTCATCTGGGAGCCGTCTGAGGAACAGCTCCCGCACGCCGGACATCTGCAGGATTAAAAAAAAAATAAAAGAGAAAGGAAAAGACACAGTTCATTAACCACCAACAACATTATCCGGAAAGCAACTGGGGAAGCTGATCACTGCCACTAACTCTCACTCTGTTTACCATCAATTAATATTTATTCTCCCAAATTTGGAGCTCTTTTGTTCGTGCCCGGAATCCGGGGATTGTGACTGACGATGGTTTGCATCAGAGTGCCCCAGGAGCTGTGGGCTGGCTGCTAAAGCCTTCAGGGGGCTGCTCTATTAAAGAGATAATAGTGCAGATTTGAAAGCTTCAGCTGATTAATTAAATACAAACACAAGATTGTACTCGCAGGCTCTTTCAAAGGACTCCGAGTCCTTTCCTTAAGTCGGTTCAACCTTGACCTGAGTTGGCGCTTGGATAAAAGATTAAAGGTGACCCACGAAGAGAGAAACTGGATTTGCATTGTTTTAAACTTGCGTTTGTGTGTTGTGGAGATTTCTTTTCCCACTGCGCACACGTGCCCGCTCCCTCCCTTAGGAACGTATGGAAAATGGCATTTTGTGTTTCCTGATGATGTGGGGGGCTCGGGCAGGGCCTCAGATGGAAGTGGGAAGAGAGAAATTCTCAGCCTGGGCTGTGCTGTACTTGAGCAGTGCAAGAGCTTGACACAAACCGTGTTTCTGGTGATCCAAACCTTTAGGTCAAGTTTGCCCTGATCTTGAGGGTGGAGCACCTCAAAAAAAATGGGAATAGCCCAAAAACCATGGGTGTCCCAGGAAACCAGCAGGGCTGGCCTGTCTGCTTGGGAAACTCCTTCCATCCTATTCATTTGTGTCAGGTGTATTGTTGTAAAATGCTTCATTAAAACTATTTGAGCCTCTTCTGGAACCAGTCAGAGCGGAGTGTTGCAGGAAATTTTAATATACTTGGGGTTTCTTCAGGCAGAGTTTCATTTGTTTTGCTTTGCTGTTTAATTCTGGTTGTGCTCCTTCCTTGAAGGGGCTGAACAACATGACAGCTTGTGAAGGATGTGACAACGTAGCTTGAGCAAAATGGGGTGGACATCCTAAATTACCTCTTCCATTGTATTTCTGAAGCTTTTTGAACAACTGAGATTTGATCCTTTCTAACTTGAGTTGAACCTTATGAATTGCAGATTACTATTATTTTTTGATCAGAACAGAGAAGGTTTTCATTTTCAGGCCTCGTACATGTTATTTTAGCTGCTATTTCCTAATCTCTGGCTGTTGTAACCCCTCGGACTGTTTAATTGGGTGTTGCCGGGGAGTGGATGGAATTACAGCGTTACCAATCTCTGTACTACATTACAAAGCTGAGTTCATCAGAGTGTCCAATTTTTTCCTCACTAAGTTTATCCCTACGGACTGCTCTTTAAATTGAACACTTGTCCTTGAGAGTGTGGATAGAACAGAAGTGGTAGAAAGGACCAGATGTAGTGCTGTGGAGCTTCTTTGTTCTCCCCCTCATGATAAAGCACAAAAATCCTACATAGTTTAACAAAACTCTGGTATCTGGTCCTAATTGCTCTAAGTAAAGCACGTGTGATCTAAATGTTAATCAGATTTCTGCATTTAATGAGGGAAAAAGCAGCTATTATATGAGAAATGTTCAGGAGCAGGAGCTGCTCGTGTTCCAATCAGGTGATTGTGTATTTGAATAGTATTTCCATTTAAATAGCTTTATCGCCCCGCTGATTCCTAAGCACTGAGTCAAAACAAAAACTAACAGCTAAATTGATATTATTACTAAGGAGGAATGAATAATAGGCAGTAATTCCATACCTGCTGGGAATCCTCAGTGTGCTCATGGACCTTATAGGTGCAGGGTGTGCACCAGCTCTGTGGAACTGCTGTACTCACAGAGGAGCGTGGTGGGGATTCAATTCCGCCCTACTGAGTCCGTGTTGTGTTCAATTCTTCCTCTGCTCATTCTCCTGTTGATTCCCATGAAATGCTTGGCCGTGCAGTGGGCTCCTTTCCCAATTCCTACCCTGTGGAGAAGCCAAGCCTTTCCAGCAGGCACGCTGGAATGCACAGAGGTCTTGCATTTCCCCAAATCCCGCTCGCAGCCGGAGCGCTGCCCGGGACATCGGCACGGCTCTGTGGCTCTGGCCACCCGTATCTCCTAATGCTCCTGAAAGGATTATTTCATAATCTTACCCTGTGAATGCAACAGCTGTAAGCCCAGATAAATTGCATTCCTCGAGGGAAAGTCAGTTGGGACTCGTTTTAAGTGCATCCCAGTGGAATTGCATCATGTGTGATGTTAAATGGCATTTGGCTGGCTGGGATTGTGGTGGATTCAGTGGAAGTGCCACTTTAGGATCCTGTGGCCTCTCTCTGTTAAACAGGCTGGTGCAGGCTGAGGCTGAAACCAAGCCAGGAGCTCGTGTGTATTTACAGGGGCTCTGCCCTTCAAATAATGGCCTTTGGGACAGTGCCATGAGAAGCACGTTTTATTTGGATCTGGCCATTCCTTTCCAGAACGTGCAGCTGCCAGGCGGGGTTGGATACAGACCCGATTAGACCTTGGGGATGTTCAGGACCTCTGGTTCTTCCAGGCTGTGCTTCACAGCTCCCCAGGTTGTAAAAGCAGCTGAGATTATGCCATGAGCAGCGTGGAGTCCTGCCTCCTGCACAGCCCGGGCCAGAGGATGTCACCCTGCAGCCTCTTCATCAGGCTCAGCCTCTTCATCAGGCTCAGCCTCTTCATCGGGCTCAGCGCTTTGTGCTTGAGCCAGAGCACTCCTGGCAGAGATACACCCAGGCTGCTGTGAAGTGATGGGGAATCGAGCCTATCACAAATAAAAATCGGGGATAAAACCTGCTTTTTGTCCCAGATGGGAGCTCCTACTGAGACATCTGATCTAGTGGGTGGTCTCTGCCCATGGTAGGTGGGTTGGAATTGAATTTCTATAAGGTCCTTCCAATCCAAACCATTCTGTGATTCTATGATCTGATCAGAAAATCTGATATTGGAAGGGATCCGTATCAGTGAGATGCAGAGAATGTGAACTTTGGTCCCTGTGCAGAGTCCAGTCCTCACTTGCTTTTAGCTGCTGAGGTATTTCACAGGATATCTCATCACAGCTGCTTAAGAGTCTGCTCACATTTCGATATCTCTACTTGTTAAATCTTTTTCTCTCCCATCTCCCTCTGGACCTGCTAAATAGAGAACTCCTGTTTGTGTGATACTTCTCTGTTCTTGATGTTTCTGCTCCAATCACCTTTTGCTTTCACAGAACCATGCTCTTAAAAGTTCAGCCCCCCTGTGCATACTTACAAAGTAGTTGAACACTTAGACCATGTTTTAGGTAGTTAATTAATAGTGGCTAAAGAGTAGGTGTTTCTTCTTCAGAATATTTCAGTTCTTCAGCAGAAGGGTGACTTTTTAAAAAAACTTTTCTTGTTCTCTGGTCAAAAATCATAGAAACTCCAAAGAACAAGCACCTGTAGAACCCCAGTTGCAGGTGATGCTCTAAGAGGATGAGTTTTTTTGTATGGGGAAAAGGTCTCCAAAGAGATTAAATCCCGATTCAGTGTTTTTAACAACAATTCCTCCCTTTCTTCCTAGTGTGTGTAGAACTATAGTAATTGTATGGCAAATAACAAACTTCATACAAATGTTGGTTATTTATGAAAAAAGATTGTTTGGAAATGTGGTTGAAGGTGTCAAAGATGAAGAGCACAGCCAGGAATCAATCATAGATGCAGGTATCAGTTCAATGAGAAATAAGCACAGTGATAGGCAGGTGTCTAAAGTGTTGGGCTATTTTTCCCACTGTATATTAGAATTTCACTTTGGGCTTGGTAAAGAGAAACATTTGGTTTAAATGTTACAACTTAACACCTGCAAATCAACTCTAATACATCACCTCTGCCAAATGCTAAATGGAAAATATTTTCCTGGCATCTATGAGAGCCACACTTCCAGCAGTAAAGATGGGAAGTGTTCACTAGGAATTAAATCAATGATAAAGTCTAGAGAACAGATCTGTTTGCAGGTTTGGGATCTGGGATGTGTGTTTTGTTATTTGTTTGTTACTAATGATGGCATTAGGAAAGAAATAAATCGATCTGCTGGCCATACTGGGGAAATGGAAGAAAATGATGGGATGATTGGCAAAAAACTTCACAGTACAAGAACCTGCAAAGATCCTCTGCACAAGAAGCAAACAAAGAGTTTGCGTGATGACACTGCAGAATTCCCCAGCTGGGGGCTTTCTGCAGCCCTGGCTCAGCTTATCCACAGGAGCACTTGAAGGTTCCCCTCCAGTGTCAGGCTTAGCAGAAAAACTCCCAGATTGACTCAATAGTGCTGAATTGCAGTTAGCTTTGTGTCGAAGTGACAATTTTTGCGTAGTTTTAATGAGCAGCAGCCCTGGGCCAGAAAACTTGAGGCTGGGATGCTTCTTGCTGGCTGCCCTAGTTTGTTTTCATCCCTCTCACGTGAGAGCGCCGTCCTGGAGCGCGTGAAGCAGCGGGACTGGCATCCATCATGTGGAGTTTATCCTGTCACCTCTCCCCAGGAGGAGAAGTGTGAGCAATGGGCTGTTTTATTTTAATAGCGTTTTTGTTTGGTTGGTTTTGTCACCGTGGAAGTCTTTTCTGAGGCAGAGGGAGTTGCTTTTTGGTTTTTAACGCGTCGGTTGCCACGTCCTGAAGTTAAAGGGGGGGAATTGAGGCTTGGATCCTGCCTCTGGAGTGGGTGGGTGTGAGTTTTCTCCAAAGCTTTGCAGTTGATTCTCCATCCTTCTGCTTGCCTTGGAGAACATCTGCCTTCTGCTTGGGTGAGCTTCAGCAGAGAGCTCCCAGAGGGTGGCCCGTGGCACACACAGCCTGCACAGTCATCCTGGAGAGCTCAAGAAAGGCTTTTTCCAGGGGGACACTGAGTCACAGATGGATTTTGGTAGGCAGCCACCAGCCCAGCATTTTGCTTTCATCCCAGGCTGCAGGGCAGTCTTCTAAACACCCTGGGCCAAGCTCATGGGCTGCTGTGATAGGCAAGGATGAAGCTGTCAAAAGATGACAAAACCATTTTAGTGTCTTTGGCCTGGTCATCATCTCACATTAGTGTCCTAAAAGAGCAGCTGGAGGGGAGCTTTTCCCACAGAAATGTGAGAGCCCACGGCCACAAGAGACCAAATTCCTGACATTCTGTGTCAGGAGGTCAGGAGCAGCCACTGCCCACTGGGTGTGGGAGTAGCTGATTTATGTCTCTGTGGGTGTCCATTCTCCAGAGCTTGGTCTGGGTCCACCTTGACACTCTCCATACCTCTGTTTATCTATCTAAAAATTGATTTTTATATGTATATGTACCACCAGATAAAAATCCAAGTAGAGATCAGACCAATGAAATAGTAGAATAAACCCAAGTATGTAGTTACTGAAATAACATTTTAAATATTTAGATCCAAATTGATCCAAATATTTAGATCCAAATTTTAAATATTTAGATATAAATTTAGATTGATAGATCTTTCACTGTAGAGATCTTTCTGTGCTATGGAGCTGTGGTCAAAGGAAATAGCATCACAAAATATTTGAAGTGTTGTGGAGCTAAACTAGAGAGGTATCCAGGAACAAAAACTGGAAAGGGCAGAGGACAAAAATAAAAGTGAAGGAGGCTCTAAGAACGTCCTCTCTGGCTCATAAGAAGGCTGCCAGTGGTGGAAAGCCTTGGGAATACATAATTTCAAAGTTTATACTGCTCATCCAGAAAAATGAATGTATCTGGGTTTTATAGGATCAAGCAGTAAAGTTCATTGCAGCTGGATATGAAGTGGAGAGGAGGAATTCCCATGGGGGAAAAGGAAAAAAACATTAAATGTGAATTATTCAGCAAAAACCCCAGTTAGTTAGCATGATACTTAATCAAGAAATGACTGGACACTTTCCTGTTAGTAATAAAATCACTCCATAAAGGTAAAATAAAAAGAACAAACTTTGACATGTGAAAATAAAAAAAACAAGTTTTAAAAAATGTTTTCTTGCTGTTTCTGGACTGCCTTGAAGATGATGAACACAGTAATAACACTAAGGTTACTGCTGGACACAAAGTGAACTCTTACTCAGGCACCAAAGCTCCAGCCAACCCAAACGATTGGGTCAGTAGAAATTAAATCAGCAGCGAGCCCCAGATAATATCTGACGGTGGGTTTGTGTCAGGATGGATGGTTTCTGTCTTGTTCCCTCGTTATGACTGATGGCAGTCACTGCAGAAATCAATAGCCTGGCCATGGCTGGGCACTGAAACAGAGAGAGGCAGAGGCACAGGAGATTTCCTGGAGGCTTCCCAAATCCCTGCCCCAGCCTGCCCAGGTGCCCAGGACCTTCTGCAGGGTCTGAATGCTGAAGCTGTAAAGCTCTCAGTGTTTCCTTTGCATGTTCTCATGTCAGAATCCCAAAAGCTTCATCACAGCACTGGGATTCCTTCCTGGACTTGGTTTGAAGTGTGGGCAAATCCAGCTGGGTGGAGGGAAAAGCTCCTCGGAGAATCTTCAGCCCAGGGCTTGCTGCAAAATTCCTTCTGGTGCTGTAGTAAACAAAGAACCAGATAATATTTCTGCTGGGCAAAAAGGCACCTAAAAGCAGTGGCCTTCTCAGAGCAGTAACTGAAATGAAATAACATTTTTGTTTCCAGTAAACTTTTAAAATAAAAATTTGAATCTAAATATTCAAAAAAGTTATTTCAGTAACTACTTACTTGAGTTTATTCCACCGTTTCATTGGTCTTATTTCTACCTGGATTTTTATCTGATGCTTGTGAACAGCAGCAAAAATGTAATATTCATTTAATAATAATAAGTAAAAGCAGGTGACTTACTGTATATTCCTAGATCACTAATGGATTTTTAAATCAGGTTTTAGTTCATAATTTGCGTACCTGCATATCCCTGAGTTTTACAGGCAGGGCTCACACATCCAGGAATCCTCCCTACCTGCTTGCCCAGCCTTGTCTCCCAAGACCTTGGAGAGTTTTGGGCCCCTGTTCCCAATTTCTCCACATTTCAACATTCCACAACTTTTGGGATTGTGGAATGTTGAAATTCCAACTTCAATTGGAATTGGGGTGTGCTGGGTGTGCCTTAGCAGGGGATAAGCAGGAGCTTAATTTGTTCCAAATGATTTTCCACTCTTTTTCCTGTTGTTTATTATTTATTCTGCTATAATTTATTCACAAGATGAAGTGGGTAAACAACATCACAACTACTTCTAGCTGCACAGTCCAGTGAGCATAATGATGCCAGTTTTAAATGCTGAGCAGTGCTGATTAGAGCTATTACACGAATATTCATTTGTTTGCTTTACCTTTACCACTTTGCTCACATACTTCACAAATTAGGGTATTATCCTTTCTTCCCCCCCCTTACTGTTTTTGCCATCAAATGAAGGTAATTTACCATTTTTCCATTTGAATTGAGAAGTTAATTGAACTTAATGGCTTCAGAGAGATCAATAATTTCCTACTGTTATTGATATAATGAAGCACATGTACGAGATTATCCAGTAAAGATACAAACCACTTAAATGAAGAATTCAGCTCCAGGTTGAACTATTTAAACTCTCTGTGTGGACAGCTAAGGGAAGATCCTGGTGTGTGGGGAAGCAGCAGTAACTTCAGCACATTGAAGTTATCATGGAATCATTTAGAAAAGTCCAACCATAACCCAGCACTGCCACATTCCCCACTAACCCGTGTCCCCAAGTGCCACTTCCACATTTTTGAACACTTCTAGAGATGGTGGCTCCACTGGGCAGCCTGTTCCAATGCCTGACCACCTTTTCAGTGAACAGTTTCCCTCTAATATCCAATATAAACCTCCCCTGGTGAGAGGTGAGGCTTTCCTCTCATGCTGTCCCTTGTTACCTGGGAGCAGAGACAAACCCTCAATGGACCACAGCCTCCTGCCAGGGATGTGAAGGGTGAGGAGGACTTTGATTGTGACACACACCCCACAGCCAGCATTTTGTGATGTTTAGCATACTCTATTTTACATGCCTGGTTTTATAAAGTAGCGAGAATCCCATATTGAAAGGGGTTTGGGGTCAGAAATCATCTTGAGAGAAGCTTCCTCAGCTTGCACAGCTCAGCCATGAGAAGGGAGAAGTGGGAGCTGGTGGATTTGAAATGGAAAACCCTGAGGTTTCTTCCCAAATTTAAAAATATAGATTTATTTGGAAGCTGCCATTAGCTGCTGTCCTGGTTCTGAAAAAGGCTGAATGGTTTCTAGGAGGGTATATAGGAAATTCCAAACAAAACACTTCTAAACATTTAAATCTGGATCAAAATCATTAAATCCCTAGATGACATAGGAGACATTAATGTCCTTAATTTATGGATCAGTGTAGTAGAAAGGGAATGGCAAATATGAAATTAATGACATTTAAATTACTGTTTCATTAGAAGACAATTTTGCCACAGTATTTTACTGAATTTAGGATACCCAGAGATCAATAGCAATTCCCTTTATTTAAGGCTCTGGTGATGTTTACTGTGTAATTTTATTTTTCTTTTGAAAGGAGTTGCTATTTGTGAAAATGTTTTTTGTGAAATATTAGTGGAATTAAATGCATTTTTAATTGCACTCTGCTGTGGTATTAGTTTGGCACTTGAACGCTCTGCATTAATTTGTGTGATGGATGGATGTGGAGAATCCAGGATAGACACTTTCTGCTGGATTTGCAGAATGGAAGAGTGAGACTGAGGTCAGTTCAGCACTGTTAGGGGATGAAGAGGGCACGTAATGGGCTGCTTCACCTTAAAAAATAAGGGAATAATAATTAAAAAATAAGTGCTAAGTGATAAAAGCTGGAAATTTTTTCAATTCTCCTCCCTGAAGATGTTGGTTGGTGCCTTGGTGGTGCTTTGGGAGCACCACAGAGGCCACATCACCTTCATTCCATGTGCCCAAACTGTTCTCCCGTGGGTTCTGGAGGGCCCCAGCAGTGGGTGAGAGATGCTGCATCCCAATATATTTACATCCAGACTGTACTGGAAAATAATCCCCATAAAGCAATCCAATTAACTCCCTCAGAGGCACTAAGGGAGGATGGCTGAGGGGAAACACTTTCATTTAGGAGGCTCTGGCTTTTGTTGCAAATTCTTGGAAGATTCCAAGCAGAATGAGTAACTTTATGGAAGCTGCCAGTCCACAAAGCTGCATTTACAGGAGGAAACGGTGAAATGAGTGTTTTGAGTGGGCAATCATCTCCTGAAGGCTGCGTGCATCCACCTTTGGATGTGGTAAAGAGGCCAAAACATCCTGGGAGCGTTTTCTCAGATGACAGCTGAGGTGCTTGTTGTCCAATTCTCCCCACAACATTTCAGGCTGACACTTACTGGCATGAAGAAAAACTAACAAAGGCTGGTCGGAACAAACCACTTCTTTTTAACCACTATAAAAATCGTGGCTATTACCTTCCCAGCATCCTCTCAGCTAATGGCCTGAAACAGGACCAATATTTGATTTCTACTTGCTGTATTTACTTTATAAATAGATACTTTATGGGTTTCATTCTTTACTGAGATTGAATTAGTGGGTTAAATAGACAGAAATATTTCTTACCGTGGCATACTGATCTCTTAGCATCTTGCACTGACCTGATAACAGGCTAGCAGGAGAGTAAACTTAATTATTTTTTAAGCCAGAGACTGACAATGGGGAACACTGAATATTTCTGAAACCGAGATCTTCTTTTCTGTCATTAAAAAGCCGGGGAAATCTGAAAGGAGTGTGAGTTCAAGGCGCACATCAGTGCGATTATTGAAGGGTTTTCAGAGGGTGGCTTATCACCTCCCCGGCTTATTTACCTGATAAACCAGAGCCTGATGCTTCAAAAGCCCCAGCTGCTCAGTCCCAGCGTGGTAGCCACCTCTGAGTGAGGATGAGCCCACTCTGATGGTGCTGGCAAGCAGGGCCTGACCGAGGCCTTTTGCTGCAATCTGCACTTCAAAACATCCCCACAAATTCCCAGTTTCATTAAAAGCAGGAGCTGCTTGGTGTGCAGGGGGGTTTTGCCTCCCTTGTTCTGCCCTTTGGACTTGATTTCTTTGTGAGGGAAGGTGATGGAGAAGCTGAAAGGGTCTGTGGTTTTGGGAGTATTGGACAGGGTGCACGAGCCATCCCTGCGAGCTGCTGAGCCCAGGCATGATCTCTGCCAGCCACTGGGACAGGAGATTAGGATCCAATTTCAGATGGCCTTTACCAACCCCAGCGTGAGCAGCAGCAACTTGCAAAAGCAATAAACAGCCTTTGCATTGGCATTTGCACCCCAAAGCTGCTGCTGTCCCTGGGGAGGTTCTGTGAGGGGTCCCTGCATCCCCGAGCGTCCTTTGCCACCTCTCCCTGGCTCTCCCTGCCTGTCACCACAGCCCCCTGCTCCAATCTGCACATTAATCTTCATTCCAAACCATCCTGCAGACGCTGCATGCAAATGCACTGAGTGATTCAAATTGGTTTTCTCTGTTTGTAAATGTAGTGTTCTGTGACTGCTCAGGGGCACTTGGAACATATGCTCCTTGGTATCTGACATTTTTCAGAATCCCAAGCAAGGGAGGCTGTCTGCAGCGTGGGCTCGTGTGGCCTGTGGTGCTGCTGGTCCTGCAGAGAGCAGCTTCACATCCCTGAGGGAAAGGGATTCTTTTGGGGGACAAGCAGCAGAATGCAGAGTGTCTGTGAGTTAAGCAGCACAGCCCTACCCTGTTCCCAAAACCTCGGTTAGAGCAAAGTCTCTTATTCAGGAGGTTTGTGTGAAAATTGCATTACTCACCTCTGTGAGTAAATTGTCTCTCTGGGCTGGTGATCCAGAGGGGAGAGCCTGGCTGCTGCTCTCACCTGGGGCCAGGAGCCCTGGGAAAGGGGCTGGGGAGCAGGAAGGGCACAGCAGAGCCTTTTGCTGCCCCTTTCCACACCAAAACCCGAGTTTTCCTGACCCCCACGTGCTCCTCACTGCTGCTGGTGAGACTCCTCAGCGTCTCCTCGTGCAGTGACACCTGAAGGCCCCTCAGAGCTGGGGTCACTGCTCTGCAGGCAGGACAGGCAGAAATTGCTGCAGCTCCTGCTGCTCTCACCTGAGTGTGCTGCCTGTCTGCTCCCAGGGGAGGCACCCCTGCAGTACCTGCAAGGCTGATGCTGAGCACGGTGCTGTTTGTGAAAATGTGAAATGCCTGCTTGGTGTGCAGGGGGGTTTTGCCTCCCTTGTTCTGCCCTTTGGACTTGATTTCTTTGTGAGGGAAGGTGATGGAGAAGCTGAAAGGGTCTGTGGTTTTGGGAGTATTGGAGAGGAGGGAGTGGCTGATGTGCTCCTTGGCCACTTCACCGCAGGGATGCTCCCCGTGGGAAACCAGCCTTGGGTCACCCTGTTTGCAAGGCTGCACTGCTTGGTTTCTCTGGGCGAGGCAGCTGAGGGTGCTGGAGGTTTGCTGCACCTCCTGTGGGGTTCCCAGCCCCTTATGGGGTGTGGGGTTTGCAGGCAGCAGCCCAGCTCAGGGAGCCACAAATCCCTGGGGTGCTGCTGGGCTGCACTGCTGCTCCCCAAGCTCCAGAGGCTCCCAGAGACACACAGCCCTGTTCTGGAGAGCCTGGCTGCACCACGGGGCTCCAGGCACACATCTCAGCACTGATTCCTCCCACTGAAAAGGGAGCAAGAACTCCAGCAGTCCTCTGCGATAATTAAAATTCATGTTATCCTCCGCCAAGCTCAGACAACTCTCTGTTGTCAGCACCTCCAGAGGTCCTGGTTTAGCTCCTTCTGGTTCATTTAATGATGTAACAGTGAGAAGGAGAGATATTCCTTTTATTGTCGATGTGTAAGGTTTAGAATTAAACGTCTCTGCTGGTTGCTGGGTACTTTCTGTTGCTGCCAACCCCGTGAACTCTTTAAATGTATGCTAATGAGCCTGGCTTGCTCCCATTCCTTCTGTATAATCCATGAAGGAGGAAGAGTCAATCTTAGTCGTGCTTCCTAATGGCCTCTATACATTGTAGTTAGCACAAAACCACTGTGAAGTGATGGAGATCTGGAGTTAAATGCATGAATTAAGCAGAACCCCTCTGACCACACTCCATTAGAAGAGAAACTGTCTCTAGGGAGACAAAACAAGATTTCTCTTTATATATACATTGTAAGAGTCACCCAGTGATCCTCCAGGCTTTCTGAAACATTACTGGCACCCTAGTGATGTGGACAGAATATAATTTATCAATATTGCTACAACTTCCCACGGAAGATGTTGCTGGAATACTGATACCCTACAGCATAATGAGGTTTTGAGGGAGTGTGTATGTTATCCATAGCATTGCTTTCTCTCCTGCACCTGACTCCTCAGCCCTGATGGAAGTGTGAAAGGAATTCTGTGTATTTTAACAGTCTGTTGCTGCTTTTTTATTTTTAACATTGCTTCAAAAGCCTGCATGCAGTTTTTCTGGCCTGGCCAGCAGCTGTTTGTGTGTGATTTGCTCAGAAAATAGAGGGGGGAGTTATTCAGTTATCCTGTGAGGGATTAATATAAAAGAATAAACAGGTTAAAACCTGGTGCAATGACATTGGGCTGGTGGGGCTCAGCCATGGGACACCAAACCCTGCCCCAGCTCTTTCAAGGAGAATCTTTTCATCTGGAGCAGCAAGGAAGAAGCAGTCTGTCCCCACCCCAGCACTGTGAAGCTGTTCCTAGCCAGTTATGATTGATTACAGCAGCTTATACAGTCAATGGGTAAAAATAAGAGACTAAGAGACCTCATTTCCTGCTTCATGATCCTGCAGCTCCATGGAAAATTCTGCTGCTGGGATCAGCTTCCCACCTGAGGTGTGGATGAGTACACGGGCTTCTCTGCTGCCTTGGACACAACCAACTGATCTCAGCTTTTGAAGCTATTAACAATTTATTTCTCATTGTGTATCTTTCTGTGGACTAACAGGTGCCAAATGAGAAGCTGGAACTACTATTTGCATGCACAAATTGCGTTCAATGGAATGGGGTTGTAGAAATCTTAGGAATTACTTGGATGACGTTTTCTTGGCATCCCTCCCTTGCATGAGCTTTCAATGGAGGGTCTGCTGTCCCCTGTGCTGTTTAGTAGGGCTTGGTACCAGTACCAAAACCTCTAATGGCTACTCTGGAGTGAAAATGAATAAAAGTGCAGAGAGGGTAACAGCAGAGAATATTTGCCTTTTACAAGAAATGCATATGGGTAAGTTCTGTCATAAGGATTTGGGCAGACACATTTCTTACTGTCCCTCTTTCAATTCCCCAGGAGTGTTCTCAGAGGGGCCTTCCATCTCCCACAGGAAATGTCAGGATATTTCTGCCCTTCTAATAAAAAATATAAAAGGAACCTCTTAATCTATAGTGAGAATCCTACTAGACATTGTTTCTGTATTCCTGAGGGTGAGAACATTTCTGCAGAGCCATCAGCCCAGGAAGAGCCTCTGAAAATCCTCATGGCTTGAACCTGAAGATGGTGACAGAGGAAGGATCTTGGTGGTGCCTCACTTGGGCTGCTCTCTCCCTGTCGTGCAGTGAATGCGTTTGCTCTGTACAGCCACGGGCTCTGCTTTAGCTCTGTGGCATTGCCACGTGTCTGCGTTTCTGATATTTGTTCTTCGTGCCCTGCTCTCCCCCGTGGTGTTTTGGTTTGGTGCAAGTTCCAAATGGGGAAGCAATTGCTCAGGGAAATGTGGTGCCTGTCAGCTGTCTGATCACAGCTCCCTGTTTACGGAACTCAACTGAGGCTGCATCAGTGCAAAGGCTCCACGAAGAAGATTTGCTTCATAAAATTCGTCTTGCGTATCATACCTCTCTTTGTGCGGAGCGTTCAGAAGCTCCCTGCTCTGTTCCCATAATCTACTAAATAATAACAGTTAGCACTAACATCTGCAAATCAATGCACGGGCTCTCGCTCCCAACTGCAATGGAAGTTTGTTGTTGTGTGAAACAGTAACTTTCATGTCTATAACCGATTGTTGCTGTCTGTATTTCTGTCAAATTCGACGACAGTCACCTCCTGAAGCTTTAACAAAAGGCAGAAAATCCCCCGGTGCTTCTGGCAATTACACATTTAGCCTTTGTGGAGGCAGAAGATTACTTGCTGATTCCTGTTTGCTGATTCCATTATGTATGTATGCTCTAGTACATAATGGCTAGTTAATCCCTTAAAACAGCACGGCTAGGAATATTCTTTCAAAACTGTGTTTTGGTTCAATTTAAAAAAAAAACCCCAATAAACCAACCATCAAAAGTGATGAATTCCATAGGGTCTCTTATAACCACTGGGGTTTTGAAGATGATCTCTATCAGGGAACTGATCATTATGGGAGCTGGACTGTGTGTGATGTGGTGAACTGTTTCCTTTGGAAGATATTAATTTTCCTGCCAGAGGTTTGATGCAATGTGCTCCCAGTCAAGCCAGGCAAGAGTAATAGAGCTGATGAAGACAGCTTGGTGTGTTATTGTGCTCTAAAATAATTCTGTTAGGATCCAGTCTCTTTCCCGAGACGGATTCCTGTTTTCTCTTGGCAGCATTTGAGGTCACTCAGCTGCAAGGCTCGGCCAGAGCCCTGTCCCCATGGAGAGCTGTGGGATGGTTTGGCCTTATTAAAGTCAGGTTTTACACCCTCTTGAGGGGATACCTCAGCCTTGCTTGCAAAAAATGCAGTGCTGTGTGATGCCACACTCTGTGAAATGGGATTAGGACCTGGAAAACAGAATGGTGTAAAACACTTGGCCCTGTCTTGCTTTGTGCTTCGGTGCAAACCTCGCCCTGCTGAGCTGCTGTTCCACCCTGCACTGCTCCCTGCAGCTCACAGGCCCAGGCTTTGGAGTTACCTTGTGGAAAAAAGGGCACAAGAGTCCCTGAGAAGCCCTGCAGGTTCCCTTGAGCCCCTTTTGTGTTCCTTGTGCCCAGGCTTGTCCCACACAGCGATGGCAGCGAGAGGTCACGGCCTTGCTGCTGCCACTGTGGGTGTGAGGGGAGGACAGGGCTGCAGAACATCCCTCTGCAATTCCCTCCCTGCTCCAGGGGTGCTCTTCCTAAAAGCTTTAATAGCCTGTCCTGTCCCTGCAGAGCTCATGATCCAATAGAAAAGATGGAGACTGTGAAGGGAGAGTGTAATAATATCCATCTTTGCACATGGGGAAAAGAGGTGCAAAGAGGTTGAGCACAAGGTCACAGAGGGAGTCCTGTGACAGCACCAGGAATTGAATTCCCTCCTCCAGGGTCTTTGTCCAGTGCTTTAATCACAAAACCCACCTTCACCTTTGTGCTTTTCTGTTATTTAATCAGCTGAGGAAAAGAAAAATGCAAATTGATTTAATTAAAGGAGAGAGCAAATTTCTAATTTCAGGCTGGATCGTTCTATGGTTATAGAAATTTTGGGGAAAGGAGAGAGTAAGCATCTGTAATTTTTCTTTTCTTGACAGATGTATTTTCATTTACACAGCTGTGCAAAAATCATATTTATATATTTTGTGGCATCTAATTTTAGCCTAGGAGCAGATCTGATGTCGGGTTACCAAGAGGTGTCATTTTCTGGCTTGAGGAATAATCCTCCTTCTGGCAAAAAATCGGTCCTGTTTCTTCCCACAGACATGGTTTCTTCCTTTTAAGTGTCTCTCAGAATTATTTTATACTCAATGAAGCAAATCCTCCAAAGGCTTCATTATTCTGATGGTAGCATCATCTGATTGAATATTTCAATCATAACGTCCTTTGGAGAGTTTTAGCAGTTTCCACTCGGGATGTCAGAGGCTTGGATTTGTGTGTGTTCTCGAGGTTTTGAGGAACTGGTGGAAGAAATTGAGATAATTTCAGATGCACAGAGTTCATTGGGGAGGTAGATGGTAATGTCTGGCTGTTGGCTGGAATATAGTAAATTATCCTGTTCTAAAAAACCACAAACGTGGCTTCTCTGAGCCCTGGTCAGCTCAGCATTTACGCACATGCTTAGGTTTAAGCACATGAGTATTGTCCAGGTGTGTTCCTGCCATGCATTACCAGTAAATCCAAAGGGCAGTGAAGTGTCACTTGTCAGATCCAGCTGCTGGGGACATCAGGACAGCCCACAATTCCCGATGCCAGGAAAACCTGTAACGTTGGCAGCGTGTGCTGCTGAGATTCTCCCTGTGAGTGCTGTCCTGTGAGCCCCTCCTCTTACTGCTGATTCCTTCCCCTCTCACATCCCCATGTTGTTGGGAAACCTTGATTCTTTTTCCTTGTTCATTAAAAAAATATATTGTTAAATGACTCCGGAAAGAAATCCAGGTTTGTTTTGTCGAGCAAGTTCCAACAGGGAACCTTCAGAAACCCCTGAAAGGCTCTGACATCCTTTGTGACATCCTTTGTACCTCGCTGCCTCCTTCCCCTCCCCTCTCATCCCCTGGAGGATGGATGGCAGATTCTGGCACCCACCTTGGAAGGAGGAGCTCCTCGGGCTGACGTTGCCACCTGTGAACTGCTGAGGAATCCTCGGTGAGGGTGTTGTGCTCCTTTCAGCCTCACATTAGGTTTTATGAACTTTAATGAACAGTAGGTAATAAATTTGCCGAAGAAATTGGGTTAGCCTGTGATTAACATTCAGAGTGATGCAGATGAGTGTACCAATGATGGGAACATGTGCTCACATCACGATGAAATGCAGATGAGAGGCCCTGGAGCAAGCCCAAGGATGTGGGCCAGCACAGTTTCATCTCTGTCAGCTTTAATCTGATCTCGAGTGCCACTGCTACCGGCCTGCAGGAGGAACCTCGAACCAGCCCTCGACACAACTTTGGGTTGGGAGCTATGAAATCGTTGCTTTACAACAAAACTCCACATGTAAAAACCTGAGTCACTGTCTCTATAAACCAATATTTCTAGCAGTGGGGAAGAGAGGGGGGCGATGGTTAGAAGGTGCCTCTTGGTTTGGTTTGGCTTTTACAAGGCTCTGCTTTACTGAGCAGCCGTTTCAGTCAATTGAAACCCAGCTGAGCCCATCGTCTTATGATGGTGCTGTTGTGTGGAACACAGAGAAAAATCTCCCCCCCACGTCCCTTTTAAATGAAGTGCAAAGTAATGCTGGGAAGGGAAAGGATAAATCAATTTTAAGTGGTAATCTATGAAGTTGGACAGAAAACGATGAGAAATGAAGCAACTGGTCATAGGAAATTGACCTTGAAAATGGTGTTTATCTGGCAGGGCCCCGCTGCTGCTGCGGCCGGCGCCTGAGATGGAATTTACATCAGAGTTTCTTTGCTTTGGATCTCAGTTGGGTTTTGGGGGAGTTTCTTTCAGGGCTTGCTGTCTGGCAGTTGTGCCAGTGGTGCAGCTCAGCCAGGCTGGATTTGTTCCTTTGTGGCAGGCTTGTATTTTGCTCTGTTGCTTGAAAGGCTGCACCAGTTTGGGAGTGGTGGTTGTAGGAGAAGGGTCAGGAGAAGCACCACGGTTGTGTAACATGTACATATGTTAGGGACAGAGATGGTATTTTTACCTGGCTTTTAATTTCCATACAAATAAACTCATTAAAGCGAGCAAAAGGACAAATGAGTAATACATGTCACCTCTGCTATTTTAAACTGTAACACCTACTTACACCAGAAGGATGGCTATTGCAGTATTACACACATCTCATTTACAACGGAGGGACAGCAGGATGTGGGAGGTGGAATATATTGAGTTTTCACTGACATTGCAGCAGAAAACAATTGACAGAGTATTTCCATGATCTTTGTCTTCTAGGGCAGGTGGTCAGGGGCCTGTCAGATTAACTACACGCTCTTTGGACAATGTTTTTCTGCCTTTTTTGTGTGCTTCAGCTGTGTCCATAAGTGATCCTCATGCAGCCTTGCTGAGGTGGGTCATTCAGTGCTCTCAGCACCTACTCACTGGGTGTCTCAGGAATTCCCCGCTAAAACGTGACGGTACAAGTAGCCAAGTGCTAGACCTTGGAGAATTTACGGTCTTGGTGGCCAGAAAAATAACCTGATATTAAGCTCTACACTTTACTGAAAGATGAGAAGTCCTTGTGTCAGTTCTGATGTGACGCACACAAGCGGGCGCTCTGCTCTGCTCTGCTCACCCGGCTCATTGATCTCTGACCTCCTTTGCCAGATTCCCTCAGCAGAAGATGGAAAGCAAACACAGGCAGGACATTTGGGGGGCAGCCCAGGGGTAAGAGAGACCAGGACAAAACCCTGACAGAACCCTGTACTGTGTCTTGTCATAGGCTTTGCCTCACACCTGAGCCTCTAAGACATTGCTCATATTGGCCATTAAATGAGGTGCTCCTCATTGAACTGCTGCGGCTGCTGCTCGTGTGGCAGCACCCACCTCAGCTCTGGGCACCCAAAGGCTTGTGGAGGCCTTGTTGGAGCTGCTCCAGCTCCTCTCCCTTGCCTGGGAGCATTTCCTGATCCATTCAGTCTGGGAGAGGGTCTGGGATGAGCGTTTGGAGATCTTGGATGGATCAAGCGCTGGCGATGTCGGGTTGGTGGTGTTGCCCCACTGCCTGTGCTCTGATGGGAAGCTGACAAGTAAAAAATCTGAGCAATGTTTTCAGAAAATTAAGGATTTCGAGGCAAGCCTCCTCTAGATATTTAAAATTCAGCAAGCTTTTTTTGTCCTGGGTCTTGAGATGTTAATAACTTTGACTAATTGTCAACACCACCAATTACTATGACTGATACCTTATCATTTCCCACAATGAGCAATGCTAATTAAAATTGATTGTGCTGCTGTTCTGGCACAGCAGCAAGTTTCCTTTTCATTTTTTGTTTAAACATGAGCTTATTGTGCCTATTTGGTGAATTAAATAAGGAAAGCTCATTATTCTGATGTTTATTTTTGAGCAGGGGTTTTAAGCCACATTGGAAGCCTGTTACAAGTGTCAAAGAAATAGAAGAGCTTGAATAAATTGCATTTTTGGAGTACCAAAACATACTCCTAATAATAATATTTAGCACTTTTATACCACAGTGCTTTTTACATGATCACATTTCTGCACAAACGTAACCACTTCTATTATCTCTGTAAGGTGGGCAAACACTGTTATTGCTGTTTCACAGACACTGCAGCAGATATGCCAGGGCTTTGATTCCCTAATAGCAGAGCACTTCAAGCTATTCACTTCAATTAGGCTGCAGATCCCTGTCTTACAGCACTCCGAGCTGCCTAAGTTACAATTCACAAGACTGGCTTTGCAGGAATTTTATCCAGACTTGGCCTTTTATTTCTTACCTCTTTTTTTAAAAGTGTGGTTATTAATTTCTCCCAAAGGTAGCATCAGGAATCCCTTGCTGCTTGTCTGCCCAGTGCTGTGAATGTGGATTCTGCCCGTGTAGGAGGGATGGGGCTGTGCAGGTTTGTGTCCTTCTGTTTTGAGTCTTTTCTTCATCGTGTCCATGGTTCTTTTTTGGGAAGAAGCTGCTTACAGGGAGGAGAGATGGCTGAACAATAGCATGGAACTCTGAAACTCCTGTGATCCACTCCCTGTTGTACTCTGAATTTCACTGTGGCTTTGTGTGAACTTTTCCATGGGGAATATTTATGGGATGTGTTATCACTGGAGGATGTACCTGGGTTTTTTAACTATTCTGCTGGTCTCTTCTCCTTAAGTGGCCAATTGCAGTTAATAGCACAAGTCTGTGACCTTATCCTGCTGGAGATTGATTTAATCTGAACAATTTATTCTTTCCATGATCAATATGAAATGAGTTAATATGTAATGGATATAAATGCATGGAATTGCCTGAGATATTCCTTACTTCCTCCTACTTAGTTCATAAAATGAATCAGCGACTTCATGGTAGTTATTAAAAAAAAGTCTTTTAAAGGATTCTACGTGTTGCACTTTTTCATAAACAAGATCTCCCTTAGGCTTTGACAGAAAGGGAACCCATGTTTGCCTGTCTGGTGCCTTGTGTGAGTTATAGAGGAGTGTGTCAATCAAAAAATATTTCATATTTATTGGGAAAAAAACTGGAAAAGTCTTGAAAGCAAGATTAAAATATTTATATTTCAGAAACACCACCAGCAAAAATCATATCTGAAAAGTAAATATTTCAGTCGTGAACATTACTTTTTGATTATTTACAGCCACATGACTTTCCCTTGAGCACTGATTTCTTGTGATCCTGATAGGAGTTAGGAGCAACCTTGGGAATCTGTCGAGCTCCTTGTGCCGTGGTGCCACCACTGACCCCAGAGCTCCTTGCTGGGAACAAGGGGACCTGGCCAGCAAAGCCTTGTCCCTCACAGTGACCCAGGTTAATTTGTCTGTGTGGGGAAAGCACTGGAGAAGTGAAAATCGTCCCCCAGGGGAGCTGTGGGAGGTGGGCTTTGTTTGGTGGCACCGAGGGCACCAGCAGCAGGGGAAGCTGAGAAATACCACAGTGCCAAGTGAGTGTCCCTGCAGCACAGCAGAGCAAATCCTCCTCTCATCCCTGCTGATGTCTCTCCATGGACCAGGCTGAAGTTGCTCCTGGTTTATGCTGTACAAAATCAGAGAGGAATCATGGCTGGCTGACTCCCTTGGCGTAACCAGCTGTACGTGGAGGCAGAAGTATTTTTGCTTTCTTCTCTAGTTTCAAATGTCCCCTGGAGTTTCGTTGTGAAAAGTCAGTTATGAAAATTGAGAGTGTGAGGGGGGGAATATGTCATTTGGGTTGTGATTTGCTGTTAATTAAAGTTTAGTGTGACACATCCTTTATGTCTGGGGATTCCTGAGTCTCATCTCAGTGGCCTGGGTAGAACGGAGGAGCATCTCCATCGAGATCAATGCTCATTATTATTTTCCTCATTATCATCATGATCCTCATCAGTATTTGTTCTACAACACTGGCTGTGGAACAGAAGCACAGGCAGAGATGACCTTCGCTCCTGTTCAAAACCTTTCATTTTTAACAGATAAGAGACTCAGGGGCTGGGGAGGGGAAGGTGACAGTGAACTGACAGAGAATCAGATCCAGCTACTCAGAAGTCAAAATCGGCCACCTCAAGCACAGCAAGCATTTGATGGTCTGACCACCTTGTTTTACTGGTTGACCTCTGTTAAAATCTGCAAAAAGAACCACAGGAAAAGATGTATCCCTTCAAGTTAGGAACTTGGACCTTTCTGCTTAAAACGTTTAAAATCAGTTCTTTTGGAGAGTCTGGGACAGAACAGGCTCTTGCCAGCCTGACAGCTCATTGCTTCTGGTTTGAGATGGAGGAGGAGGTGTGTGATTTCTGTGAGTCACCTTCTGACAACCACCTGATAATCCCCAACCATCCCCTGGGGGCTGGTGGAAAGTCATCTGGGGGTCAGGAGGTGGATGGTGTTGCTGAGGTTGTCACATGGAAACGGTGGGACACTATCAGACTGGACTTGGGGAAAAATATTTTGATTTATTTCCACCTAAAAACAGAGTAGGATGGTGAGAAACAAAAACTAACACACCTCTTTCCACTTCTTTTTGGTCCCAAGTCCAGTTTTTCATGCCCACTTCCTCCCTGCAGGATGTTTGGGAATGGGGACGGTGGTCAGGCCATCACAGACAGGCTCTCCATGGGAGTTAGGTTGCAAGTGTTTTGGTTAATATTTTTTTTTCTAAATGCTTATGTAAGGGTTTTGCTGTTTTTCAGAATATCCAGGTACAGATAGATTTGTTTCATAAACGAGAGGACAGTGCCACTTTATTACAGAAAACAAACAGCACGCTTATTTTTTTCAGGAGAAAAGAAGGTTGTATGGCAAGTTATGGAATAAATGCATCACTTAAAAAAAAAATAAAATCCAAATTTCCTCCTCCCCTTTCTCTCTAAGTGTTGAGGATCTGTTTGGCTTCACTCCAATCCTCACTTTTGCTGCATTAGTGGGTGCTCCCTACTCAAGCCCTGCACAGCTCCGTGTGCCCTCCAGGTTGCTCCAGGAACCTGGTGTGGGTTTTGGTTGCACCAAAGAGCTTCAAGCATCAGCTTCAGGAGGTGAAATCGTGGCCTTTTGAAACGTTTGCTGTGTGTGAGAAGAGCTTTGGGGCTCTTGGGGACCCAGATGTGTGTGATGCTGTACCCTGGTGTGTTTGTGTGGCACGTGGGTGAACGGGCTGTGGCTCTGCTTTCCTGGAAATCGCCCGTGACCAGAGAACTGCAGCGAGCTTTGACCTCTCCTGGACCAAAGGGTGTCCCCTCTGGGTGAGGTCTCTGCTGCCCTTTGCAGCCAGCTGCACACCTAAAGCTTTTTGTGCCTCTGAATGACCGGGGAGAGGCTGCACAAAATACTTCCCTCCCAGGAAAAGTCCCTTTTATGGTGACAGGGGCGTTTCAGCATTATGGATTTTCCAAACGGGTTTTGTTGAAAGCCAGCAGGATTGCCAAGGTGCACCTGGGTGTGCTGCTGGCACCCCGAGCTGGATTTTGGGGTGGCTGTGGGGTTGGTGGAGGGTGATTTGCCCCATTTGCACAGCACAGTCCCTCCAACATCAGCAGCACACTCATCAGAACCCATCAAGAACAGCCTCTGCTGGCCAGAATGATGGGAAAGCTGCGTTTGGTGCTTGATAAATAGCAGGATGTTGCATATTTTTCATTATTAGCTCTGAATCCATACAATTAGTGGTGAAAAAGAAAATAATATTTATTTATCTGTGAAGTCTAATGATAAAATAATAGCCAAGGAAAGTATTGATCCCTCCCTTGAGCACTGTCTCCAGTGGAAGGTGTCCCTGCCCGTGGCAGGGGTGGGTTGGAACTAAATGATTTTTCAGGTCCCTTCCAACCCAAACCATTCTGTGAGTCTATGGTAAAATAGGAATTTTCATTTTTCCACCAGTTTGCACGTACCAGAGTTAGCAGTACCTCTTGGATGAACATTACCCCCACCAAAACTCGCCTCATTTTCCCTTCCCCTGGCTGATGAGGAATGTGTGGGCTCCATGGATAGAAAGGACAAAGATGCCTTCTGGTGACACCAGGAAGAAAACGATCCAGGGAGTTACAGACCACTAAGCCTTTCATTTGTACCTCGTAAACTGGTTCAAATGATAAGGAAAAAAAAAAAAAAAGAAAACATTTGGGAGATGCTGATAAGATCAGGCTTATCCAGTAGAAAGGTAGTGTAGGATATGGCTGGAAGTGATAGGGAAAGCCTAGGCTTGATGACCCAGCAGGTCACTTACAGTCTTTCTCTCTTAATCTCTTAGAAGTCTTTGAACTTGTCAATAGGAAAGGAAGAGAGAGGAACTGGCTTATCTCATTTATTTACGATGCTGAAAGGTGTTTGTGAGGCCCCTTGTAGGAAAGACAAGGTGGGTGGGTGAAAGGGAAAAGTAGAATCAGGAGTCAAAACCTGAAGCGCAGATCAGGAATTACTGGGGAATTTTCACCACTGCAGAGGGTTAAACCAGGGGTTCCTTGTGTGTTCCTAAGTTCCAAATCAGGTTTTTGATTTGGGATGGAGGAGAGAGGGAAGGACAGCCAGGCCTGAGGAAGCAAAAAGCCACCGAGGTCAGTCAGGCCCAGGGAAGGCAGTGTGGGAGGACAGAATAACCCAAACAGTAAATACACGACATAACCCCCCAAAATGATCTGTGTTAACGAGTGGCTTTTGCCCAGCCTGTGGTTTCAGTCTGGGTTAGGTGTGGTCAAACCAGAAGCAAAAGTCTTTGGTTCTGCAGCCCATGTAGGAGGAGATCTTGGTGGGGCTGCCAATGGGGAGGAGATGCTTTTTCCCTGAGCCCCTCCCCAGCAGGGTGTGCAGGACCAGCTGTGATTTGCAGAAGCACAGAAGGGTTACACAAACACGTACACAGAGTTATCTAAAAGGCCAGCAATGGTATTCAGCATCAGAGGAGTCTCTTTGTTGAAGGAGCCCAAATTAAGAGGCTCCATGTAGCACTACTGGGATTTAAGTTATTTTTTTTTCCTTCTGTTTAAACGCTGCATTTGTTTCTTTTCAAGAGCTGTGTCTGTCTCTCTGTCCTGGACAGAAATATTGAGTAAGGGTTAAACAAACATAATTTGTTTGCACTCCCTGCTGCTCTGTTACAGCTGAGTGTGCTCCCTGCACCACTGATTTAAAAGACAGCCCCACCTCTGAACTGATGGAGCCTCCTGCCTCCCTTCCATTCCTTCCCATCCCTCTGCCTTCCCCCACCACTTCTGGAGCTGGAGAAGAACCACTGGATGTCCCTTTGAAATGCAGGGGCTGAAGTCCTGGATGCTGCTAATGAGCAGCGAGAGCCTTTTAAGGAACTGAAACATTGCATTGTTATGATTTGGGAAACAAAAGCTGAATTAGAACTGTAACACTTAACTGTGGCATCCCGCTTTATTTTCCTCTAATGCAAGCTAAGCTGCCTTACAGCAATCTTTTAAACGTAATGATTGAGACTATTATAGGAAATACTATACAAAGCAACATTTTTTTTTCAGCCTAAATAATAAGTAGGGCAAGGTTTTAAATGAGGCTAGAGTAATGAATGCTGTACAATAATTTTGATGATAAATTTCCCCGGAGGATAAAGTGGAAGAACTGAAGCAGGCTGTATTTAATCATGCAAAGTTAAAGGAATGCAGACCAACAAATATTTATAGAAATGTACGGATTTTCTAACCTTTCCTGAGATGTTCTTGCCCCTTTTCACCTGGGAGACCTCGCAGAAGTTCAGGTCTTTCAGCTCGTAGTAATTAGGAGGAGGAATTGATCACACAGGGTCAAGTGTTTCTTTGATGTAGAGCACAGAAATTCCTGCTTCCTTGCAGGCTGGAGGACTCAGACAATGAGACATTTGTTTTTCACAGCTCTTCCATTCATCAGCGTGTCGGAAAAGCTTGCTTTGAGCAGACAGGCAGCATGGGATGGCACATTCTGCAGCTGCTGCTCACCTCCCCCTGACCCAGGAGCTGTCCCCACCAGAGCAGGGCGCTGTGCAGAGATGCCCCCTCCCAAAGCAGCAGAGCTGCCTTTGTGCAAGCACAGCAGGAAGAGCTTGAGCTGCCTTGCAGAGGTGAGGCCTGGGCTTCCCTGTGCCAGCAAGCCCGAAATCTCTGCCCCGTGCTCCATCACCAGGCACAGATGTGCCCTTCTCGTGTGTCAGGGTTTAGGGCAGATTTGGGAGGAAACCAAAGGCCTGCACCAAAGGCCTTCCATCCCTCCATCCCTCCAATCCCTCCCTCCCTCCCTCCCTCCCTCCCTCCCTCCCTCCCTCCCTCCCTCACTCCCTCACTCCCTCACTCCCTCACTCCCTCACTCCCTCCATCCCTCCATCCCTCCCTCCATCCCTCCATCCATCCCTCCATCCCTCCATCCCTCCATCCATCCCTCCTCCTCAGAGGTGCTGCTCCTCAGCTCTGGCTTCTTCTGTTTGTCTTTGAGGACAAAATCATGACTTCAAGAACTAAGGGGCAGTGAAAAAGTCGCTGCTGACGCCTGGCTTGGCACATTCCTGGTTGTTCTGCGTGGATGCACTCGTGGAAGGGTTGGACAATCGCTCCATAAAGCATGAAGTTGGGCTGCCTTGTGCTTCTTTAAAAAAAACAAATGTTAAAGTTTAAAGTAGGGTGTTTCAGTGGAACTGCAGCTCAACCTCTAACAGCATCCACTCAGCAGAGGCAAAAACCTGAGGATTTCTGTTCTGCTGATCAATACTTACAGCATCCATTGATTTCCAATTTAGGTGTTAACTTTTTAGCTCTTAGAAGTACTCTTGATATCAATTTTCACCTTGCCTGGTGTTCATTACACGCTGAACGTTGTGGCAGGGGGTGAGCTCGGATCCCATCTGGAGGGACGATTAATTCCAGCCACTCCAGGGCTGCAGCGTGCCAAGATTTCCTCGCCCTGCCCAAGCATCGTGGTGGCACGAAACATCCCCGCTCAGGGCAGTGACCTGAGAAATGCTCTCCCCCTAGCCTGGCACAGCCTTTCACTGCTCCTCAGTCTGTGTAGTCACCTCTGGAATCATAGAATAAGCTAATAAATAGTGCTGTTTATTATGTTCGCGTTGTTTCGGCGTAATAATTCATCGCCAAAGAGCCGGGGGCGGTGGGCTCGGGCTGCTGGGTGGCCGCGTTTTGTTTGAGCAATAAGACACACATGATGAGCAGCGTGTCCCTGGGCGATTGTGCCTCCAGTAGTGTTAGGAGGCACAAGGTCAAAAGGCTCAGTGGCTTTAACTACCTGAGAAGTGCCGCGTAATCCCCTGCAAATGGGCTGTCTACAATGTCTTACTGCTGTATCACGGAGGGAATTATTTCTTTTTAAAGGCAGCCACATGAATTCCCTCTGTAATTGGCGCAGGGCTGACATCACTGGCTGCCAATCAGAAATCCTCTTTGTCTTGGATTTTAACACCTTAATTTCAAGTTCGGGTCATCCGAACAAATGGATTTTGTTAAAAATGATGTCTTATCCTCTTTGTGCTGCGAGTCCCATCTGCCTGCTTTGTGCTGTGTGTGTGCCCGCGTTGTGAATCGCTCTGCAGCAGCTTTTGTGTCATCACCAGGCACTGAGCAGTGACTGCAAAGTCCTTGCAGAGCTGGTGACAGGGGGGCCATGCCTGGCTTGTGGTGCCTGGGACATTTTTTAGGCTCAGAAACTCCAGGGGGCGAGGGGAGGGAGGCAGCCAGGTGAGCACCTGGGCAGGCGGGCTGGGATTGCAGAATGACTGCGTGGCCATCAAATCCTTCCAGTCTTTCCCTTTTTATTGGCAAACATAACCCCAAAGTTATAAAATCATCCCGATGTGCGGTTACTGTTGGTAAAATAAGAACACCCCGGTCAGATCTTTACCAGCCTGAGCAGATGAGGAGCAGGCTGCAAAGATGCTGAGGGGACTGTGGGCAGCTGCTGCCCTTTCTGGAAGGGGGGATGAGGGATCCCAGACGGGAAGATTTCCCCCTTGTTCCTCCCCACTTTAATCCCCAGCAGAAGCAAAGATAAAGGCACAGCCCAGAGGAATTTCTCTGCAGCCCCTTGAGCTGGTTTTGCTGTCATCCAGCAGCTGCTCCTTCAGCAGGGGAGAGGAAATCCTGTGGTCCATCCCAGAGAACGCTTTTCCTTTGGGAAAATGGGAATAGATGCCAGAGGTCACGACTTCTCTGTCTCCGTTTATCAGGGGGTGTGACAAGGGTATGTCTGTGGGAAGGTGTGAAACCCACAGTCCAGGAAATGCTGCGGAAGTTGCTGTTCAGCTGCTCTGGAATTTAGGGACAAAGCCAGAGGAATCCTCACCCTGTTAGAGGGCAAAAATCTGACAAATAGTTTTAAAGGCTTAAAATAAATCTATCTTCATAACCTGACTGCTGAGCTTTTTTCCTTAGGTGTGTTATGGAGGTAATGATACTTCTACAGTGAACTCAATTAACCTTCTGCAGCCTTCCGTGTGACAGGGAATCCTAAATCTTCTATTTTATGAGTGCATGTGCAAAATTTGAAGCTACTCTGAACTCAGCATTAATAAATGCCCTTTTCTAATTGGTGCCCATTTGTTTGTTTTCTTTTCCAGTGACAAAGACATGGTGGCTGTGAGTGGAATGTAGTGTTCATGGTTGAAAAGAGATTTCCACACAGGAACGAGGTACTGTTATTATTATTATTATTATTATTATTATTATTATTATTATTATTATTATTAAGAATCTGCTTCTTGTGTGTGGATGCCTTTGGAGTTTCCATTGTTCAGTGATGTTATAAGATGATCTTCAGGACTTTGTCTTTGGTTCTCTGCATTGTTTTGCATAAATGGACATCCACTGCCAATAAGAATGATTTGACTCTCCTCTGTCTGATACCCAGTGCATTTTGAGAGTGCTTTAGACGTGCTGTGGAAAAAAGGATAGGGTGAAAAACATGTGTATTTAGGGTGAAAAACTTGTGTGTTCAGGCTTCCACAACTCAGTTTCCCTACCAACTTCTGCTCTGTGGTACATCCTGGTAGGTGCACACGGCATCAGGAGACTCAGCAGTGTTTGCTCCTGAGATCTTTGCATGAACACATTCTGTGCAGAGCAAAATGTTTCATCTGGGAGGGAGGATGTCAGCAATAAATGAGAAAACAAGAGAAATGGATGATGGCCCATAATGCAAACCCTATAATATGATCATTGTTGTTTGATAAAAGAGACACTTGGAGCAACTCTCCGTGCCCTGCTAGGTATGTCTGGATTTATTATTCAAAAAGACACAATCAAATCTCTTCATTCCCTTGACAAATGGGAGCTATTCAATTCCGTATCTGCCTCTTATTTATAGCATATAGAGGGGTGATTTATATGCTGGCTGCAGATCTTCCCAAACAGTTTTAATTAGCAGCATTGGCTATTAGAATGAGAGCCCTGTAGCATCCCTGTCATACACATCCCCTTAAAACCGAACAGAAATCTTACTCTTTGCCAGGCAAGGCAATGCTTTTTTTTTTTTTTTTTTTTTGGTGATGCCAGCAAGAAAATGCATGTGTGCTTTAGGGGCTCAGAGGCTGAATTGCTGTTTGCAGCTCTGAGGGGCAGGCAGGGGAGGGCGAGCAAGGAAATGCCATTTTTTGGTGAGCCCTGGGAGGACGGGATGCCAACAGCACACGGGAGCTCACAGACACCACCAGTGACTGGGGTTTGAGGACAAAGTAAGCCCCAAACACCTCAAGGCCAGCTCAGGCTGGGAGCAGAGGCGTTTTGGGATTGTGCTGTGCCTTTCTGTGCTCGGAGCAGGATGGATGTGAGCTCCCAGCTCGCCATGAGCTGTGGTTGGAGCGCTGAGCCCTCCTCTCTGCGTGTCCTGTGTCCTGTGCACACCGATGGCTTTGCTGGGAGCGCTGTCTGAGGATGTGAGCAGGGGATTGTGAGCAGGGGATGTGAGCAAGGGATGTGAGCAAGAGATTGTGAGCAGGGGATGTGAGCAGGGGATGTGAGCAAGGGATGTGAGCAGGGGATGTGAGCAGGGGATGTGAGCAAGCATTCCCCCAGCTGTTCCCTGCTCCGCAGAGCTGCTCCAGCTCCTGGCCTAATTGGTACCCCTGAGGTTCAGAGCAGAGGCAGGCACGGCGCGGGGGGCAGCTCGGCACAGGCGCCGCTTTCAGTCTCTATTATTTCCACGCATCCGATGGCAATGTGATCCCTTTGAGACCTCGGCCGATCTGTCAAACCTGAGATCAGCCAACAGGTTCAAAAGTTATTTGGGGAAGCAATGAGTGACAGAACAATTGCACAGCTCTTGTTTTTTTCCTGAGAAACCAGGCTAGAGAAGCGCAGGGAACATAAAGAGTATTTTCTGTGCTTTATGCGGTGTGTGTAGCATGCAGAATGCTCTGTTGTTATGCTTCCACTGATCTTTTTTTGACATAAGCAATGCAGTCATTCTGTCTTTGCATCAAATAAGTCTTTGTACTACTTGTCACCAGCTCACAGTGTCTCTGTCTGTGTGTAAACTCGGTGTTTGCTACATCCCCCCCATCACCACTGTGCTGCTGCCTGCAGCTGGGTGGTTCTGCTCTGGCTCTGGGTGCTTTACAGTGATGCTCTGTTGATGATATTTGCTCTGGAGAGTAAGAAAACCTGAGGAAATCTGAAGTTTGAGGTGGAAAATCGCATGAAAAGAGAGGACATGAGCACTGGACCTGGTCACAGAGGTTTGGTGCCTTTGCCTGTCCTTCCCTTGGAGGAGGTCAAGGAGAGAAGGCACAACTGAGAGAGAAGATTGGATGAAGTTCATCCCTGCCCTGCCAACACTGTACATTTGTGGTGCGTGGGAGACTGATGGGAAAATGAGGAATTAGGAAATGAGGACACAAAAAAAAAATCCTGCTCCAAGCAAGCCTGAAATGAATGTGGTCAGAAAGAAGGAATGGCAATGATTCCTGCAGTTTGCACCGGGGACATGATGGGCTCTGCAGCTAGGACAGAGAGACATCCACGGGTAATTCACAAATCTGGGAAAAAAATCACAGTTCTTGGGCTGAATACAAGTTTGATTTTTTTTGTTTGTTTGTTTAATCTACAGAAATTGTGTGTAGGTATTATATTTCATTTTCTGAGCATATTGATAAAGCACACTGGTTAAGGAAGCTTTCAAGTAATTAACATCTTCAGCCTTGTCTTTGAGCCAAGTGAGCAGTGTTTGGTGAGCTGTCTTTGGGCATTACACTAAGTGCTTTTCTACTGCAATTCTAATAGAGTGTAGGGCTGAATTTGATAGTGTTACCTATTAGTGATTGCAGAGTGAAGGGTTTTCAGTGTGTCTGTACTGCAGTTTGCTTTGATTGATAAATTGGGCATTATGCATTTCATAGTTTTATAATTCTGCCTTGAAGTAATGAGATTCCCTCTTCAAATTCCTCTTTTCACTAACATTTTGGAAACATTTTGGAGGGGAAAGAATGGGGAAGGAAGAGGAAGAGGAGAGAACAATTTTATTCATAAACACTTAAATTGTGCATTATGCAGTGACACAGGCTAAACTCTGCTGGAGAAAGGTACTTCTTAATTACCCAAATATTAACACTGTAATTATTGAGCACAGATAATAGTTATGAATTATGGATCAGTCAGGTTAGCAAAGTCATGGCTGCCTAATAGAGAATGGTTTGAGGGGAACGTGCAGGAAGATGACTGAGGATTCCCCCTTCACGTTTTCATAGGGTCTCTCATAGGGACAGTGCACCCTCAAAACACTCAGAGAATATCCCACTACTTAGTGACTCCAGCAGTGCTCACTGTTCGGATATAGATTAATTTTTTTTGTGTCTGGGGTTGCTCTGGTAAGAAGTCCTGCCCTTTTCCTCTCCAGCTCTTGAGACTCACCCACAGCTGCTCCTCTATCAGTTTTCCAGTTTTTACCCACCCATCTTCTCGCCTTTCCTTCTGCCACATCTGTTTTCTCCAGACAAACCCATTTCTGTTTCACTTCATTTTTTAGAGGAGGGCTGTAATCTATTTGAAGTGTCTGCCATTAACTTTTGAGATTCGGTGACCTTTGCTAATCAGGAAGGAGGGTTTTTTGAGGTCTAGGGGAAGAATTAATCATATGTAAACTGTTTGCTTTAAAAAGTCTCTTACCAAATGTGGGATTTCCCAGGTAGCTTTCAAAAGGTCAGAGGCTGGAGGCAGAGGCTGGAAGCAGCTGGAGAGCACTGCAGGAGCACAAACCTTCTCAGAGCAGGTTCAGAAGTAGGGAGAGACCTGTGGTAACACGTGGCACAGGGGAGAACTCATTGTCTTTGAGGGGCTGGGCTCAGGCCAGAAATTTGGAGTACCTAAAGAAGCAAAACACAGAGTGGCACTGTGCTGTTGCGCCATGCTGACATTTGCCTGCAATATTCTCCTATTTCAAAAGCGAGTTTCTGTGCTTTTAACAGAATGTTCCTTAGTCCTACAAGACTGAAAACAATATTTGGGTGAAAGAAACCATGAGAATTTTGGATAAATCTTCAGTCATTTGAGGTACAGGCCCTTCTCCCAGGCATGCAGGGAGTTGGAGTCTGTACAGAAGTTTTCCTCGTGGACCCTGTCAGCTCTGGGTGTGGCAGTTCATGGTCAGTGGTGGTTCCAGAACTGCCCATGCAGACCCCCAAAAAGCAGAGAGGCTTTATGTCCTGGATAAACACATTGCTGGAGTTCAGCTTGAGAGATTTCACAGTTTAACAGCCCACTCTCTCCTCCAGTCTCTGTAGTGATTATGGGACCTTCCAGCTCTGGGGTAGAACCACAGAGGGAGAGGAGTTCCTGGAGAAAAGCGCAGCTGTCAGAAGAGAGGGACAGTCGGTGTCATCAACACCCCAAAGGCTGCAGGGTCCTTGCAAAGGAGAGTCTTTGTTTGAATTTTAGAGAACCCTGCCAAACCCCTTAAAGTGGTTTTATTACATTTTGCTGTTCTCAGTGGTGGTTTTTACCTGCGTGTGCTGTGTCTCAGTGAGGCTGATTTTGGAAGATGTCTCACGAATTAGGTACAGTTCAGTGAGTCTTTGGTTTCCTACGTGCAGCTCTGTTGTTCACCCCCCCCTTAACTCCTGCAGAGGATGCAGTGGAGCCTGTTCTTGAACTTGCTTCCAAGGTTTTATCAAGTCTTGGTGAATAATTGCATTTATTTTTAGAGGGAAGTCCATCAGGAGGGTTTCACTCACATCTTGTGACAGAAAGGGGAATTTCCCTGTCTTTTTTGCCCATACAGGGGAAGCACAGTTCCCCTGAAGGGAGGAAGATCCCACTCCACCAGGCACCCATTTGCAGCATTCCCTAGGGATGGATTGAGGGCCTGATCCCAGCCCCTCTTCAGAGGGACCTCACTCCAGGAAGGAGCTGCTCCAGGGGCTGCTCCAGGCTCACCCTGCAGCAGTGAAGTGTGGGCATTGCTCATTCTCCCCATGATTAAAGGACAGACCTTTCTCTTCCAAGAGTTCATTCCCCAAAGCCATTAATGGAAAAGTTACGTGCTAGAAATATTTCCACCCGATCCAGAACACACAGAAAGTCTGGATATGAATGATTTAAAGACTGTGGGAAAGTATAAAGGTGTTAAGGTGAATTTACTACTTTGTTCAGCACATAGATTGTGTGAAGGGTCTTCAGCATGAATTAAAGAAAGGTTCCAGCCATGAGATATTACAGTTTAATTCAGACATTAGTACAGCCAGGGAGAAGACAGTAATGTATTGCACAACTAAATCAGATTTCCATACTGGATTGCACCTGTGATCTCTATGGACAGTGCTGCCTCTGTCAGGAGGAATAATGTGATGGGGATAAAAGGCAGCCGTGGAAGGATTTACCTGGAGCAAGCTCTGTCTGCTGATAGCTGGCTGATATCCCAACCTAACCCTGAGAGCTCCGTGTTACAGTGTCCTGTTGGATGGGAGGGAGGATGTTCTCCTGACCTTCAGCAGCCTCAGGGCATTCATGAATCACTCACATCTGCCCCTTGTTCGTGTCAACCAGCAGCACATTCTGTGGGACAACGTGTTTAAAAACAAAGGGAATTTATTTTAAAGGCAATTTGAAATACGGTGTTGTCAGTCATCTGCTGCCACACTTTTGTACTGAGGAGGTGGGGCATGACAGAGCCCAGGTTATCTTCATTAAATTACTCATTATTCAAATAGACCAATGCCCCATCACTTTTTATTCATCCCTTCTCCAAACTGAAGATGGTACCAGTTTTCCTTGCCTCTAAAAATATTTACAGATGATACCTAGGCTTTTAAACTGTTTTTTTCCTTTCTCCATTTTGAGGTCAGGTGTGCCAGTTTCAGTCAAGGCTGGATGAACTTCCTGCCTTGGTTTTTTTAAAGCATCATTTCTTGTTCTAGTCTCTTTAGATCTTTGCTTTGACTTTTGACCACTTCTTGGCTTTCCTGGAGCTTTTAGTTCTCTCAGAAAACCTGGAGGAAACAGAGGTGGCTGAGGCACAGCACTGTGCCTGTGCGATGTGCGTGCTACAAGATTTGCTTCAGCCCTCTGGAGGTTTTCTTCCTCCTGATATATATATATAAAAATATTTTTTTTTTCCCCTCGGCTGAAGCATTTCCAGCAATGGCTCTGAAATAATCCCAGAGCTCTGCCTGTTCCCATTTTTTGGCTGAGGAGGCTTTGCAGTGTGTGTTGCAGGGGCCATCAGCCCGGGCTGTGCTGCACACCAGCAGCTCCGCCGGGTGTTTGCCGCGCTCTGTACAAGCGGCGCTCCCGGAGCCGTGCCGTGAGAACAGATGGGCCGGGGAAGCACCTTGCTCTGGGTGGGTCTGGAGAATGAACTCATTATCCAGCCAGTGGCCTGTCACACCAGCCTCATTTCCCAGCAGCTGGTGTTAAAAACAAACCCTGGAAAGCAGAGCCTGGCGGGGCGCGAGCGCGGCCGCGCCAACCGCGGTGGTGCCGTCAGCGAGCGGCTCGTCGGGGATGAGGGATGGGGATGGAACCTTGGAAGGCAGAGAGGCACCAACAGGCATCAAACACCTCATAAAAATGACAGAAAGTTCTGATTTTGGGAATTCAGAGTCATGTGGAGAGGGGGCACATTTCAAGGCTGACTCTGAGATGAAGGTCCCGTTCCTGAGGTGGTACCTCCTCCAAGTATTCCCTAAAAAGGCCATAAAGTATTAACAGAATATGTTTAAAGAGCATGACATTCAAACATAAAAAAGGACCCAAACCTTCCAGGTTATGTTAGACCAGACAGGTAACTGAACAGCTTTGCATCTTTCTCCTCTTGAATGCCACGTGGGAAACACCTCTGACTGTGCTCACAAGGTTGAGGATTACAGGAGTCCTCTGTAGCTGCTGCTTTGGTTGCTGGTAAAAATAGGAAAAATTTTGGCACTAGTTACTCAGAGGAATATAAAAAATGTCAGAGGTGGAAGCAGTGTTGGAAAGGGAAAGTGCGGAGTGGGAAACTTTTGTTTATTCATAGCAAAATCCACGAGGAGCATGGGGGAAATTGTTGTCTCTGGGTTACTCTGTGGATTTGTAAGGGTGTGATTGATAGTGTGTTAATTGTATTAAGGTCCCTGCTTCAACATTATTGTTGGAAATCTGGCTGCTTGTATAATCCCCAAATTTATAATCCCAAAATGAATACAGGCAGAGCAGGTAGCATGAACCATTGCTGTGTGGGGTGGGGTCCTGCACCCACAGGGGAAAGTCTCATCAAATAAACTCCTGATTGACCCCAGTAACACCTCCTGTGCTGGGAGAAGTGGGAGGGCACTCCAGCTTTCAATCAGGCAGAATTTTCTCCTTTTGAAATGGCTACAGACAACAAAAACATGTCCCCACAGGCTGCTGCTGGGGTGTTTTGTGTTGAACCAGTGCCTGGCACAGCTGCACGGCGGTGGTGCGTAACCTCTGCAGTAGGTGAAGAGCTGGAGGCAGGCAGATGCTCCGGCGTGGTTGGCTGGGACTGTGCATTCCCTGCCCACACAGATGTGCCTGTGGAGCCCCCTGGCAGCCTGGCACCCCCTCCCCATGCCCCTTCCCACCTGCTGGCACTTACAGACCTGGAGAGGGGCTGGGGTCTGGGCAGAGCAGGACTAAAAGATGCAGCAGCACTTCTGGCTGTGCAACGAGGCAAGCAGTGCAGTGCATAGCAAGGAGCCAACAGTGAGGGCTCGCTCCAGGGCAGGAGTTTTCTGTCCAGAATCCACTCTGGTAATTCACCAGATTGCAGCATGGATGGAATTGCAAGGGATTTTTTTTTTTTAAACGAAAGGGAGTTTCTGTCCTGAGAAAAATTAAGTGATGCTGGATTGGATTTGGTTCTTCTCCTGTGTGCTCAGCTTTATACAGAGAATGAAACGGGGCAGAGAAGAACAAATTGACTCTGGAAATCACCTCCTACAAACTTGGCTTCAGTTCTGCCAGCCCATCCTATGGGAATGAGCCTCACCCAGAGCAGTTGAAGTGGAGAAGCCCCTTTGCAGAGGCAGCTGCAGAGCCTTGTCAGAGCAGTTTCAGAGGGGTTTTCAGCAGACTGCACCACGCTGCATCCCAAGGGGACATCCCCCTCCTGCCTGGGACCAGACATTTACCCCCTTCCCCCATGTCCCACCCTCTCCCTCACAGCAGGCAGGAGCAGCAGTGCTGCCTGATCACTTCCAGCATCAGCACAGGTTGGGGTGGCTTCAGCCCTTCATCCAAAGCTGGAAATAAAGCCAGAATAAGCTCAGACCTCGCTGTGACTCATGTCACTCCATTCTGCAGGTGAGAGGAGAGCCCAGAAGTGAAATATAAGGCTGTGAGAACATCACTCAGCACTTCAGGCTTCCCTGCCTTCCTTAATGGTGTGTGGGGAATGTGCCAGGCTGGGCAGTGAGCTGGCGCATGTTGGCCTGGCATTCCTGACCTCCCTCATTCCCAGCAGTGGGAAAACACAGTCATCATTATTTTTTCCTAATAAATCATACCTTGCAGTTGTAAAATGGAGCCCTGCCTGCAGCTGACGTTTGAGCTGGTGTAGTGGGAGAGCAGGAGAGCTGTCCAGCAGGGAGTTTGTCAGCTGCTGCACCATGCGGGCCATCGCAGCTGCTTAAGGAATAGCACTGTATCATGCAAAATATTTTGCAGGCAGGCACTTTGCAAACCCTGGAAAGTGTTTTACAGATTCTTCTGCAGAGGAGGTTGCCAGTCAGGAGCATGGTTTATTTATTTTGTTTGGTTTTCTTGGGTTATTAAACATGTTTTATTTATAGAGTGTGCTTTCTAGAGAACAGTCTGCGTACGTGTTCTCAGATAAAGCATCTGTGGGTGTTGGGCTGGTGTTTGTGTGTGTGGGGCCAACAGGGGGGTGCCAACACTGGTGCCAACCAGTGCCAACAGGGGGTCTGGAGGAGCTCTGCAGATGTGCATGGGAGTGCTCAGTGACCTGGAGAGCAGCACTGCTGTGTCTGAGTCTGCAGAGAGGGTTTGTAAGTAGCTCATCCCACCACAGCTCCTCACCTGCTGCAGTCCTTTCCCAGGCTCTTTCAGTGGGGAACCCAGAATCACTGACTCCAGCCATAACCCTTTCAAGCACTGAACTAACCTTGTGTGGTGAAAAGGTGTGAATTTGTGTGTGTGTGTGAATGTTTGCACCATCTGCTCCCCTTCCTGCAGCTCAGGGTGAGATTTTTGTCTCCTTTGCTCGGCCCCCACAGGTCCCTGTGTGTTCTGCTGTCCTCCAGGACAGGTTGCACAGGTTCTTCCCACTAGGACACACCAGTGCATTGGCACAGGTAGAAAATTATCCTAATAAACACCCTCCTGCCTTTATCTCCTCTTGTCATCCTCTTAATTAAATCCATATTCCCAAGATGTACTCAATTTAGGGTTTTGGGGTTTTTTCCTACTGAGAAGCCCAAGCAGAAGGAATTATGTGCATAATGGTGTGGCCAGCTGGCAGAGCTGCACTGAAATACAATTTCTGCATTTATAGGTTGGTTTTTGTCCTAGCACTGTGCAGAGCAGCCAGTGGGCAAGGAAACCCTGCTTATAAGAGCTCTTTCCCATGTATATTAATGCCCTGGAAGCTGAAATCAAATATTGCTAATCCATCACTCACAGTGCTTTGACACCGAGCCATCACAAGGAAAGAAGTGTAGTTTAAGTCATACTTTGACTGTAATGGGTTTTGAGAAAACTAAATTATCATCTAGAACAAAAGTCTTCAGTTGGTGTCACAGGATGAATTTAGAACTCCTCCACTCTCTTTGGCCACATGGGAACTGCCTGTTTCCACACACCAGCTGATTTCTCTGGAGCAGAGAATTTTGTGGCCAGGGCTATTGCAGTTTATTAAAATGAGCTGTACATTTTCTGTGGCAGCTTAATTCACAGTTTTCACGTCTTGGCATTTCAAATAATTGTAATCAAATAATTTAATTCAAATTATTTTAATTAATAAATTTAATTAATTATTTTTTAGGTTTACAATTTGTTCCAGAAGTAACACGGTTTGCTGAGATTACACACATTTTCTGCAGTTTTGATTTTACTGCTGTATTCATTTAGCTCAGCAAATTTATAAAACTAATTAAAACAGAAGTACTTTTTTGATTCAAATTGTGAATGAAGAACAAGAATCTAATATAAAATGACACTTGCAGGGAGATTAAGACCGATTGCAACTCTATGGGTGTTTTACAACTTAGTGTTTTAAACTAAGAGCAGTTATTTTTATAGCATATTATTGGCATGGTTGTATTGTTCTCGTGTTTTGGGATGCCAAGGGAGAGTGGGAGATTAGACTGTGATTCAGCAGTGTCCTGACACGTGTCTGACATGAGCCATGGAGCTGGTCCTCACTGAATTCCTTGGATTTCTTGTTTGCTGAACCGAGATGGAGCTCTGGAGCCAGATCCCATTTCAGTCACCGAGGTTGTGCTGCTCCCCAGTTCTCGTTAAGCCTTGTGTCATCCAGGGAGTGAAAATAATCTGCAAATCCCAGCCCATCAGCATCCAGAGGATTTTTCCGTGTCCTGGGAGAGCCTGGAACACGTGGGGTGGTTTGAACTCGGTTGGTGACACGCCACCGCAGGTTCAAACACCAATTACCACGTTCCAAGTGACAAATCTGGAGCGGAGAAAAAGAGATGATCATTTAATAATTTTCTTGGGAAGGCAGGTGACTCCTACATAAATCAAGCTGCTTCATTAAAGGGGGAAGCTGGCTGAGCACGGAGGTGACAAAGGTTAACTCCGCACTGGTGACACCAGCTCCTCCTGTGTCACTGCTCCCCAGCTCTCGGGTGAGTCGCTTCTGTAGCAGCTCCTGCCTCCGTCCCCAGCTCCTCTGGCAGCTCTGGCATTTCTCGTGCCACCTTTCACAGCACCAAAAGCTGCCTGAATGTTAGGAGAAAGTCACCACCCTGCTTTGGGCAGAGGTGAATGGGAGACTTCGCTCCTTTTTCCTGTGCGCATCCCGTGCGAGATGCAGCATTCCCAGTGCCCCCACGGGTCCTGGTTGTGCTGTTCGCCAGGTCCTGGCAGCACAGCACAGCCTCAGCTGCTGTCTGTGCAGTGCTGTGAGCCTGTGCCTCTGTCTTCTCTCCTGTCCTACACCATCCCTGTGTTTCTTCCCCTGCTCCACGCCGATCCTTGCCCGCCATCCTCAGTGGCAGCCGTGGCTGCTGCCACCTGCCCACGTGGAAGGCGTTTCAGTGGGAGCCACCTCCCACTTCTGGGCACTCGTGGGCCACCCTGCAACTCCAGAGTGTTTGTCTGACTCTGTTTTGGCTGTCTCAAGGACAGCAGTTTGGGTTTGGGCTGATTTCACAGCCCTCTGCGTTGTGAATCAGGGAGAGGTTGTGGGGTGCTCCCAGGGTTGGATGAGCCATCCCCATTGTTGTCCCCTTGTTTGTAAATGTTGTGCTCTGTTCTTTGGGAGTTTGTGACCAATGACGGGGCCTCTCAGCTGCTGTGAGAAAAGAAAAGAGCACAGGAAGGCTTTGGCCACACAAACACAAAACTGAGTAATTTTTTTGGCACCTTTGGAGCTTTAAGAATTGATGAAGACATGGCAGCAAAGGATTGACACATCCTCCTGACCCCATATGGCTGTTCCCCCTGCAGTTCTGCGCTCACGTGTGCAGCATTCCTCTCTCCTGCTTCGCTCACACCTTGAGCAGAAACAGGGCAGGCAGAGGAAGGCAGCACCAAGCCACCATATGCTGCTCCTAATGACTGAGAACAGGGTGTGCTCTGTGCTCTCCTAACACATTCCCTGGGCCAGGGGCCTGTGGCACTGCAGCTGCTGTGCTCTCCTTTCCCCAGCCCTCTCCCCTTCCCCACTGCAGCCAGGAGGCTGAGGATGCTCTTTGGAAGGCACCTCCTCTGTGAGGATGCAATTGCTGCCACTTACTCCCCTCACAGTTACACAGCCCAGCGCCAGGGAATGTGGTTATCATCAGGGAATTGCATTTTTTTCCTCCCAAACCTCCAGCATTCAATACTTCTGTTCTCCTCCCTGTGGCAGAATCCACTGTGTTTGCCACATTTGGGGTTGTCCCAGTGCACTGTTGCTTTTGCACAAGGAAAGCAGCAATTGTGACAGCAGAATCGTGTCACTGCACTATTAATTCATATTTTTATAAAACATCAGGAATTCGGAGTATTGCTCTTTTAATGCCTCATTCAAGCAGGCAGGAACATTGAAATGTACATTATTTGAGGCCAAGTGCTAGGGAACGTGGTTAAGATCAGGGAATTGCACTTTTTTCCTCCCAAACCTCCAGCATTCAGTGCAGAATCCACTGTGTTTGGCACATTTGGGGTTGGTCTCAGTGCACCGTTGCTTTTTCACTTGGAGAGAAGCAATAGGAAGAGACAGTAGAATCATGTCACTGCACTATTAGTTCATATTTTTATAAAACATCAGGAATTTGGAGTATAGCTCTTTTAATGTCTCATTCAAGCAGGCAGGAACATTGAAATGTACATTATTTGAAGCCCAGGAGACATGCACTAGCATTTATAGTGACAGCAGAAATCTTGTATTCAAACTCCTCAGGAGAAACACTGATAGCTTTATTCAAAATAATGGCACTCAGAATTGCTGAATCATGTTCCCAGGGCATCTGTCCTGGAGGAAAATCAGTGCTGCCATCCCAGTCCTGATTCCAACAACTCAATAATGTCTGGGGTTTAAGTGTCTTGTGGTCTGGGGAAATGCATCAGGATGGTCCCAGCTCTGCTGTGGTCTCTCTTTTGCCCCATTTTTAGTGGAAGATTCACTCCTTTTCTGGAAGTTTCCTTGCACATTGTAGAGGGGTCAGAACTAAAAGGTCTTTAAGGTCCCTTTCAGCCCATTTTGGATCCTGTGATTTTTGGGGAGAGAAGTTGTCACTGAATAAGTCAATGAACTTTTAGCATTAGGTCAGCAGAGATACTGAATAAAAAGCAATAAGGAGAGCTGGCCATTAAATACTTTATTAATCTGACATTCAGTGTTTATTTGTCATATTTTTTGATACAGTGGCGAATTATCTGGCAGTAGTAAAGCCCTGGGCTGAGGTGACCTTGTGGTGAATCTTGGCCATTTTATTTTCCTGAGTGCTACAGGGAGGCTCGTTTCATTTTTATGGAAGAACTCTGAGGTCTCTCTATGAGCTCCACAAGAAGTAGCAAGATTCTGCTATTACATTAAATATAAGACCTGCTCTGTGTTAAAATAGAGTGGAAGTCTGCATTAAACTGGCACAAGGCAGAAATTAACCTCATATTCTGGAAGAGGCACTGATGCCATGCAGAAAATTGTCTATTTGGAGATCATTCTGCTGATATTTTTCTCAGCTATATCCTTTTTTTTTTTTTTTGGAGGGGTGGGGAGGCAAACAGGCTCTCGGTGGCTGAGTTCATTTTCTCCTGCTGCTGCTTTTTTCATTGAAGTCATCATAATCCTCCATTTGTGACATCAGAGTTACTGGCTAGCGAGATAATTATGATTTCACAAACTGAGGATTATGACCTTCAAATGAGGAAGGCACAGCGGGGAGGACAGATTCCTAAGCAACAGCCATCAGATATTTGTGAAATATTTGCAAAAATGTCCTTGCAGTTTAAAAAAAAAAGAGGGAGAGAGGGCAGGAGGGAAACATCCAAAAAATATTATCAGCAGAATGAGCTGCCAGCCAGCATTTTTTCCCCCAAGTTTTCCATTTGGTGCCCATGATTCTCTAACCTGTCTCATTTAGCCTTAATGAACACGAGACATTTTTTTAGCATGCCATATGTGCTGTGGTCCTAACGAAAAAAAAAAAAGCATCCAAATAACTTATTTTTTTATGTTCTGACTCTACCCAATCATAATTTACATTTTGCACAGTTTGATGCCCATCTGCAACGTCTTTACTATCAGAAAAGGTAATAAGAAAGGGAGGAAAAATAAACCACAGGAACATGTTGAACGACTGACACAGGAAAACCTGGCTGGGAGAAAATCATTTTTGTCTCTGTGTAAATAAGGAAAATGGGTTGGATTTGTGGCTCCAGGGGTGGGGTCAGCTCCTGCATCAGCAATGGTTTGAGGGGAGCCCCAGCAGTTTTTGGGGAGTCTCTTGCTCTGTCAGGGGGTGGCGAGTGGTTCCCCCCAGGGATGGGGAGGATGAGGAGCAGCCATTCCTCCTGAAAATGAGCTGAGTTGTGCCTCAGCTGGATCCTTCTTTTGGTAATTTTGGGACAAGCTATTTAATGACCACAAACTCTCCCCATCCAAAGCTCCCAGCAAATATTCCATCCTGAAAAGGTGAGAAGCCTTGGAAGGACAGTGGTTCCTCTTCCATCCTCTCCATCCTTTAACCCAACAGAATGGTGGATGTTATCCTTGGAGCCTGGCAGGAGGAGGAGGAGGAAGGAAGGAGGCAGCAGAAGGGAGGGAGGTCCCACCCAGCTCCATTTTCAGTGTGTGGCTCTGGGCTGACGGGGTCTGAGGCATTCCAGGAAGGTGCAGAGGGATTGAGCCCCTCTGATCCTCCCATCCTGCTGAGCCCTCAGCCACGGCAACAAACCATCACAGAAAATTGCATTTAGGGAACAATCAGCATCCTCCAGACAAACCTCCTGCCAGAACAATCCACATCAGTCACCTGAAGCCACTGCAGAGCTGGGACAGGCCCAGGCCAGAGGGTGTTGGACACAGGAGCAAGGCTCTGGAAGCATCCCAGTTCTCATTTTTCTTCCTAATGTCTTCTCAGATCTGTTTTTTCCTTTAGTAGCCTGAGTCAGAAAATGCCTCCTGTTCCTCGTTTGGAATGATACCAGTTCAGGAATGTTTCATTTTGATACCAGGAGCTGATGGGAGTTATTCCAGCCCAGTGAGGTCTTCAGTTGCTTCCTCTGGGGTTGTACAAAGTCAGAATTGAAAATGGGTTGCAGTAGTCAGAGCTGCCTTTGTGCTAAGCTGCCAAGGGTTTATGACTCACAGATTCCTTCAGTTCAGCAGGTGACCAAAAAAAAAGGCAGCATTTCTTATTTCTGTGACACAAAGAAGAGAAATTCCTGGTGTTTAACATTCTCCCAGTGCTCCACTGGGATGTGAGGAGTGATGGGAGGCAGGGGACTGTGCTGGAGGAGCTCCTGAGAGGAACCACGGATGTGGAATCCCAGAATGGGTTGGAAGGAACATCCAAAGGGCTTCTAGTCCAACCCCTTATGAGCAGGATCTTCAGCTGGATCAGCTCACTCAGAGCCCCCTGCAGACTGGGAATGTTTCCAGGGATGGGGCTTCCTGCTCTCTGGGCAGTGTCACCAAAGCTTCCTCATATAAAAATTGTCCTGAGTGAGGCTCTGTCCAGGATTCTGGCTCCTGTCCAGAATTCTTGACATTGGGCGTAAAATTCAGGATTTCTCCATGGGTCAAGATCTCCTCCCTGCAGCCAAACTCACATCAGAGACTGTAAAAGAGGGATGGGATATTTTTATGTAGCTCTGAGCTTTAAGTGCTTCCAGTGCAGGTGAAGTTCTGGGGATATCCCAGAGCAATCCTGGCTAATGGAACTTTCACTTGGAATGCTGGAGCCTGGAATGCCCCAATGTTGTCATCAGGGCTGCTTTGCAAAGCACAGAAAGGGAGCTGTATCCACGTGGCCAATTTTCAGTCAGAAGTACAAATCCCATCCAAATCCTTCTGTCCCAGCTGAATCCGCAGCAAAGTGCTTGTGATCAAGATACAGCCTAAATAACTGTTTGTATAAAATATTTAGCGACTAATTTCTCATTACAGATGCTTTGGGAAACGCTGTAAACTGCTTGCAGACAATTGAAAAATTAAAAAAAAAAAAAAAAGGAAGAGAATTATTGAATGTGTTATTCAGTGCACGTGATTTGACCAGCTTTAGGAACTGCAGTGTTAAATCATGAGCATCTGGAGTGAGTAGAGAATTAGTAGAGAATAAAGGAGCAGCAGTACCATGCCAGGTACCACAGGAACAAGTGTATAGATCAAAACAGAATTAATGCAAGGTTGTAGCTTGAATTATTGTGGTTTGAGTGAGAACCAGGTGCAGAACTGACCCAGTGACCTTCCTTGAGCCTCCCTCCCATGGCTGGCCCTGCCCAGAGCAACAGAGTCTGGTTTTTTTCCCTAGTTAATAAACAAAAAACTCCATTTACTTCTTCAATTTCACTTCTGCTAAACACGAACCTGTGGCAGTGAACTGAAGAAACAACAGAATAAATAATACAGACAAATACATGGAGGAGTTCAATTATCATTTTCCCCCACTGAAACTGCCTTTTAACAACTACATCTTCTGACTGACAGCTTATTAATACTAATTACATTAGATATATGCAACATAACTAGTGCACTGGTACTTTCAATTATCTTCCCTTGTCTTCATTCCTTCCCCTGTGCTCCCATCCTCCCTTTTCATGGCCCATAACCACTACCTGGAGCCAAAGGAGCAAAAGCCTCTCATTTCTTACACGGGCAGAAAAGGCCACAAAATCTCTTGTGTGTGTTTGTGGTGCTCACTAAGGGGGAATTCCAGCCTTGGCAGTGGTGGAGAATGCTTGGAATGTCTGGAGGAATTCTCTGTGGCAGCCCTGTGAATTTCTTGTGAAGGTCCTATGAAGTTTTAGCAGTTGGACTTGAGGATTGTGGAGGTCAATGGTCCTGCAGGTCTTTTCTAGCTTTAGTGATGCTGTGGTTATATACCATCATTCCAAGTTCCATTTGAGGTCCTGTGAAGTTCCTATGGAGCTCCCACAGTGTTTCAAGCTGGTTTATACAGAATTTTCACAGCTTTTTCCACAGCTCAGTGTAACCCCAGAGCTGATCCTGGGGCATCTCTGCCGGGTTGATCCAGGCTGGCACTGGCTCCCCATCACCAAAACCTCACCACCCAAACCCAACGTGATCTGCAGCAGCTTTTTGGGAGGGCTGAGGCTGGGACAGCACTGTCTGACCCAGGTCCTTGCTCAGACCAAGTCCCCAGCACTGCTCAGCTTTGTTTTAATCCCTGCTTAATGATTTCTCAATTGCTCATGCAAATCAAAGCAGTGGAGACACTTAAAGGTTATTTATAATTTCTGGAAACATTATGAAATCAATCATTCCAGCTTTTACAGCTTTTACAGTGTCATTTACATATCTGACTTTTTACATTATATTGCTTTAACAGTTTATGTAAGAAGACAAATATGTTTTGGTTCTATTTTTTATATAAGCTTGCTGATTGCTAAAACATCTATGACAGCTGACATGGAAATGAGGGAGGTTTTGATTAGGCTTTTCTGATATGTAAATGGGTGTAAATGAGTTTTATATATATTTTAATTTTTTTAAAGTTCTATTTAAAGAGCAGGCAACAGTATCCCGTAGAAATCAAAGAGTGAACCTGAGAGGAATGTTCATGTGAGACTGACTTTGAGATGTCCTGGAGGTGCTGGGAGGCAACACGGGGATAAACAGGATCCCCAAATGCCTTGAGATTTATTTTAATAGTATTTTTCTGTGGGGTGCACTGTGACTTTTTGTTCCTGGTGCCCACAAGAAAGCTCTGCTGGGTCATGAGGAGCTGAAGGTGCTGCAGCCCCACCTGGGCAGCTGCAGCAGGTGTTGAGAGCAAATCTTACATCTGTCCTGTAGAAAAAAAGCATAATTTGTACTGGTTTAAATCAAGCATTTGGCTCCTTGGACACAGAAAGTTGGCAGTGGTTTCCTGCAGTCCATCCTAGTGTTGGGATTTTGGATGCATTAAGCTTCCTGAGTGGTTTCCAGCGTGTGGACACCACACTGAAGAGAGGAATAGTTAAATTTTGGGGTCCTTGTTGCCTCTCTTTTCAGTTTCAGCCTCAAAGAGCCAAGCTGAGTCTTCCAAATAGGCAGTCTGCTCTTAAGGAGCATCTGCCACCTTCTGCAAATCCCACAACTTTGGATTTGTTTGTTTGGCAAACAAAAAGCCAGGATGGAGGAGCCTCCAAAAAGGGAGGTTTGGCTGGAAGGTCTCGTGGCTGGTCCATCCCCAGCCTTGGAACTCTCACTTGTGTTGTGCCCTGCTGGAATTTGTGTTCAGTGTGATGGAGTCCTGTTAATTCCCCTGTTTTCTTTCATCTTTTGAAGTAAATTAACAGCTATTTTAGCAGTATCGTGGTAAATCTGTAACATTTATTTTGAAAAGGAAAAAGGGCTCAGAAGATTACCAAGGTGTCCGGCTGTGATAATATTACCTGCCTTGTGAAGTGCCCTAGGTGACTCTGAAGATGTAAAGCAAATTGAGGATTACATTAACTTCCTCCTGACTTGCTCAAATTATTAATTCTGTATCACCAACTATCAAACAGAGTAGGGTTATTATTTTTTTAAGTAGAAATGAATAACTGTCTTACATGGCAAAGCACTGCCTGCAAATAATTAAAACCTGTTTTGATTGTATCTGTAGTAGAGGTTGGTATGTCTTTTTGGGGTGGATTTTTTAGTGTTTTCTTTATAATACAAGATTACAGCAGCCTGCATTCACATTCAGCTTAAATAGGCAGAGGAGTGAGTGCTGCATAGCAATGTGGTTTTGTGATAGAATAGTTTTACCTTGGAGATTCACAAGTTTTTTTCAGTCTCTTTGCCTCACTGCATTTGTTTCGTGTTGCTCAGTGAGCCCAGACCCTGGTCAGTGGCAGAACTGGAAACACAGTCTCTCTTTTTAAAATATTTTAGTCTAAAGCACAATGTGCAGCTTTGGAAAGCTAATTCTCCTTTTTTCCAAAGAGACAGTTCTAGTGGTTTATCAGCTCTACATATAGAATAAATAAACATTTATAACACTAATGCCAGCATTGGAATGTGCTCTGCTTGGTCCTCTGCATGCAGGCATTCCTTGGAAGGGATTTGCTGATTCAATCTGCACAATTTTAGGGGGTGCCACTGCTGGGGGAGTGCTGGAGCAGTGTCAGTAATTCCTGTCCTTCAGTCCTGCCTCTTCCCAGGAGCCTGAATTCCCAGGGGATGTGGGAAGCACAGCAGGGATTGTTCTTGGAGGACGTGGTGGAGTGGCAGTGATTTAGAAGAGGATGCTGACTCACAGCTCACATTAGCAAAGCTGGAGTGGATGGCACAAAACTGTATTTAAATCTTCTTCAGCTCTCATGTTCAGGCTGAAGCATTTTTCTCTGGTGGAGACGTGGCCTTATTGATTATTCATTATTCCTTAACCTTGATACACTAGAAGAGGGAGTAGAAAGAAAGGGTGGGAATGGACAGGAGTGACTTTTTATTCACCACAGTGGATAAAATGATGGTTTTGGGATGGATCCTCCCCAGTTAGAGAGACTCACATCAGACACCTGGGTTCCTGCAAGGCAGGAAAGGGAATGAAACATTCACCCAACAGATTAAAGAATTACAATTACCTGTTGCAGCGTCTCGGCCCCAGGATTGATACAGAAATGTATTTTGCAGTTCAGGCTCCCTGTTGAGTCAGGCTTGGGTGATCCCCATTTCCATGGACTGATGCTGCAGTCTCTGCTGCAGTCCCCTGCTCTGTGAGATCACCCTTTAAATTCCCTTCCCTCTCCCATTAATCAGGAGCAATTTGAAATCGTAAGAGCGCTGTAGCATTTCTGTTGATCAATAACCAACCCAGCCAATAATTTTCCACTAATATATTCTTCTTTAGTGTGCAGGGAGTGAAAACTCGTCGATTTGCCTTTGCTGATCCCACCCAGGGCCCAGCAGGGTCAGTGCAGAGGTTTCCCTGGACTTCAGGGAGTGTTGAAGTGCCTGAAATGCCCCACTGGAGGTGGTTAGAGATGCAGGAAAAGCAGGAACCCTAAAACCCCTCTCGCTGCTGTTTTATCACTTCAAGACCTCTCAAGTCCCCACCCCCCTGTCCTGCAGAAGGATGTCAGCTGGAAAATTCAAGACCTACAGAATTTTGCAGCAGCAGGGCTCTGATAATGAGTTTAAAAATAATTAGCTGCGGTACCTCTTTGTTTTGTAGAAGTGCAGTAGTTGATGAACTTGCTATGCCACAATTAGGAGCTCATTAGCAAACAAAATTCAAGGATAACAAATACCTCAAGGGGATGTTTTTAGGAGTATTTAATGAAATAATGAGATCAGAGGAAGATCAGTGAGGAAATTTAAATTCTCAAAGATGCTGCACACCTCCTGCAGGACCAGGGACCAGGCAGGGTCTGGAAGTCAGGACTGCAGCTCACTTTATTTGTCAGATTTTACATTCACTTACAAATTTTAGTTCTGTGTCATGAGAAATGTCACTGTGTCCCCATTTTATTTTTCCCAGCTACTAAAATCCATATTGGTTTTCTATTCTGTTATTCAGTTTGAAGGTTTTGGAAAAAAAGAACACATTCCTTTTGCTATGGTAAGATGTATCTCAGAAAATAGCTTTTTCATTTGTTTTGATCTGGTTTTTTAATATATTTTTCAGTCTCATTGAGGAAATAATCCTAACAAAAGTATTCCTGAGCTGCTCGCAAAGCAACAGGAGATACATTCCATGAATCCATCAAAGAGTGTTTCTAGGAATTTTTTGCTATTGTTTCTGTGCTTATTTGTGATGCCATTTTCTGTCGTTAGCTCACCTTGTCTCCAGAAATCCACCTCTCATTCCTTTGTAATGGATAAAGCAATAGGACAAAGAGAGCTGGTTTTTACCCTTGTCCCAAGAAAACCCTTTTAGAGAAAGATAATGGGCTCCTAACAAATGATAGAGCTGCTTATCATTGGGGAAAATTAATCTCTGCCTTGATTGAGAACACCTATGCCAAATTACGAGCTACAATATCCATCTGCTCGCTGTTACCCAGCAATATAGATTTATTGTGACATTTCAGAGAAGGAGTAAGAAAACATATGAACAACTGTTGTGGTTCATTAGCCCTTTATTGGTAAAACGTGGTGCTCAGGGCTGTGAGAGGTGCAGGGAAAGACAATCCTTTGGCTGAAATCCTTGCATTCATCAGGCTGTGGGGAGCATTCCCAAGGACAGGCTCACAAATGGGCTGCTGCTTTTTGGTCCCTGACTGAGAAGTTGGGGGTTTTTTGGTTGAAAGTGGAGCTATTCAGCTCCAGGAGATGGGAGGAAAGCTTGGGGCACGTCCAAAAGCCCTCTGGGCAGCAGCTGCTCTGTGGACATCATACCAGTGTCAGGCAGGTAAAACAACCTCACCCTTCGTGCAGATCCTTTGCCAGCAGAGCTGGAGAGGGCAGCCAGGGTCTCCTGCTCCACCCTGCTCCTGGGAAGCACCACCAGGATCCTGCCTCCCCTGGTATTTCCTGTTTATTCTCTTTGCTCTGATTGTCACCAGCAGAAGCTCTTCCTTCGTGGCAGGTGTCTGAAGGAGAATCCATCCACGCTGTCACTTCCTCACAAGTATTTAATTTTAACCCACTCTGGGGGGCTGTTGCACGGGTACAAGCACACAGGCTGTTGATTTATTTGCAGTTAAGGGCCTCAGAGTCAGGATGTTAAAACCTTCTAAAGCCAACTCCCTCCTTCACATGGGAGAACCTTTGGAAATGCACTTTAGGTTTATGACACTGGCTTGGCTTAATTTAATTTATGGTTCACTTAACCGATTATTCAAAATACCAGATGTGACAGACAGTAGATTCAGCTGAAATATTACCTCACAGGCATGCTCAACACATAGAATCTGCTCTCCATATGGAAAGGCATGGAACGTCCCCCATCCCCATCCAAGAGCAATCAATTTGGTTGTGAAAGGAGAGGCTTAGTGAGAGACAGGGGCCCTCATTTCCCTTATTTCTCCTGTAACCTTTGCAGCAGCTGATGTGAGAGTCTAACCCGGGCTCTGCTGCGGGAGAAAAAAATGTGCACTTCTGAAAAAGCCAGAGGCAAAGGATTTGTCATGTGTAAAACATTTGTTGCTTAATATTTGCTGATGTTAAGTAATTCTGAGCAACTGTTAGAAGTACAGCAAAGGCAGACAAAAAAGAGTGGCAGAAATGTGGAGCATCCCAAGTTTTTAAGAGCCTGTCTCTTCTGGTGGCTGGGACTGTCTTTGTGAAGTGAGGGGCCAGACACAGCAGTGTTGGTAAAAGTGAGTGTAGGTCACAAATATTTGCTGACTTTGTCATGGAATCATGGTTTGGATTGGAAGGAACCTTAAAACTCATCCAGTCCCACCCCTGCCATGGACAGGGACATCTTCCACTGTCCCAGGTTCCTCCAAGCCCTGTCCAACCTGGCCTTGGACACTTCCAGGGATGGGGCAGCCACAGTTTCTCTGGGCACCCTGTGCCAGGGCCTCTCCACCCTCCCAGGGAAGAATTTCTTCCCAGTATCCACCTAAACCTGCCCTCTGTCACTTTGAAGCCATTCCCCCTTGTCCTGTCCTTCCATCCCCCACCCAAAGTCCCTCTCCAGTCCTCTTGCAGCCCCTTTGGGCCCTGGAAGGTGTCTCCAGAGCCTTCTGCATCCCAGTTTGAGCACCCCCAGCTCTCCCAGCCTGGCTCCACAGGGGATGTGCTCCTACGGCCATGGAGCTGGGGGAAGGTGCTTTGAGAGCTGGTCCTTCCTGGTGGCAGTGGCCACCAGTGTGGACAGAAGAGTCCCAGCAGTCCCTTGAGGCCTCTCTCCTTGTCTCTCACCCATAGCATTTATCCTTTGGGGCAGGATGATGTGTTCAGTCAAAACAAGAGCAATGGAGACTTGATTAATTCCAGGAGCACCTCTAGGTCAGCAGGCAAGAGCTCTCTCTTTTTTCGGGGAACATCAGATGCCCATCATCCATGCTTTTGAAGTTTATGGGCTGAGGTTCCTTCATGTCAGGACAGGACCTATCTAGGGCACTCCTCTAGACCTTAACTATTAAAGAAAGATTAAAAATTAAACTTCCAGTAATGCAGGAACCTGAACTCTGAACTCCCCTGTGTCAGTGGAATGTTAATCTGATCTCAGCTGTACCCGATAAAGTCGATCTGTCTTCATCGCCTAGTTAATTTTTAATCATTGCTATGGATGGAAGGGCTCTGCTGGATGGGGCTAAGAGCAGACTCCTTATCCCAGCCCTAAATCCCAGCATGGAATGGGGGAACAAGGTGAACTGAACTCCTCCCATTATTTATACTCTGTGTCCCACCCCGTGTTTGTTTACCTGAGCCTCGGTTTGTAGGTGTGTTCCCCCAGATGGTGCTCAAGTACACAAAAAAAATCTCCTGTGCACAGGAGATCTCGTGTGTTCACAGGACACTGTCAGGCTGTTCATGGGAACAGCATTTCCTAGGTCCACAGGAAATGTTTGTGGCAGTGCTGACCGGGAAAGAGGATTGATCTGTTCAAAAACAAAACCGCTTTTAGCTCCAGTTCTGGGGTGATTCAGTGGTGCTTCCAAAGGTGCTTCTCTCAAACTCAATAGAAGTATTTCAAATCAACTTTTAAAGCATTATTTAAAAGATGATATTTTGCTTTTGCTGTTGGTGAATTTTGCAATATTCCCGTTGTTGTGCATCAACACTACAAAGCCAGTGAGGGCATCAAGATTAATGCCCCGTGTCAGCACAGCACTGCATGTGCTGAATTTTATCAGCAGGGTGAAGGGAGGGGATCCAGGGATTTTAGAGCTCATCTCCACTACATGGACAGTCCCAAATTACAGTGCAGGCTCTTGGTGACACAGGGCCAGACCTCCCTTTCTGCCACCCTCTCACTGCTGGAAGGAACAGGGTGACTCTCCTGGTGCCACTGGTGTTTCTTGTGGGTCCAGTGAGTTTCCATTAAAAAAACCCAGCCAAAGTCCCTAAGGAAAGGTGTGTTGCTGATGGCCAAGGATCTCAGCAGAGAAAGTTGGAATTACAGGGTCCCCAGGTGGCTGCAGGTGGGGAAATATTCCCATAAAAATGGACTTTGCAGAGTCCGAGCTCAGACAGCCTTCAGAACCTAACCCAAATTAATTATCTGTGTGTAGGAAAGAGCAGCAAGAAAATGTGGATAAGAGAAGGCTGCAGAGGCAATACAGGGAACAGATGTGTGCACATCTATCCCTAGATTATCCCAACAAGTGCATAACTCATTTGGGCAGCTGTAACCCGCAATGATGTTGAATTCCCGTATTTTTTCCCAAGGTAGGGTGTTTAGAACCCCTCTGTTTGCCTGATCCCAGATCCAACCCCTCCATGCCTGTCTGCCCAGTGCCCTTTGGGGGAGCTAATTCTGTCTGGCAGTGTTGGAGGTGACAGCTCCGTGAAAATAATTATCACAAATGCAAATCAACACAAGAACATTTTTTAATTCTTCGTGCCTGGAGCTGTGCTAAACTTAGCAGTGATGAATAAACAGCAGCAGCATTCCCCTCCTTGAAAGGACAAAGAGCCTCCTGGTGTTTGGGATGTCTCTGGTACTTTTGTTATCTCGGTGTAGCCAACCCTGAACATTTAATAACGTGAGCAGGCCCTCAAAAATTAGTGAGATTAATAAACGTTGAATGTTTTAATTTCTGAGCCTTGGAGGTGTGCTTAGCTAACATCTTCCTCTGCCACTGAAAGGCTGGGAAATTACTCCTGGTTAATGATGGTGAGATACTCATGTAATCACCTTATTTCAGGAGAAAGACTTTCAAATAAACTCCAAGAGACTCATGATAAAATAGCAGGAACCGGCAGTGTTGAAATATGAGACTCTCTCATTAAGCTATTCGCTCTTAATTAGTTTTTATTTGCAATATTGACAGCTATTCTCTTCTCTCTATTATACCTGCACAACTTCCAGAGACTGGCACAGTACAGTAGAGAAGCAGCTGAAGATATAATTTGGTCCTCTCCACATTAGATTTCCAAACCACACAGGATTTTTTGGGAAAATTAAAGTAAGACAGGTGGCCAAAAAAAATTCCAGACCTGGCCTCGATTTCCTCTGTTTTGGAAGGAGAGGCTAATGGGATGCAGCCCAGTGGCCTGGCTGAAAAAAGGAGAGGGACACAATTGTGTGTCTTTCAACACCACCCAGTTTTTGGGGAAAATAAATAAATAAAGAGGCAAATAAATAAATAACTTTTCGTTTCAACAAGGTGACATTTGCTGATGTTCACTAATTTAGGAGAGACTGATTTATGCATGTTTAATCTTTGCTAATGATGACTCCAGGGCAAGAAATGAAAATAAGTGCAGTTAATAATACGTGTATATATTATTAACACCTTTACTGATGGAGAAGGCCCTTTTCCTGGTAGATAAATGTAGGAGCAATTTGTGGGAGATCTGAGTGGCTCAGGGCTGTCAGAACCTCTCTCTAACTTTCCAAAATGCGAAGGGAAGGGATATTTGGACAGTAAAAATTCTCATCTGATCAACTTCATTAAAACTTGTACGAAAAATATTTGTAAATACAGTAAGCAGCCCAGTTCCTTATGTTTTGGAGTGCTCTGTGACAATGAAATTATGTGTATTGGTGGTATTGTTACTCCCTGATTGTGGCTGGCTTCTCCTCCTGCCACACAAACACTGAGAGGGATGCAACCCTTGAATTCAGTCCTGAATGCTGACAGACAAAACTTACTGCGAATATTAATGTGCTTGGTCTAATCATCCAGCTATTTTTTTGTGTAATTTACTCGATCAGGGAGTTGGAATTCCCTCCTAGCAGTTACAGATTCAAGCATTTATGCAAAATCCTCCAGTCTGGAGATTTACAGTGGATTATCTACAAATATTTGAATACATTAGTGCAGCCCTTTAAATGCATTCCCTTTATTTACATACAGAACAAATAACAAGCGACTTGAATGACAGCACTGTAATTCCATCAAGGAGCTCGTGTCCTGAGAAACCACAGGGATGAGGCGTTAAGAGGCCCATGGGTTTGGTGGAATTACAGCTCCATAACCTGGATTTCATTCATTTTTTGTATTATTAACCAAAAAAAAAAAGAAAAAAGCCACAATTTTATAAATCGTGGAGCTGATGTTGTAGTTGGAAAAGGGGTGGGGTGGGAAATGATTTCCTCTCACCTCCTTCTACCCCAGCCCAGGGAAAATCAGGTATTTTGCATATCCATCAGTGTAGCAGCTGATCAGAGAGAAAACACTGGAATCAGGTTGTTGATGGGGTGAGATGAGATGGATGGGGGCGTTTGAAGAGGTCCTTTCCAAATGACCAGCCTGGATGGAGGACAGGTTACCCTTTATCCATGGTTTTTTGTTTTGTTTTTTTTTTAATTTATATTATTTGCACTGCCTGGTGGGACTGCTGCACTCATGCTCAGTCCCAGATTATCGTGGTACATCAGCAAGGATTGATGTGGGAAGAGCAGCCTGGGCTTGGTTTCTCTTCCAAATCTTCCTCAGGTAAAAATAAGGAGAATAAAATCAACCCCAAAGGCTTGCTGGCTTTCCTCTGCAGCAAGAGAGATGGGTTCCTGCTGATCCCAGAGGTAAAGCCCTAACAGTTTCCATGGAATAGTCAATTATCTGTTTCATTGCACAAGCCAATATCTTTTCTCAAAAAGATGTATTAGGCTGTTTAGTCATTCAAGTGATCCATCTGGCTGAACATTCAGAGATGCTCCTTAACTTGATTTATCTGGCCCAGAAGTGGTGTCCTTGAAGCTCCTGGGCCAGTGGGGGCTGTCCATGTCCCACTGTGCAGGGACAGGGCTGGTGACCTTCAGTTCCTGGCAGGGGCAGGCCTGGTGCCATCACAGCTCTCTGCCAGGAAAGCCTGGCTCCACTCTGAATTTAAAAACTGATGTTGCAGGTGAGGGCTGAGGGGCCACGGGTGCTCCCAAGGAGAAAGCAAAGAAGCCCCCGGGCAGCAGATCCCTGATAAGAACCCTCCTTTTCTCCAGCAGAATCTGCACCCAAATCCTGATGGAGTCTGGCTAATCCCCTGCAGCGTGAGGTTTGCACTGCCTTTAAATCTCCTCTGCTCATAAAACACACACTACAGCTCCAGGATCCATTTTAGCCCTGTTTCCATGGGGCACCACCTCCAGCACAGTTCAGTCCCCGAGGAAAGCACTTTTCCACCCTCTGCTCCTGGTTTTGCACCAATCCAGCGACAGGGGGGCCCTGGGAGAGGGTGGCTGAAGTAACAGAGACATAAGCATAAAATTATGCTAAAATAGGGAAAATTGTAGCTACAGTGTAAACCACAGGGCCAACTGAACAAAGAATATGCATCAAGATGTTGTAAACCAATCATGAGCTGTAATTTTGCAATATGCATAAGCTAATTAACAATACTATATAAGTACAAATAGATCCAAATAAAGTAAGACCTGCTGACCATTACCAAGATAGAGCCTGTCTTCCTTTACTTTTCCCACAGGGTGGCCCTGGGAGAGGGTGGCCAAGCTGTCCCATAAAAGAGGGAATTGGGATTGCAGCCCTGTTTGGGCCAGGCATCATCACCAGTTGCTGCTGGGCACAGGGTGAGATGCAATCCCAAAGCCTTGGGCTGCAGAAAGGGAGGGAAAACCCCCAGGAAGGTTCTGGTTCCCTGGAAAAATCCAGCAGGAGGGTTGGGGATGAGGCAGGACCCATCTGAGTGCCAGCTCCAGGCACTGGGGATGTCTGTGACACAGGAGCAGCTCAGGAGGACACTGCATGTCGTGTTTACATCCTCAAAGTGCATGCCAAGGCAAGAGCATTTCCTGCAACACAAGTAAATTAAATCAACAGGGTAATATTTTAATTACTAAAAACTTCAGGCGAAATTCTGCGTATTTTTTCTTCTGGGCTATCATCCAGCTTTACAGGATGAATTCTTTAAAGGTAAATTATTATTATTAAATTAAATTAAGCTTTGCTTCCCACCTGCTGCTTTTTGAAACTGAAAATTGCCACTTGGCAATGATATGTTCTCCTCCTCTCCTCCTCTTTTAAAGGGAGGACTGCAAGGGAGTTTAAGTATGAATGCATTTCTTAGCAAGTGGAGTTATATATTTAATAGAATCCCAAACAGATTGTCTACTCAAACACTGTTCATTAAATGAACTGTCTGCAAGTGTGATTTACAGTGCAACGTGGTCATGGGAATGTCTGTGTGTATTTAATAACTGCACAGTAATAGCTTATTGGCAGGAGTGGTAATTCGATTTTGGAGTTTTATCTTATTTTTGAGTTTCTGGACCGTGAAATCCTGCTGTCTGACACACTTTTCCATTGCTTAATCTCCTGAGATTTGTGTAAAGAACAACAACTTTCCTCCTTGCTGAAGACACAGTGCCCTGCTGTGAATTTTTTATTGCCACCCCCCAGTGCTGCTACCCAGACCCCCTGTCACATTTATGGGCTCAGCACTGCTGTGTAAAATGCAGTAATAGACCAAAATATTGACATTTAATGAGCTATGAGGTCCAGTCCTAGAGAAGATCAAATCTTCCAGGATTGCATATGTACAAAAATTTTCAAGGATCATTTTCTGCATAATCTGTTGTGTTCTGTATTTAACTTTCTGAGCCTTTCTATTGATTCCAAGTCAAAACTCTCTTGTTTGATGAACTTAAGGAACTAAACCAGTAATTCATATTCCACACAGAGACTTGTAAGTGTGTTCTCCTCCTTGTGGCTTGCAAGTTTGGCAGGTCTTCACCTGAATCAACCAGAATTTCACAGTGTTTGTGTTTTCTGAACCTTTGAGAAATGGTTTTAGAACCAAACGTTGACTTTTTTCCTCTGAGAAGTGTCATTGCAGCTGCATTTCCCAGAGGGGTTACTGCTCTGGGGGGCTCTGCTGTGCCTGTGGAGAGCTGGGGGACAGCCCACAACATTTGGGATGTCAAGGAGGACACACTTTAATTCTCTTGTCATTATGTCGGTGTCTTTCTGCCCAGTGGAACTCTATTGTCCCCATAAATACATGTCTGAATCAGCTAATTACTCACCCAGGATTAGAACTGAAATCCTTGCTCTAAGAATAGCTTTGCCCCTGAAATCACACTGTTCAAGGTTTTAATTATTTTAAATCATATATAAATAGTTGTACATACAGACTGCCTCCTATGCACGCTGCTCCTCTGATAACTGGAAAATCAGGCAAGAAAGGGAAGAAAATACCAAACTGGTGAGATGAGAGGAAACCCAAACTTGTGTGTCTGACTGTGAGAAGAGAGGGAGGCACTGGTGGTTTGGGTGGAATTTGGTGACCTTGCTGTAACTGTTTAAGGATTTTAAAGATTTCCTCCAATATTTGGTGTTTCTTTTTTAGTTTAAAGTGTTGGTAACAAGAGCCTAAGGGGCTGGTGAGTGTTAAGCTGCTCTTTGTGCTCAGGAGTTTTATCAGTCTCAGCCTCTTTCCTTTACATGGGTGTCTGTTGTATCTTATCTGTACACAATAACAGTATCTGGCAGGCTGGGTAACTATTTGATGCTTATAAATGTGTTATCTGTATGCTCAGAAGTTTTCTATCAGGTGAGGGAATGGAAACTGCAGGGGCTTTGTAAAACTGATGCTGGGTTGGGGGGAAGAAGGGACTTGGCTGCATTTCCACTGCCTACGCTGTTACCACATTCTGAGTCATCTCTGAAGAGTTCTTGCCCTGTGAACTCTGATTTTTCACTCTTTTAATTGATCCACCAAAGAGTTCAAAAGCATCAAGGCTCTGTAGCAGCAGCCCAGGCAGGAGTGAGAATCTTCCAGAGCCACCAGAGCAGCATCGAGCCCCAACATGCAGAGTGGGCAATGTGCAAATTGTTGTGCTTGTCCCTCCCGCCAACAATTTAAAATGCTGCTGTTCACCAGCTCCCGAAGTGTCTCTCGGTTAAAAATGAGAAGTAAGAGCAAAAATTCAGAAATCTGGGTACCCAAGTGCCAGGAGAACTGCTGACTTGCTTTGCCTCTTTATCTGTGGGTAACGCAGACAGGACAGACCAGAGGATTTCAATGTGCAGGAGCTTCAAATATGTGGAGCAAACATTACCATAAAAAGCACCATCCTGGTACTGCTTCTTCTTATCCTTCCCCTTCACTTTCCCTTCTTTTCCCCTTCCTCTTGCCCTCTTTTCAAAGCCATGTGCATCAGAACACATCTGGCAAAAGCAGCGGGAGCTGCTCGTTGGTTTTGGAGAGGATGCCCACAGAGAAAGGTGCTGTGGAGGGGAGCAGTGACACCGAGGACTCCACTCTCCCAAATTAATTCTGGCACCCCAGGAGGAGGGGAAAGGCCATCTGCATGAAGTTTAATTGCACCAGTGTATGCTCAGCTGAGCTGGCTCTTTCATCCTGTCCTCCCAATGTGTCACGCAGTCCTCCAGACCCTGCTGAAATCATTCCTTTGATCCTCATCTCTGGGCTTTGTCCTGACTTTATTGACTCTGCTGCAAAGCCTGGATCTGTCTCTGTGTCCATGGAGTGTTCTGGGCACCCATAACTAACACTCAATATTTGTCAGAGAGCCTCTGGCTGCCTCCTGAGCCATCCATCCTGCTGCTCCTCCTATTGATCATCCTCTTCTTCTGGCATCCACGCACAGACCTGGTTTGCTTTTTAACTGATCGCAAAATCAAACAAACAACCACCAAAAAAACCCAAAGCAGAGCAAAATAAACACAAACTTGTCATTCCTTGCTCATGTACTGTTGATAAATGTGCTCTCTCCTCATCCCTTAAAGGCTGCTGTGCCATGCCACAACAACCCCCAACCCATTCCTCCCCACTTCTCCATATCTCATCTGTCTCCAGGTCCCTCAGATGTTCTTATCTTAATGGAATTTTTCCTTGAAACCCGGGGATTGTACCGGGGGGCTCTTGCACATGCCAGGCAATGCCTCAGCATGCATATTCCAGCCCTGCATTGTCATATGTTGCTATAAATAGCTCTCACAACGAGTCCATATTTCTGCGGAGATTCGCCTGTCAGCTCCTAACAATGGGAGTCGTTCACAATGGGAAAATAGAATACCAGCTCCATCAACCTTTGACAGACTAATAGGGGTTATTTGACTTTCAATTTTTCATTATCAGGTTTGGCAGCCGCAGTCCTCGTGTTGAAAAATACAAACTGATCCACGCTCCCAACAGGGAGGAGCCAGCAGCTCCCGGGGCTGTGCCACCAGCCCGCTGGGGACACAGGGCAGGGAACCAGCTGCTCGTGTGCCAGGAGCTCAGGGGTCTCAGTGCTGCCCTTTCCTGCCCTGTTTTGATGGCTGCAGAAGAGTGGAGGGGTTTTTCTTCAGGCTGGGGATGTTTGGTCAGGCTGGAGAAGAGAAGGTTGGGTGGAGACCTCCCAGCACCTTCCAGCAACTGGGAATAGGGAAGGGAAGCTGGAGAGGGACTCTGTGTCAGGAGCTGGAGTGAGGAGACAAGGAGTAATGGGAGCAAACTGAAAGAGAGGAAATTCAGGGTAAATATATGGAAGAGATATAAGATATATATAAGAGATATAACAGATATATGAAGGTGGTGAGGCTCTGGCACAGGTTTTCCAGAGAAGCTGTGGGTGCCCCATCCCTGGAAGTGTCCAAAGCCTGGAGGGGCTTGGAGCAGCCTGGGACAGTGGAAGGTGTCCCTGCCCATGGCAGGGGTTGGAATGAGATGATCTTTAAGGTCCCTTCCAGCCCAAACCCTTCTGTGATTCTATTGCTGAAAAATCCCTCACCTGAGTTTGTTACAAGGATGCTCCCTCTGGTTTGAGGGCTCCAAGTCACCTCTTCAGAACCTCAGCACTGAACTGAGGCTCTCCACTGTCCCTCTGGCCCCTTGGGGTGTCCCTTGTCCTCACTTTGTCACCATGTTGTGCCTTTGTAGAAACTGGTTTTTTTGGGGGAGTGACATTGTCACAAGGCAGCTGCTCTGGGCTGTGCAGAAGGTGAATCACTCAATAAACATTCCAAATTTAACTCAGATTTGCCACTGGCAAAAAAACCCATCCCACATGAGAGTCGGAAATGCAGAGGATGTTACTTTTCCTGTGATGTGCAAAGGCGTCTTACACCAAGATAATCATCCTGGAATAAAATCTGGCAGCAATAAAGGACAATGAGCTACTTGAGGTCACTGCTTTTACCACAAAGGAATTAGCCAAGCCCAGCTTTATGTGCCTTTTGCAGGACCCAAACTGGCTGTTTAGAAGGGGAAAGGGGACATTAACCTTTCCTTGGTTAGACTCTGTTAGTTCAGAGCATAGTCTAGCACTGGCTTACCTTTATAATTACATAGGCTTACCCTAAAAAAGTCACAAATTACAGGAAATCCTACTTTAATGGGAACCACAGTTTAAGGTACTCAAGGACCATCCTCCACTACAGACAACAGCTTAGTCCAACAGCTTAGAAATGGAAAATTTCTTTGTTTCCTTCTGACTCTGGCACAGCAGCTGCAGGGATTAATTGAACTCATGAAATCTATTGATTTTCTGTAGCTGTTATTAAAAAAAAAAGGCACTTTTGCACCCTGTGAAAGGTATGACTATCACTAAATTGTGTGCAATAAACCAACAAGGCTCCGGTCTGTTGAGAAGCCCCGAGTCCCATTAGTCTCCTAATTTTTATTTCAGAGCACAGAGACTTTTATTGTGTTACTGAAACTTCTGAGAGAGTCCTGCTGTGCCATCAGCCTCATCTCAAGTGAGAAACCTACGTGATCCCAGCATCTCTTCTGTGGATCAGCAGGAGAGAGCTGGAGGAGCCACGAGGAGGTTCTCACTTCTGCAGCTAAAAGTGTTCAGCATCTCTGCTCTTCTCTTCTGGATCTCCCTGGAAATTCCCATGTGGGCATCAGGAGAATGGAATTCATTTCAGGAGGTTTGAAGAATTCCACTTGAGATAAGACATTAAGGTTTTTAGTGCTGACCTCCCTGCTGATAGCTCAGTAAAAGCAAAGCTGCCTTCACCAAAGTCCTCCCCACTCCGAGAGTTTCCAAGAGCTGCATTTGTTTGCAGCATTGAATAAATTACCTCCACTAATAACAGCAGAGAGATCAAATCCCAGGGTGTGTCTGGGGCTGGTTCTTAGATCCATAGCACTGCAAATAGATTGGTACACAAGCATCAGTTTTTATTCTTGAGCACAGTCACTTTTATATCAAAACTGAGTTGTATTTTAAGACCAGACCAAAATTCAAAGACGTCAATGCAATATTTTTCATCTGAGATTATCTAAAAATATTTTGCTTATGTATTTTGTCACCTGAAGTGGCACATGGTGGGGATGGCAGCAATCCATACATTGCTTATTTCAGTGATGAGGCTATAGATTGTGTCATCTCTGCTAAACAGTGGAGTTAAATAAATCCCATTCCCCCAAACAATTTCTCAAGTTCTTTATTAATAATGTGCATGATGATATAAGCAAATTCCTTTCTGCCTTCTGCACTAACAAGAAGGGATTTTAGAGCACACCTCTCAGATTTGATGTCCCCCATCACCACATGCACACCAGTTTCTGGTTTTTGTGTTTTAGGGGAGTTTGTTGTTGAGTGGTTGCTAGATAACTTAGTAGGGAAAGTGCTTTGCAAGTGAAAAAGTACAAAATGGTGCCAGTCACCACATGATTAATATTTTAAAATGAAATTCTGCAAGGCTTGTGCAAGGCAGCAGGAGGGAAGGGGTCCACAGCCAGTCTGCGTGTTGTATGAAATGCCAGTTTTTTGACTTGAACTTTCCAGTTATGTCTCCTTTGTTTTGGGTCAAAGAGCGCTGTTTTATTTCCTTTAAATTCCATGTAAAGCTTAGGAAAGGCATATATATTTATTAAGGCTTCAGGCACTTCCCTGTCTGGTTCTCCAAAGACCTGAGCACAGCTTGTAACCCCCATTTTGCCTAGTGAGAAGTGTGTGAGTAGAAAGAGGAGCAAACAGACTTTGCTGGTGTTTCCAGCACTCCTGATGGAGTTCTGTGTGCGTGGCTCCTTCAGAGGAACATCAGCCCTTCAGGACTGGCATAACTGGAGTCTGTTTCTAACCATTCCCCCTCCAAGCTGCATTTTTCCCATTCCTCACTGTGCTGCTGGCTTGCACTCTCAGGGTTTGCCCCTTTTCAAGCCTGGCAAGTGGTGTCATAGTTGACAAACGTGACAGTGGCTCACAGCTGTCCTGAGGAGATGGATACAGGAGAGTCAGAGGCTTAATGAGGTGCTCTGGTGCATAATCACCATCGCTGATGGGCACTTGGAGGAGTTATTCAGGGGATGTGTTGTGTCCTGCACTCTGGCTGAAAATAGTGCTCACAAAATGGCACAATTTCTTGACCAACTCAACGAGCTATCAGTGTAAAACCTTTCAAAATCTACTTGAAATAAAAGCCTGTCTCTTCCCATGGAGTGCCACTGAGAAGTGCTTCCAGATATGGCGTGGGTTGAATTTTGGGACTGGTTTATTTTTGTGCAGTGCTTAACTGAGCCTGTGTGAGGCTTGGGCTGAGGGACAGGAGGGGGAGCACTGGGAAAAAGGTTTTCAGGAAGAGGAATGTTGTCCAAATGGGACATGAAATCATGTTCCACTGATGGGAAAATGGATGGAGAGAAGGGCAATTCCTGCACTACCACAGGACTCAGGCTGAGGGAAGCTTATCTCAGTGGCATAATCATCTTTGTCCTCTGTCAGGACTCTGTGCTGGCATCCTGTATCCCTGCTCCTTAGCTGACACCCTGTTCCTGTGGTCCTGCATGCCAAAAAGGCTTTCTCATGACACAATTCCTTAATTAAATTCCAGGCTGTGACTGAGCTGTGGGGGAGAGTTGTGCTCTGTCCCTGTCCCCTCCTGGCAGCGATGGTGGCTCCAGAAGGTTCTGCCCAACTCTCCCCTTGCAGCATGAGTTGGTTACAGAAAACACTGGGGCAGGCTCAGGGTTAATTATCATTAAATTAAGGCAGCAGTTACAGCTTTAAATTGCACATTCCAAATGAAGGGAGAGTGGATGTTAAACTTAATGACCTGGAGGAAACACTGAAGGTGCAGGAGCAGGGGTTGATCTGGAGACTTGTGGTTTGTAAAGCCAGAAGGGACTGATGCCTTAAGCTTTACCTTTCATATATTCAGATTCTGTGCTGCCTAGGGGTGTAGATCTGAGCCTCATATTTAGTGCTAGTAAGCTCTGTTCACAGAGCAGGGACACAAAACAAATCCTTTTCCTACTGAAGACCAAGGACAACTTTCAGGCCTAAAAAGCACAAACAAGGGTGGCTGAAGGGAGGAACAAGAAGGATGGGACCTCCCAACCTGAAGCTGTAATTGGACAATTACAGCCCAATATGCAAATGGACCAAAACTTATAAAAATGTAAGATCTCTGGACCAGTCATCCATTTTGTGGCCATTCTAAGTCCACCTTGGGTGTAGCCCTGGTTAGGCCCTGTCCTGCCCAAGGTGTATCCTGGAGGCCTTTCAATAAATATCTACTTTATTCTCTTAGCTCTGTCCAGTCTCTGCTCCAGGTCAGCCTTCCCAAGGCACCAGGACCAGTGCAGTAACCTCCTCTGACCTCCTGAAGGCCACCCTGAATTAATCCAGCTGGGCTGGGCCTATCTCAGGGAACATCCACTTGTGAAATGCAGGCTTACAACGTTGAGCAGTGCACCTCAACTCTCAATAAATCATTTCCAGCTGTTATTTACTCTGGATATTAAAATGCAGCATCTCATTTCAAGCCAAAGCTTGCCTAGCTCAATTCCCAGCTCCTGGATCGTATCATAGCTCCCTTTATTTCATAAAGAGGCTGCAATTATGGAACTTGAGTGTCCTGTGTAGGTATTAATCAGCTGTCATCAGCTTGTGCCTTCTCCTTTCTTCTGACAACCTGAACAGATTGAGTCCCTTAATTTTTGCACTGACCACATATTTACCATTCCTTTAATCATTCTTGTGGCTGTTTGGTGCAAAATCAAACGTGGGGACAGCACTGCTGCTTGCTGTTGTGGTTGTACCAATTCACATTAACAGTGGGATATAATCTCTCTATTCCCATGTGGCTTTATTCTGCTGACACTGTCAGGGAATGCATTACACCCTTCACTACCATGGCAATGCCTGCTCTTGATTTAAAAGTTTTTTCTGTATTTTAGCCCCTTTCTTCCCCAAATAGACCGTTCCAACCTGCAAAAGTGCTGTACTTGCTTTGTCTCTAGGATTCAGCTTATCCTGTTTCCTAATTAGGGTTTAGGGCTCGTTCAGTAGCAGTACTGTGGAGCACATAATGCTTGCTTGTGTTGATCTTATCAGGTTGCTTTGAATCAATACCTTCTCCACTTCATTATTTACCATTCTCCTAATCTTTGTCAGTCATTTGACATTTTTATCAAATAATGTTTTCGTATTTTCTTCCAGCCTGTTGATAAAAATGTTGTATAGCTGAGGGTCAATTACTCAGGGTTCTTGCAGGATCTCATTAGAAACACCCACCACTCTGTGATTCCTCAGTGGAGTGACTGAAACACAGTAAAATCAAATGAATTGATTAGTGAAGTGCTATAGGAAACAGTGACAATTAGGGAACTGCCACATTAAACAGTGCTGTGCTGGTAGAATTCAAGGCTGAACCATGCAGTGCATTGTGTTTTAAAAGAATTTTTACAAACCCAAAGAGCGAAAATGCACTCTGGGTTATTCAGTTGTTCTGGGCAGTGACTTTTTAAGGCAGAGTTTTTATACTGGGAGAAGCTTCAGTGTGGACAGTGCTGTGATTTTGAAAAGGCTGTGGTTTACTGCAGTTTCTTTTATTTTGGCCTTGTTTGTCCCCTGTGGGAACAAGGATTCCCCCTCAGGGGCAGGGCTGCACCAACAATGGGAGGTTCCTCAGAGATTTGGGGCATTCTGGTGTGAAGATGCCTCCTGTGTCTGTAGCAGTTTGTGTTGTCCTTTAAGGATGGGGAGATACCTTGCTAGGAGTGCAGGTTTCTGAGCATTCCATTAACCAGGAATTAAACCAGGACAGGGATCTCAGGGAAGTTCAGCACATGCAGGTGAGTGGTTCTTGAGTTTTGGGTGACAGGGTGCTCTTCCTTTGAGTATTAATGTGGAAACAAGAGATTTCATAAATCATAAACAAGCACAGCTGATGGGCAGGGTCTTGGCAACCTTATTGCATTTACATCAGAAACTTTGCCTATTTTAGTCATGTAGATTACGGGATGTGATTTTTCACGCTCTGTAATATCAAGGCAAACCCTACCAAGAAAGCTTTGTTGCCTCAAGACTAATGAGGTTGTAAAACTCTATCCATAAAATCAGAATAATAGTATTCCCTTGCATCACAAGATTGCTGTAAGTACACGTGTATATTCTGCACTAAAAATCTCAGAGCAAAACTTCATTTATTCATGTGAAGGACAAGTTTCTGCAGTGCACAAGGTTACAGGTAAAATCCCAAGGTTTTCCACCTCGCTATGTAAATAGAGAGCAACACCAGTATGGTTCATTTGATACAGTAATATAACAGCAATTATGGCTGAAATCTTTATTTGTCTTTCCATGCAGTTATCTGCTATGGTTTCTTTTGTATGTTCTCATTTGTTTAATTAAATTACATTTGGTCTTTCCAGAGTCCTTTCTGTCCCGACTTGGTGTGGACATTTATTAATAGTGTCACTTGGTTGATAGTCTGTTAATTTTAATCTCATCTGAATTTGATTATCTTTGTCTATTTACACTTCAGGGACTTTTCCCTGAATTCAGAAGGACTTGCTCTCTCTTCCCACTGTTCAAGCAAGGCTACTTGTGCTCACTGGGCAGGAGCTTTAATGGCACTAATTAATCAAGGAGCAGTGCAACAGAGGAAGGAAAACTTTACAATTGAGTGCAGCCAGGATGTTCAGAGCACCCTGACTGACCCACACTGGAAACTACCCCAGCATCACCCTCAGGCAGAGCCAGAGCAGGGCAGGAGTGAGGCAAACCAGATCCCTGACAAACCATCAGCAGCCTTTAGGTCAGGTTAGGGTTTAAATAAGCACTAATCTCCAGTGCTGAAGGTGTCTGAAACCCTGTGATAGCACAGTGTAAGTACTTAAAAAACCCCAGTCACTTCTGGACGTGTTCAGTGCAACAGCATCTTGTCGATGTTTAAACGAGTTTTGTCAGCTCTCAGGTGTCTGGTCTTTTTCTCAGGGCAGCAGGTCTTGCTCCCTCACCTTATTCTGCTTTTAAGTTTCTAGAGCTTAGAGTTGCTGGAGAGAAACCTTCAAAATGTGGGCTTGAAATACTCAAAGCCCTGTCTGCAAAACAGAAGTGTCAATATAAACACTCGAGTGCATTTATTTTTAAATACACGATCTTTGCTCATTCTGAGAGGGGCTGAGAAAAGGTTGGAGGGAGCCACGGGGAGGCCTTGTCCCAGGGACATGGCTTGTTTGGAAAGTGCTGGGTGCCTCCAGGAGTAACAGGAACCTTGTCAGGGTGGGGAAACGGAGCAGAGGATGTTTGTGTTCAGTTCATCTGGAATTTGTGGCAGGCAGGATCTCTTGCACAAGATGGGGAAGGTCCCCATGGCAGAATTTGTGTTTCTGACACCCAAAATGCTTTGGCTGCCAAGCAACACAGAGAGGGCACTTTTGTTAGGTTGGTTTTGAAACAATGCAGTCACCTCTCCTTGTTTATCCATTTTTAATAAGAATGGTGTGAAAGCCCCCAGAGCTGTGACATGAGGCACACGTGTCTCCCCACTGGTTGTGCTGAGTGGGTTTTTTTCCCCTTAATAATTTCAGTTATGTTAAAATTCACTGTTGGTTCACCTTGATCTGTATCGAGAAGTGAAATTCCTCATTCTTATCTCTGGGTTCTCTGTGGGGTTTAGCAGTTTAAGCACCTCACAGCCCAAAGGATTGTTGCCCAATTAATCAAAGCATTTCTTTACATTGCACCAGTGAAGGGAGTGAGAAGAAAACAGGTCTCTATACCCCTGTCTCTTCCAAGAGATAATGTGTAATTATTAAGAAATGCTGTTACCAGTTGCCTCCTCTCTCTCCCAGTGGAGGCAAGGGGCAAGGATCACACACAATCACCTTTCCTCATTTTATCTAACAAGGGTGAAATTCTACTGTCAGGCGTATTTTCCAGTTTAAGTCATGATGTACAGCAGATTGTTATGCATGATTATAAAGCCTAATAAATTCCTCACCGTCTCATTTTCCCTGGCTGGTGGAAGCCAGGGATTAAATGCCATTCTGATGGGTGGGAAGGTGATGGGGAGAGCTGCACTCATAGCCCACAGCACAGGACTCATCTGCCCCTTGAACTCCGGGTCAGGAAGATGTGATTTGTGTCAGCTGGCCTGGTGGAGATCCCCCAATTCCCCAATTCCCCTCCCATTTTGGGAGCTCCCAGGCTGTGGGTGTGTGGGTCCCTGGCTTGTGGGGCTGAGCCAGAGGGGCTGGGACTTGCTGCTGCCACAGGAGTGGGGAATTGGGAGCCCTTGGGATGGCCATTGGAGGGAGCTTGGCTTGCTGAATGCAAGATGAGGTTCTGTGGTCATTTCATGGATGTGATTTCACATCAGCAGCTGATAATCTGTGAGAGGTGCATGTCTGGGTTATCTGGAGAACGTGGCAGTGCCTGAGGCAGGGCTGTGTTACTCCTCCAAAATTAACAGGAGATGAATTCTGAGAGCAAAATGGAATTAAGATGTGTGAGGGCTCCATTAGCTGCTCCTGGAGTGCTGTAATCCACACTGGTGTTGGCTTTCATCACAGGGAACAAAAGCTTTTGTGGTTTCCATATCTGCTGTCTCACATCACCAGTTCTGTCTGCATTCAGGGCTCCCTGTGCCCTGTGAATACTTTTTTTTTTTGCATTTCCTACCACTTTTTTTGTGTTAGGAAATGTTTAATGTAGGGATGATCAGAGTGGGGGCTGGAGATATTAGAAAGAATGTTACATGATGAGGTTAGAAAGGTAAATAGTGAAGGGAAAAAAATACTGTGATCTTTATGTAAGTGTGAACTGTTTCAGAAGTACTTGAGAGTTTTTGTCTCCTTTTCCTGGAGTTAGAGAAATGTTGGTGGAGTATCTCAGAGGGTGCCAATAACTTTCTGGACTACTACATGTTGTTAAATTGCTTCTCTTTGCCAAACAGAGAGATCCATTATGGTAACAAGGGACAGGCTACAGCTGGTATTTTGCTTTACCAAGTTCCCAGCAGGGACAAGAAGCTTTTGTGGTTTCTGTGAGAAGCCCAGCCTGGCTCAGCTCGGCACTGTCAGGTTGTTTGTCTCAAGGGAACTGTTGGGGAGACAGACATTTTCCATTATTGCTTTCCTAGTGTTAAATTTGATTTGTTCCCTTACCTAGTTCTTGCTACAGAAACCAATCATGCCCTCATTTGCTCCCCTTTCTTTTTGGTTACACAACAATTTGGAAAGAACATCCCAGATAATCTATTCAGCTTCAGACTGGCACAACTCTGCTAAAAGGTTGGAACCCTTTAAACTGCTCTTTTATCTCCTTCTCTTCAGGTTACTTAAAACATCAGCCAGAAAAGTACTGCTTCCAGTGATTACTGGAAATAAAAGTTCTGTTTAAACTCATGGGTCACACTAACCATTCATTTTCAGTATGTGAAGCAAATCCACTGTAAATGGAGAAATGCAGAGTGGGGCAGTGACAGAACTGGGGAACAGCTGTGGCAGAAACTGAGTTCCTGGGATCTGAAAAATGGAACTGGACATGCAGTTGGAGGGGAAATTGTGGGAATGAAATGGAAACTGTGTTGTAGCAAAATGTACTATTCAGTACACCAGGGAAAAACCAGACCGCCACCAAGTCAAGCCACCCATATTTCTGGTAATCCTGACAAGCAGGAGTTGCTGTTAGAGGAATTTGAATGACCTCAGTGGAATAAGGTCACTCTTCCCATGACTTCCATGATTCTTTGTATGCTACATGTGATTTTCTGAAATACAACTCCTCACCACAACATACATAGGTCTTAAAATTATCCTCCCTCTCCATTTTATGTCTCCACTAGCTCAAATCAGTTTCTGATCACTTTGATTTTTTTTCTGCACTAACACAGGGTGGTTTTGTTGAGATCTGTTTTCACCTGAACCACAGAGTTTTGAAAGATCCTGTATATGTTAGATTCCACATAGCTAAACTTGTGAATACTGCTGAAATTGCTAATTTAAATATGGATTTCCTGAATGCGTTTTGCACAGCCTTTAGCATGGGTCATATTTACTCTGGAGAGCACAGGACACAGAGCTGAGTAAATTTTAAGGCAAATCATGAAATGGTAACATTATTTACAGAGGAAACCTGTTAATTGATAGATTGGAGGTGGAGTAGCTCTTTTGGTTCACTAAGCCCTATAGATTTATTGGCAAATGCAATCTAATCATTGCTTGCAGTGCAGTTCCAAAAGGGGCAAAAAAAGGGGGAAAAAATTTAAAAAGCAGCTTTTCAGAGCTCAGCTTTATTTTACTAGGTTAGGCTGGTGCAAACCTGTGTGATGCTGTTTCAGATGAAAGGCCTGAGATCTAACAAGTCTCCATTCTGTCAAACTAGAAAGGACATGAACTATTTTTTTTTTGACACAGAGGGGAAGTAATCAAATATTTAGGTCTTTTGTTTTCATTAACCAGAACAGGAGGATAAAAAATAGATACCAGAATATTCCTTTTGATTTGCTTCAAGAGTAAGTGAGGCATAGCTGTTCATTCTTCTTCATTTTCTCTCAGAGATGGAAATCAGGAGCAGGGCTGTCCTCCCTGCGCGCGCTCCGGTTTGTTGTGCAAGGAGCATTTTCTCTGTCAGCTTAAAGTATCCATACAGAGCACTTTGTCTCTCTCTGTCTCTCTTTTATTTATATGAATGGTTCTGCAGCAGAAATAAGTGCTTAAGTGCTAACTTTTTTCTTTCCCCTTGAAGAGAAGATGAACTGCATGTCAGCGTGTGCAGACAATGGATGAAAAACAAACAGAATTTGTTTCGCAGGTGTTTTTTCATTTAGCGCATTCTCAGGGCTTGGTGTGAAAGTGCCTTTCAAAACACCACAGACACACCAGCTTTGTGCTTGGAATGAAGACTGAAACTCTGCTTTCCAAGAGAGCCACTCAAAGGGGTGAAATGTAACAATTCCCATTGCTCCCTCCTCAGGAGGGGCTTTTAGAAGGATACCCCGTCCCAGAGGTGGAGGAACAGACAGAGATTTTTGCAGGGGAGCATACCAGAGGGCAGCAGCAAATCCAGGAGCATAAGCCAGGTCTCCTGAGTCACAAATGAGATGTGGTTAAAGTCTGAACACAGCAGAGGCTGGGCTCTAATGCAAGGATTTATGCAGGGCCTGCTGGATGCAATATGATAATTGTTAGAATGGACAATTGTCCCACTGGCTGTCATTGAGCAACCCTCCAGGATGGTTTGTCTGCTCACAAAGGAACTGTAAATGAACTCCTTTCTTTATATTCCTTTTGTTTTGAAGACCTTTTTGACTGCAGAAATCATCCTTATGATGTCAGCAGGGAAAGATTAACCCAGTATGGTTTTTTTCCTGAAGGTGAAAAAACACGGAAAATTGCCTCAAGAAAATTACAGACTGTGTCCTGTTAAAAAGCCATTAATGCCTAAGGTGTTGGGGGGAAAAGGCACTGAAATTTCAAATATATTGGATGATTTTTCCCTGGCATTTAAAGAAATGAGAGTATGCTGATTATTTTCTCCCTCGGATTGGCTGTTGTAGGTCTGGTCCAATATTTCTTCATTAGGTGAGAATTAAACATAACACAAATGTACACTGTTTTCTTGCTGCAAGATATCCTAGACAATTTCTCATGAACAGAGAATTCAGTGGCTTACAAGTCATGTAATTAGGGGATTAAATCTAAGTGTAAAAGGAATTCTGAGACTCAGGGAACAGCTGGAATGAGCAGGATTTCTTTGCAATGTCTGAAGGACATCGTCAGAAACAGGATCCATCTGACTAAAGGTGTAAATCCTGGGGCTAAGGATTTTTCTTTCTGCATGCCAGTAGAGAAGACCTGTTTGATTTAAGTCATGGTTTTGTGGATGTGGCAGGGAAAGAAAGTTTCTGATAGATCCAAAGTATATTTCATACAGGGCTTTGTGATTTGTATCAACACCCTGACTTGCAATCAGAAGCACATGGGGTTTCACTGGTACAAAAATGGATCTATTAAAAGACTGACCAGAACAGCCCATTATTGGTTTGGACTATCTAGCAGTGGTTTAAATGTGCTATCAATGGGAAATCAGGGGAGAACCCCTGGGATAAAGGTATCTTCAGTGTCTGTCACTGATATTATTTTCTGATAAGTTGCCCTTCATGCTCAGAAAGGATGGAAGGTTGGCAGTCCTTTGCTTTCTCTTGGACTGAAACAAACAGCACCAAGATAAAAGTTACTGCATTTGAAATGTATTTGAAAACTAAGTGGATGAAGAAGCGATGACAATTGAAAAACACGTTTCCCTGTGTGAGGAGAAGCAGCTGTTTGCTAGCCAGTGGCATGTGAGGACACAGAATCAAATCTCGTGTCCTTTGGGCTGCAGTCACCACGTTCCATCTTCGCTGACCCTGTTGACTCTGTTGAGCGAGAGGGCACCACCAGCTGCCAGCAGCTCCCTTCTGTGGCTCCCAGAGCTCCTGCCCCCAGCTGAGGGGCTTTGGCTGGTTGTGTGTGTCCCCCCAGTTCTGTGCAAAGCCCAGCTCACCCTGCCACGGGGCTGAACTCTGGGTTTGTGCTAGACGAGGAGTGTAAGTGCCACTGCTCTCTGATCGCTTCCTCTGGAGGAGGCAGTCGCCTGTACTGCTCTAGCTGCAGCTCATGCCTTTAGGCAGGCTCTGTCTAGACCCATAATTGTTATTTTCTAGCCTTCAAACCCTTCTCTGCATGATCTGCAGCACAAGAAGATGCGTGAGCGTAATGATGTGCATGTGTACACAGCCAAATTCTCCCTTTAATTGTGTCAGTACAACCCATCTGTTGAGTGCACTAAACTCAGGGTGAGCTCTGCCCTGGCACATTTGGGTTTGGACTGCTGATTAGCCTGCAATACATATTTCACTTTGCCACCAATAGGACCTTAACCTCACTTAAAAAGAATAATGACAAAACAGCCCAATTATCTGTTCCCAGAGTCCATTACCGAGGGGGAACCAAAATTACCCTTTCTGTTAAAACAGCCCAGTTCTCTATTACATTTGCATTAAAAAAGGGTCTGAGATTAGGTTGCCTTTGTGTTAGGCACTGTATGAACAAGTAGCAAGAAATAGGTCCTGGCCCAAAGAGGTTACAGTGTAAATTAGACAGAAGTGGAGAGAAAGGCAGTGGCTTTCATTCATTTCCTATGGGGAAATGAGGCACAGAGTGTCTTACACTGCAGAAGTGCACAGAGTTAGCTGAGAATGAGCTACCCAAGCCCAGATATCTGTCTTACACTGCCAAAAGGGGATGCCCACAGTGGTCTGGTTATTTTACTTCTGGAACTGGGACTCTGGGATATTTGAGTGATGTGGATGTATACACTCTCATTTGGAAGTTGCTTGGGTTTCTGCGTGGCTGCAATGTTTGAAAAACATTTAAACAGAATAAAACACTGCTCTTCTGTCTCTCTGCCCCTTGCTGGGAAGCACAGAGCCCTAAAACCTCAAGGCCTGTGGTCATGGGTTAGGTAGCCCTGCACTGCTGTCCTGGCACAGGGAGAATTGTGTGTCCCTTGGAACTGGACACTGGGAATTCTGATTCCCAGGCAAAGGAGCTGTTGGGAAACAAGAGCATCAGAGGTTAAAATATCTTGGTGTCAATGAATCAATATTTTTCCCTGAAAATCTGTTTGGTCCGAAATTTGCTGATGAGCATTGCTACAAACCGAGCTGTGACTGCTAGCAAGGGAAGTTCCCAGCAGGCAGGCAGTAAAGGGAAGGTGGAAAGGTGGGAAGAAGGCAAGGATGGCTTTAGGGGACTGTCTGGAGCTCCAAAGCAAAGCAGAGCTGCCTTCAGCTCCTGGTCCTGCCCTCTGCACCCCTGATCTGCCTTCCACTGAGGGGGTGAAGCTAAAAAATAGCAATTTGTGACAGAACAACAGCACCGATTTCTTTCTGTCTTCTTTTCTTTCCCACCCACACCAAACCCCTTTTCTCTCCCCTCTTCTCCCCTTTCTGTGTCCTGAATTTCACTGAATTTCAGCGTCTTACTTCAGCTTTTGTATTGCTGGCGGGATAATACAGCCCTGAAGTAATCACTCATTTCAACACCTTCCTATCTGTGTGTCTAGTTTGAAGTCATTTTCCAACCTGCAAGAATGGATTCTGAATCTTTACTGAATCTCACTCCTTGCTTAAAATACAATTGTTGTGTCTTTCCATTTTGACTGCCTTCTTTGCCTCCGAAAATCCACGGGTGGAATCCTGATTTCTGTGAATTTATTGGCAAACAGGCCAGGGGTTCACCTCTCGTGTTTGGTAAAAACCTTTCCATAGCTGCTACAGGAGGAAGTGCCCTTAAACAAGAGCTCTGAAGAGCCTGGAGCGCAGCCAAATGGGGAAACAAGGTTGTTATTGGCATGATTTTAATCATGATAGACAATTAGCAAAGCTTAATTATATTGAGAAAGAAAATCAGAGCAAGTGGCAGTAATGAATTTTCCTAGTAAATCTCTTGTGCTTCAGAATAAAACCAGCTGACCTATAAATACAATGAAATTAGAGGAGGTGTTTGCCCACATGGCTTAGCTTTGTGCTGCCTGGGCTGTGAGTGAGGCTCCTTCTCTGAGTCCCTTTTTATCATCTTTCTCTCTGCAGTATTAATTCTGGGAACAGAACTGCAGTTTAGCCATTTAGATGACACCCAGTGTCAATAAGCAGCAAGACGAAGCTTTATTTTTTTTTTTCTGTAGCTCAACTTGGTAGTATTAGAAGTTAATAGGCTTAGAGAGCCAAGGATTTTTGAAATACTGCCGTTAGCTAAAATAAATATTATTTAGAACTCACTAAGTGGGTTATTTATTTAATATTGTGAAAGTCGCAATGTTTCCAGAGGATTTTCTGGCTACAATAAAAATACTAAATTGAGTACTATCAGCCTTAGAAGATTTCCAAGAAGATTTCTCATGTTTGTGTTAGTAGCCTATAGACCTGATACTTGGAGAGTGAAAGCATCTGGCTTAACTCAGGAGTGCTATTTAAATCATTAAACCTTTTAATAGCACCGTAGTAATGGAGCTTATAAAACAGAGAAGCTTCTGGTGAAAGCAGGAAAACCCCTGTGGGTAATTTTACGTTGGACATCTTTAAAAGCAAACTCTGCTTTATGGAGGTGTGAGCAGCTCTCTCTCTTCTCTGTTACAAAGCCCAAAGGAGACCAAAATGCCCCTCAGTGGCCAAAAAGGGCCAGGTGGGTGCCACTCCAAGTGACCTTGGCAAAGTGCAGAAGATTTGCAGGGTGGCATCTGCAGAGAGCAGTGTCTCTGCTGAGATCTGAAAGTTTTATTTGAGTTTATTTAAAAGTTTATTTGAGTCTGGGTGGCCTGAGTGCACCTCCTCCTGTTCTGGGGGAGGCAGTGCTGTGTCAGGGTTGGAGGTTTCTCAGTTCCCTCCACCCACAGACAAGGGTTGGTATTTTCTGAGTGCTCCCTTGAGCACAGAGCCGTGATTCCAGTGGAATCCCAGGAATTCAAGGAAATTTTGGGTTCACTCATGGCAAACGAGCATTAGAGGTTAAAACATCTTGGTGTCAATGAATCAATATTTTTTCCCTGAAAATCTTTTTGGTCAGAAATTTGCTGTTGAGCATTGCTACAAACCAAGCTGTGACTGTTATCAAGGCAGTAAAGGCAAGGTAGGAAGAAGGCAAGGATGACTTTAGGGGGTTGTTTTAACCTCTAATGCTCTTGTTTGCCGTGAGTGCACCCAAAATTTCCTTCCTCTGTTCATCCCCCTGGAATCACGGCTCTGTGCTCATGGGAGCGCTCAGAAAATACCAGCCCTTGTCTGCTGAAGTGGAGAGAACTGAGAAACCTCCAGCTCCTTCCCTCCAAGCCCTCTCTGCTGCTTTCCCATTTGGGAATCCCACTTCTCCTGGCTGAGGGATGAGAGGAGGTGTCCGTCACTGCTGTTCCCATTCCCGCAGTTTGAGGATGCACAGAGCTGTGCTGCTCCCCACTGCTCCCAGCACGGGTGTGCCTGAACCAGGGTGACAATTCCCAGTCCTTCAGGAATTCTCGTCCTCTTGGTGTCCCCAGGGAAGGTCACAAGTGCTCAATTTGTTTGAAACCCGAGAGGAAGCAGAAGTATGTTTGTATTCTTTGGTATTCATGAGGATGTGCTGGGTGCTTCCCCGCGTTAAACTGGCTTTTCTTTTAAACTCAGATTTCAGTCTCCACAGCAAGTCACCTGTAATGAGTCCTGGACAAATTTAGATTGAACTCAGATACTCAAATCCCAGAAATTTCACATCTGGGGCTTCACTGTGGAACTCTTTTCAATTTGGCTTTTTTGCTCTTGTCTCCAGACTAAGCAGGAGGGAGGGAAGCCTGCTTCGTGCTGCCCTTGCTAACACAGATCCTAATTTTGACTGGCAAGTCAGATTTCCCCAAACAGAGGAGAAAACCAGAGAGAGCTTCTCTTTCCAAACCATTTCTGAAACCCAATTAGCTCACTGGAATAATCTCTAACTCTTCTTGTTAGACACTCCAGTGCCTAAGCAAGGAAACAGAGCAGGATTCTTGTTTTTTGTGGGAAGGCTGTGAGTAGTGACAAACAAGTTCTTGCCTGTGGAAAAATCTCTTACAACTGAAAGAAAAATGTTTTAGCATTTCAAATAGCTAATGCTCTGAGATCAAGTGAAGTTCTTTGCTTTAGGAAGTGAAATGAATCTATTTGACGGGATATTTTATTAATCGGTTTTAAGTTTTAGCAGTTTAGTTTTACATTTCCATTAATATTGTAGTATCATAGGAATTTGTGATAATGTTATTGGGATTATTACATGCAAGTCACTAATAGCAGAGAAGATGTAAAAATTCATTACCATCATTGAATTCAGAGCAAAGTGAAGTCAACCCAGTTATGTGTGATTTGTGTGCAGCACTGTCTGGGCTGAAACAGCTCAAAGCCTTTCATCTGCACTTTGTTGTGCTGTGGAGACAGCAGCATTTCAGCTGTGGAATCACTTCTGCTCTGTCTCACATCACAGCAAATCCTGTGCAGCTGCCCAGGATGCACGGTGGACTGAGAGCTCATTTCTTGTATGCAGTGTATTACAAATGTTTTTAAGAACACAGAGAAAATGTGAAAAGCCTCATTTTTACTGTTTGCTTAAGGAAAAACCAGGCAATTAGTAGAGGGACAGGTCGATAAGCAAAAAGGGGCTGCTTGTTGCTATCTTTTTTTGCAGTCCCTTGTTCAAGGGCCCAAGTTCTGAAACCTGAATTAATGGTGAAATAATGAAGGCAAGCAAGAAAGAGGAAAATAAATATACAGCTCCTTCCATCATCTTTAGCTGGACTGTTACAGCTTCACTGACTCCTGTGAAGCTACACCACTGTTTGTCCAGGTGAAAAATTACACATCAGGGTGTGCTAAAAGCCCACAAATATCTCAGGTAACACCTGATGTAGTTACCACTTGTCCCTCTGAATTAAGCTGTTGCATGAGCACTGATTCTCTTTCTTTCCATTCAGTTTCCTCACTGGTATAAAGATGGATTAAGTAATTGCCAAAAACAACCATTTACTCACTGGGACATGAGTGCCCCAGTCCTGCTGTTGTGCAAAGGGTTGATTTTTTTTCTCTGTATCTCCAATGATACAAGCAACTGAAAGCAAAATCTTTGTATATCCTGTCTTTTACCTGCCAGACTGATCTCTCTGTAGTGAGTGTCTGCCTCCAGCTGACTTTGGGGAGTGGGAAGAATTTTCCTGCAGCACAGTTCGGCTTTTGAAAATGAAGTGAAGCGAGGAAAATTGTTGTTTGTTTGTTTTTGTATTAAGATGTCCCCTAAAATATTTATGGCCTTTTCTTTGTAGACTCTAGCCCTTTGTTCTTTGGATTACACACTTCAGAGCTAGGCACTGATTTTGAATGCCTAAATCAGCCTTTTTATTGGCTTCTTGTCTACAAAATGGAATAACGTGTTCTCTTGTGTGGAGGTTAATAAACCCTCGTGGAAAGCTTGTATTCCATAATGCTGAGTGCCTGGAACAGTCTGTGAGGGAATGAGCAATCTCTTCCTTCAGAGACAGTCCTGGATGTTCTGCAGTGAAGGCAGGGGAAATATTCCTGCAGAGCTGCTTGGTCAGGAACAGCCCTCGTGGGCTCTCCGTGTACAACCAGCCTGCAACCAGGGCAGAAAATCCGTGTCAGGTGGGCTGAATGGAAATTGGGAGAAGAAAAATGTTTCCAAAAGTCTGGACCTCTTTTTCTTCTTCTGTCTCCTCTGTGGCCAAGAGATTATTTCAGGTTTTTGTGTGAGGTTTTGGTTCCTTTCCCTTTGCTGTGAGGAAGAGCGAAGCACAAGGGGATGAGTGCAAGGTTGGTTACTAATGTGGATTTATGGAAGTGCACAGAGGAGGGAAAAAGCCCCACAGCTACTACTTACACATGTCTAAACCAACCCAAATTCCTGCAGCAGAACCAAATGGAATAACTGAATGATCACAGTGCCAGCAGATCAGCATGGATCTCACCCCTGGTGACGGAGAAGGGATTGATGTGGATGCAGCAATGTAACTCAGCTTTTCTCAGAGTCAGGGAGAAGAATGACAGAAGAGTTTCTAAATGTTTATAATGGTGAATTTCATGCAAAACATTACTCCATTCTGCTGGAGTTTAGAGGTCTTATTTTCAGTAAACCTTCAAATTGGGGGCAGATACAAGAATTCTGCTTGTATCTTCAGTAGTTAAGGAAATTAATGCAAAAGCATCCGTGCATTTAAAGGAAGATCAGTGGTGGGTGAAAGCAAAGGAACATTTATTCTTTTCTTCTGTTTTGGTCAATGGCTAGGAACTCTCATTCAGCTGGAGGAGCTTACTGTGAGGTACTGTACCTGTAAGTGGCAGACTCCTGTCACATTATGGTTGGCACCCCAGGTTTGCCATTTTGAGGAAAGAAAAGAACCACAGCAAACCTAAGAACAGCAGCAAATCCATATTGTCTGCTATGCTTTAATGTATAACAAGGGCTGGGGAAGAGGGGTCCATGGGTTAATTATGCATTGCACAAAAAAGGAATTCCCTTTTAACAGTTAGGTTTTTTCCTAATTCCACAGAACTCATTAAATAAATGGATAAATGCCTGCATTGTACCATTCATTTTCTGCCCTCTTGTTTGCTCTTTAAACTAAAGAGGCTCAGTGATATAAATTTGGCCTTTTGAGAGAGCTTTTTGTGTCACTAAGCACACGAAACAAGTGTGTGCTGTCCTGGCAGTCACAGGGCAGAGATGCTGCTCTTGTCACCTCCTGGGAGCTGTTTTGTGTCACTGTGGATGGCTCGTGTCCCTCTCCGTGGTGTATCCCTGCCTTTCCCTCTCCTCTGTGGATGCATTTCCCTCTTGTGCTGCTCCTGTCTGTCCAAACAAACCTGAGTTAATCCCAGCTGGAGCAGGGTGGGCAGGACTCACCGGGGTCACAGCTCCTGGCACGCTGCTCCTGCCAGCTGTGCAACTGGAAAACTTTATTTCTTTATTTTTAGCATCTTCCCAGCCTGACTTATCAGCGAAGCACTTTGAGGTAACGACTTCAGCGTGTTTGATGTTTGTTCATTTTGAAAGATGTCATTTTAAGAATTTCTGCAAGTTTCAGAACTGCCCTGTGGGAGATCTGTTCCATGCCAAAATGTCATTTCACATTCTAAACTACATACTCCTTCATACTTTCTCTTTATAAATGTTTCACAGTACCTGCATTTTTAATCATTGCACTTTTGTGTGACCTGTGAGTTCCTTGTAACTAACCTACAAGGCCTGTCTGGGGGAAGTAATACAATTATTTTAAATGAGCTTTTTTCCTCTGTCGGAAGGTAAAGCCACCACCCAATTATTTCTTCCTCATGTGTAGATATTTGTATTAATATTTTAACAAATGCAGTGTTTATAGTGACACTCATAGGTCTGTGTTAAAATGAAATCAAATGTGTCCTGGAAAGTGAATGCTTAGTTTCACTTTTAACATTTGTTAGAACCAGACCTTATTTCTTCAGTAGCAGATCAGTCTCCTGGTATTTTCTGCAAGTCATCAAACTTCATTCCCAGGCTGTAATTATGTGTGAAATCCTGCTTGATGGCTTTCCTGGCAACACCTCCACTCAGAGCAAACACAAAAATAACCTGAGATAATATTCACACTGGTGTCCTGTGTACAGTGAGCACCTCTGAAGCATCCTCTTCCATGGGAAACACCATCAAGGGAAAGCAGAGGGAATCCTTGAAATGTCCCTACCAGTGCTGGTAGCATGGGGAGGTGAGCGCCAAGGGCAGGCATGGAGCTCTAAAAATGGAAATTTTGGTTAATAACAGCACAAAAATGGAGTTAATAGCAGTGTAATGACCGTGAATCAGCAGCTCTTCCCCGTTCCCAGCTCTCCAAGGGCCAGTGGGGAGCAGCAGCCCTGGGGGAGCTGGGTGAGTACAGAACTGGGAGAGGGTTTGGACCTGTCCTGCTGCAGCTGAAGAGGGGGGCTCAGCCACGAGGCTGGGGGTTTGTTCTGTCACTTCTGAGCTCTCCCGTTTAAAGCTCTTCCACTTTGGAACAATAAATATTCATTGAGCTGAAGGGCAGGGGAATGAGAGAGGGAATACTTGAATTAGTGAGGGCATGAGCTTAAACCTGGGCTTCTCTCATCTCTGTCCCTTTCATATATTTTGATCAAAAAATTTTCATCCCGGATCTATGAAATCTTTGCAAAAAATGTTTTAGGCGACCTGATTTCTCCACAGCCTCCAACAAGTGCAGTGTTTTTAATGAACCACGTTGTGCAGGTTAACATGCACAGCTAAAAACTTGTAGAGAAGGCAAGCCTGAGGGAAATTAGTTATTGTGTCAGTCACAAAGGATCACAGGGATGTAAACCCTTCAGTTTTCACTGGGAGTGTCTGTGCTGTGCAGACGGAAAGTTAAACCTGCTCTTCCCACCTTGTTTGGGTTTTGCTTTTGGAATTTTTTTCCCCTCCACAAATAACCTTTCCTAGGATTTCTTGGTCCACAGAGCCCTGTATTGGATTCTCCCTTTGCACTGAGCTGTGCATGAGCTGGTATAATAAGATCTGATAGCCATCTCTTTTTTTTACAGCTACAAAGTCATGAACTCCAGGGCAGTATTTCCACCTCACAGCAGGCTTCAATAGAGCAGTGTAATACCTCTGGCAGCCCTGGGCTGCTCTGTTAGGAGGAACACTGGGTGCCCCCGACAGTGCTGATTTAAGCTTCACAGTTAACAATATTTTTAAGGACTCAGGACATAGAAAACCTCTGAGAAAAACTGGTTGCTTCTGTGCTGTCCCCACAGAACTGACACGGAGCATCAGCTGTCACAGCAAACCTTTCCAGGCAGTGCTGGTGAAATCCTTCAGAGCTGTCCTGAAAAGGAAACAATTAATGGCTTAAAATAAAAGATAAGAAAGAGAAATTTCTCCATAATTTAACTGTCAGGAGAAAGGGACTCTGGTCTTAAGGGTAAAGAGTTCCTGTGGAAAATGTGTTATTTTTGTGCTGAACACGTTATTTTTGTGATGCTATTGGAAACTGAAGTCCTGGAACACCCACCCTTCCTTTCATTTAGTTTCTTGATGATGAAGATGTGTGACCCTTCCCACCACCCCTGCCACCTCATTTCCCTGGCTCTGCCCTCACAAAGATATTTTCACTGCCTGTGTTTCCAGCGGTGGGGGAGGTTAATGAGCAATTGGCACTGATTGCTCTTTTCCAGACAATCCTGGGAAGCGCCGGGTCCCGGGGGATCAGGGACTCCTCCCTGGGCACACAGAGGGGTCACTGGCCAAGCAGCAGCAGCTCAGCATCCCTGAGCCTGCCACCAGCGCTCCCTCCTCCTCCCCCAGGAGAGACTGCACAAACCAGTCACAGCTCTTGGGTAGGAAACAAACTTTTGTGGTTACAGCTTTTTAACGAAGGGAAATCGGGAAATATGTTTGTTAGGGAAATCAGTAAATAATGTTTGTTAGAGAAATCAGTAAATATGTTCCTTGATGACAGGACAGTGATGCCAGCCAGCAGTGAGGCAGTGTCACACGAGAAAGTAAAATATTCTTTCCAACTGCTTGCAAGACTTGATGTGAGGTTGTAGCAGTGACTGGAAAATGATAAAACTGTCTTGATCACATCCCTCCACCAACTACAGTCTTGGAGTAACACAAGACAACAAGGCTTGTTCTGAAGTCAGTGACCAATTTTGTTTAAAAATGGCTTTTTAAACATTGAACGAATTTTGCATGAGACAAAGCACTGAGGAAAATGACAAGTTACTGTTTGTGTTGAAAGATTAATTTAATTTGCATTCAGCTAGAAATTAAAACATTGAGTTAATATACATTTAAAATGTACTGTTACCAGGAACCAGAGGCAGTGTTTTACTGTCTCTGTAGAAAGTGTTTGTAATCTAATTAAGAAATAATAAAAATAAACACAACACAAGAAAGCCAGAGGGAAATGGTCAATGAGAATAGATGAAATTTCAGGGAGTGTTTGCAGTGAACTTACAACAATAAGGGGAAGCTTGGGAAACCTTAGGGGAGTTACTTTTCCTACAAACCCATTTATGGCCAAATTCTTCCAATTTCCTGTGGTGATTTTTTTTTCTTTGTGCTCTTGAAATAAAGTCTGCATAATGCTAACAAAGCATACAGCTTAGAGACCCATGAATGGTGTAAATCAGGACTGTGGTCAGAACGGAAAGCTGGGTGTGATATGCTTGGTTTGTAGAACAATAATGAATTTGTTGTGCATAGCCCTGCCTGTGCTGCAGGAGCTGGTGATGTTTGCCCACCCTCAGCAGCTGGTGGGGACCTGTCCTGGCTCTGGCTCTGTCTGTCCCTCCAGAAATGTATCCCCATTTCAGCTTTTCCACTCAAATGCTTTCCCCTCCGTGCTGTCCCATGCCAGGCTTCCCTCCCTCACCTCCTTCTCGTCTCATCACCTCATAATGCTCTTTTTCTGCATTCAGGAGTCAGAGATTAGAAAAATACGCTTGTTGCTGTCAAAACACGGGTTCCAGGCTCCCTTCCAGCCAAATACTACCAGCTCATGATGATAATCCCTCAGGGCACAAGTCTCCTGACCTGTTGTATTCAGTATTTATTGGGACAAACTCAGAGTGAGCCTCTGAGTCTCAAAGCCACAACTTCTCTGCTTTTTCACAATGTGTGGGTTACAGATCCAAAACTCCTCAATGCAAGCACAAGTTTAGGTGAAGAAAGTCACCCCAGAACCTCTGCATTTTAATTTATAGCCATTATTTGAGAATGCAAGCAACATGAAGGTGTTATTTCTAAATACTTGTAGCTTTAAAAAGATGCAGAGCATCTCAGGTGATGATTAATATGTACATAACTCCAGAATATGGCTAAGAGTTGACAGTGTCTGTGTTCATTGAGAAAATAAATAACTATAAAAAGTCCTACAAAGAAATACTTTTTTTCCTTTTATCTTCTAATTGAGATGCAAATTAATAATCCCTGTTAAAATGTAAACATATTTAGGAACTATTATTCAGAAGTCCTGATGGCTTTTAACATCATGATTTTTGAAAGTCATTTGAATACATTCCACTCTCCATCAATCACAGCTTCTCTTGTTCTGAGAAGGAACCTAAAAAGACAGAGGTGAATGAATGCTCTGTAAAAATTGAGAGGGAAGGGCTGAGGAAAGAACAGCGTGATTGTACTGCCTTGCCACTGCAGCAAATAATGCCCATTGTACTTTCAAAGGGGGAGAAAATAGAAATTTTGGCAGGCTCCACTAGAATAAGTAATTTAAAAGCTATCACAGAGCTATCTGACCAAAACCACTGGGTTTAATTATGCTTATGGGAAGAAGGAATAAAAACAAGAAAACATTTTGGACAGATTGGGTGGATCCTTCCACAGCTGACTCTGTTGTGAGATGGTCCAACAGGAACTCATTTTCCTGCAGTGTAAGTTATGTTTATTGTACATTATCCCCACTCTGGATCATGTAGCTCATATATTTTGCTTTATGGGACAAATCAGATAACAGTTTAAGGCTGAGGGGTAGCTGACTGTATATATCCCCAGCTGCTTAAACTGCTGGTTGTCACCGGGCATCTTTCATGGGAAAGGCAATTTCAGGAGGATGAGATTCCATCTCACAGAAGTACCTCAAGTACATTTTTACACTTGCTCACATGCAGTATTTATTTCATAGCTATCTATGCAGAAGATAAATGTGAAAGATACAATTACTGAAAATCCTTCAGCTTGCTTGTGCCCTGTGATTCCTTTCAGCTCAAAGGTTTCAAATTATCATCCCTTACAGAAAAAAAAGATAAAAATTAGCTTGGTTTTCTATAAAAGCAGTTTTGTCTGTCCTTCAATTTCATGTTGCTGGAGAGGATTTCAGAGTAAATGTGAAAATGTTTATATTTGATGCCCCACAAGCAGCATGACAATTACCAATTTTTGCTAAATCAATGTCAGCAAAGAGCTAATAGTAGATACTTTATGGCTGCTAAGTTTAAAATAACTCATTGAAATTAAAATATATAAATTGGATATCTTTATGGCTTTTCTTTATGTGTTTAATTGGATGTTGAGAAACCAACAAATGTATTTACAGGATAAAAAGATTGTGCTATGAAGAGAAAATTGGCTGAAAGAAGTAATCTTTAATGCATGTCAACAGTGACACAGAAAATGTGAGGTTGTGATGTTATGAGAGTTATGTTGTTGACTCTGTTATACTGATATAAAGTTTATTGATTGTATTAAATTCTGTGTTTAGAATGTTCTCCCTCCGGGCTGTTGATGTGTGTAGCATCCTTCCTTTTTTAATCTTCACTTCTTTATACAAAGGGGTGGAAACGGGGCAGGTTCTGTTTCAGTTCAGCTGGTCTGGGGACACCACGGTGTGGATTTTGTTCGCCTTCCAGAACCAGAGTTACAAACATTCTCCCAAATCTATAACAGCAGAATGCTTTATAATGATCCATTTCACATTCCTTTCAAGTGATTCAGGTGTGCTTTAGAATCATCACAGAATCCCAGACTGGTCTGAGTTGGGAGGAGTTTTAAAGCTCACCCAGTTCCTCAGGCAGGGACACTTTCCACTATCCCGGGGTGCTCCAAGCCCTGTCCAGCCTGGCCTTGGACACTTCCAGGGATCCAGGGGCAACCACAGCTTCTCTTTTTCCCTCTGGGCAGCTCTCACACCCAGCAGTATAAGAGTGACAAAAGACAATACAAGAAAGAGATATCAAGAGGTTTAGGTACTGAATGCAGACTGAGGTGGACAACTTCCACTCCCAGGGATGGTCACAGTGAGGATGTTCAGGCCTGCAAACTGCTCCAAACCAAGGCTGTTCCAAAGCTGCCCAAATATTATTAAAAAAAAAAAAAAAAAAAAAAAAAAAAAAAAAGGCAATGAATTGAAAACTTGACTTTCTCTGGGAAATATCTCAAAGTACAGTAAGATTAACAATGTATTTTTCTACTTTTAAGATGATATCCGTGCTGGTCCATGGATTTTGCCCTGTGTCTATCCAACACTGCAGATATGTTTTCCTCCCAAGCTGATTCCATAACCCTGTGCTACTCTGCTCTCTGTAATTGTACTGATCCATAGCATACTGGTTTTTTCCCCATTTGACCTTTGCTTTTCACTGACATTTGCAAAATGTGACTAAGTTGAAACCAGACTAAATAGATGTTAACAGCAAAATCTTTTTGCTGCTCTTTCTATTAAAAAAAAAAATCTATTTTCTAGAACTGCAGAATGCGAGGACAAATGCACAAGTTCTGATATTTGCCATTACTACAGCACATCCAAATGCAATTAAAGGCATTGACCACTTGCTTATTTTTATGTGCTGATTTACACAAATCTATTCAAAGTAATGAGAAGCCCAGCTGGTACAAATCGTTACCAAATGCCTTTCGTAGCCACCTTTAGCCAGAGAACATTTGTTCTACGTTAACTGAGAACAAACTGTTTCAAATCATGCTGCAGTCCCTCAGAAGTATTAGACACACATTTATCAACTGGTTTTGAAAGGCAAAATTAATTTACATGCTTCTCTAGCACCAGATGTGTGTTCTGACACGTCGTGGCACAACCGAGCCCAGTGTCTCCGTGCAGTTCCACAGCTTTTGGGTGGAGGGGACATTTCCTCGCTGGGTAAAGCAACCTTGGCAGCCAAAGCTGCTCAACAACCTATTTATTAGTATCTGCACTCCTCCCCTGCTGTTATATTAATATAATGAATTGTTCACAGGTGCTCCAAATGAGGTTTAGATGATCGCTGGGAGCTTTGTTACTCAGACAAGCCAAATCGAAAAGAGCAGATGCAACAGTCCCCCAGCAGAAGTACAAAGTATGACTTAATGAAGGTCATTCTGCACATTTTGGCCTTGGCGACCTTATGAACAATCAGACTGTCATTATTTTACTGTTTCTAGACAGAAAAGTGATTGCTTCTTGCCCACTTGCCTTGATTTTTTTTTTTTTTAGTTGTCTTTATTACATCATTGGGAGCTCTTAATTGCATTTAATCCTATTCTCTTTTAGCTAAAATGAGATAGTTCCCATATGATTGTTGTTAATCCATGCTCTAAGTCATGTCTGAGCTTTAATGCTCTTTTCTGTGCCAGTGGTTGAATCACAATGTGTATTCAAACACTGGGCCAGGTGAACAGATAGTAAAATGGACATTCCCAGCTGGACATGCAAAATGGGGAGAAAAGAGGAATTGGAAGTTGGTGCCAGATGCATGGCCTGAACATTTCCTGCAGGTAATAGTGGTGCTGCCCAAAACCTGTGATTTTCTTCTCTGCCTTTGTTTTGTGGCAAATAGAAACTAACTCAACGCCATTATCCCCAGAAGGCCAATGTGTGCACTTAGCTTTGTAAATGTTGAATTACTGCTTTAAAAGTCTCCTCAAAGGCCATGCAGGATGTGAAAGAGCTGCAGAACCTGGGAGATGAGGAATTGTCATAGGTGTGTCTTTGGGAAATGGAAGTGTCAGCCTAGCACAGACCTGGGTCCTTCCCCGTGGCTCTGTCTCAGATCTCATTGGGATTTTGGAGAAAAGCTCATTTATGCCTATTCCTTATGATGGAAAAAGGGTGAGGATTTTTTTCTTAGTAGCCTTTTTAACTGTGTTTAGTTTATGCATTTCTGAGATAAGGTTTTTCCTTTGCTTTATGTCTTACACCGCTCATCATAAAGGGATTGTGGTCTCGGCTGGAACCTCTCAGTGCTGTAATAATTGCAATAAATGTGAGGGCTACTGCACCCAAAGTGCTCCTTAATGTCCTTCTGCCCCCAGATGGGAAAGAGAAGAGGCTTTTTCCCTTTTTTTTCTTTTTTTTTTTCAGTTTAAAGGGAATGCACTAAGGTCACAACGTGCATCAAAGGTCTGTCTTTGCATCACTCAGCCCTCCACTTGGCAGGCTCTCTAACATGCACACTTTGATAGTTCAGTGACAGATCTCACCAAGGAGAAAGGACAGCATTTTAACCTTGAGTACACACTGCAGGAGAAAATTACACAGGGACAGAAAAGCCATGTACAACTCCTGTGCAATGAGCCGAAGAAAAGGATCTTCATTGGGCTTTCCATCTAGAGGGGGTTTGGCAGGCAGCTGCCAAACGCTGTTGTTTTGTAAAAGGTGGGGGCTGCGAGTGGTCAGTGGTGGAATTCCCATGAGGATACCACTCCTGCCAGCAAATATTACTGAGGAGAGTGAGATTGTAGTGAAACATGAGTGCAGTATTCTTATTTATCCCCAGAAGAGACACCAGTTCTGTCCTTTCTCCAGCAGTGTGCACCCTTCTTTGCTCCAACAGGACACAGCACATTCAAGATTAGGTATAGCCTAACTCTTGGGTGGGTTTTAGTGTGAAAAATGTGTATCTGGATGCTTTTCTGGCTCGGGCCTTGCCAGACTTTGTTTATATAAGTTTACACTGGATTCCTGGGGGCAGGTGTCTCGTTTTTATTGGGCTTTAAGGCAGAGGCCGCAGAGTGGAGCGCAGAAGCAATTGTTGGATCCAACCATGAAAACTGCTATTACTTGGTTTCTCTGTGACATCTGTTGTATCCTGTTGTGCATGTGATGAGAGGCAGATTTTGTTTCATTTCAGAATCTGTCGGTGAGCATGAATAGTATCTAAAATAGTTGATGGCTCATCAAAACACATATAAAAGCCACGCTTCCCGAGCTCAGCTTCGGGAGGTGTAGCAAATCCGTGCTCTATAGCAGGAGGATTCAGTTCCCAGACTGTGGCAGAGGCAAAGCAGTGTGTCAGAAATGCAAAAAACCCCCCTGTGGACCAGGAAAGGAGGATATTCCCAGAGCAGCAAAAGTGGGAGGGTGGATTTATGGCTACCTGGCCACAATTGCCAGCAGCTTCTGTTTAATTTCAGCAGATTTTCCCCGGATTTGCACATTCTCCCATCCCAGCTGGGCGCAGGGGGGTTGTGTCCCAAGCACAAATATGGGCAGCGCCAGGCAGGGCTGGAGCATACGTTCCCACAGATTTGGGGTTGCCACGGGGGCACGGGGCTGGGGGAGCTGCTGCCTCTCCCATTTTCTCATCCTGGCATATGTGCTCCTGGTCACATTCCGGAGCCGTGCGTTTTACAGCTCTCCTCCTTCCTCATCAACAGGCCAGATGGATCCAGTCTTGCCTACCACCCACTCCTGAGCTGGGTTGTTTATTGACATTTGTCACTCCCAAGAACTTGAATTTCAGCAGAAGGTAACTATTCAGTTGGCTGCTATGGGTCTTTTGTAATTCATTAGCTATTTAATCAAAATTTGTTGGTTTTTTTTCCTTGCTAAAGACCATGTCTGTGATATATTTAAGTCTTGAGTGAAAATATTTAATATGAAAAACTTTGTTTTATAAACAATATGGATCTTCCCTGCTCTGAAAACTGACAAACATCTTGGTGTTCTTCTTCAAATTTATTTTTATATTATTGAGGAAACAAGCTCATTGTAAAGGAGATAGGCTCATTGTAAATGAGCTAGGTGGAAGTTGATGAGAAATAAAGAAATCAGAAAAGGAAGGAGTTATTTGGCTTAACAATACCTCAGATTTCTTTTTATTCTCTGTGTAACCTTGATCCCATGTAACTTCTCTGGATCCTGATGCTGCTGGTTTGGACAGTTTTGTTAGAGGTTGGTACAGAGATTCACTCTTTCACATGTGAAAGCTTTCCAAAAGTTGCCATGATGTGTATTTAGCATCTAAATTGGAGTTTGGCCCTCATGTTGGGTTGAAGGGGTGCCACTGTGTTCCCCAGTTTGTTGAGTGTTATCCTGATTTGGAGTAATGCCACCTTAGGCACAGGAACCACCTATCTGAAAAACCATAATCTCTTCTGTGTATGTGCTGTATAGTGTCAAGTTGGACCTAAAGCTCTGACAACTTCCAGTCTTTTAAAAATCCCATTTGTTAACATTCCTTGAAATTATCCTGGTTTTGTGGCAGTGGATGAGGACTCCATAACTGGGTTGTATAGATTCTCTCTTGGTTCTGTCATAATTTCTAATTAAATGTGAATTAGAATGCCAGGAATGAAAAAAGACATAGACATTTAGGAACCTAAACTCCAGTGAGTGCCAGTGAGTGGTTTTCTAATATAAATAAATAGAATGCATTTGAGATATTCTTTTAAACCTCAGTGTTTTGTCTCAGGCTAACGTTATAAACTCTTTCAAGTGAATGATTGTCTTTTTAGATAAACAGAAAAACCCCTTTAGAAAGGAAGCCCTGATCTAGTTGACACCTATAAATTTATTACAAAATAAAAAATACTTCAAACATCCTTCATTTAAATTGTTATTTGAAGATTTATATTATTGCATTGAGTTGCTATGGTGGCACTTGCAATTTCCATTCCTGCCTGGAAAGCGTAAAGAGGAAAAAAAAATATGAATAGCAAACGTCAGAAAGTAATGATTTGTCATGTTTTGAAATGTATTACAGAAATATCAACTTAGGCAAATATGTTTGGCTGAACTCTGGCATGCTGCCTGGAGCTGAGGCTTCCAGACTTTGCAGAACCTCACTGTGCAGAGTGCCTGGGGATGGGGAACTCCAGGGTCCAGCCTCCGTGCTGGACAAAGGGAAAATGGACATCCCAGGAATGGTTTCACCGGGACATGAATTTCCTGGTGCTTCTGAGGGGTCCCAGAAGCGCTGAGATCTTGTCTTGGAGCTGGCACTTGTTGCTGTTGAGCCACGTGCGTGGAGGGTCCTGAGTTCATCAGGAAATGCAGCAGCCCCACAGAATTCCTCAGTCCTTGGCCCAGAGGTATCCTACAGCCTGAAGGGTGGAGTGGTCCTGGCAGTGTCAGTTCCACTTTGTCAGAGAAACATGGAATGGTTTGGGCTGGGAGGGATTTTAAAGATTATTTCCAGTTCTAAACGCCCTGCCATGGCAGGGACACCTTCCACTGTCCCAGGTTTCTCCAAGCCCCGTCCAACCTGGCCTTGGGCACTTCCAGGGATCCAGGGACAGCCACAGCTTCTCTGGACACCCTGTCCCAGGGCCTCCCCACCCTCACAGGAAAGGATTTTTCCTGATATCCCATCAAACCCTGCCCTCTAGCAGTTTGAATCCATTCCCCCTTATCCATGTGTTCCCATAAAATCATCACGAAGCAGTGGCAAAAGAGTCAATAATCAGCAGCTGTTAAAGAGGGATTATATCCATCCTTGGATGCTGATGCTGGCTCTGAAATGGCAAAAGGAAACAGAGGTGCTGTGGTATCCAGAGAATGGTGTGGGTTGGAGGGGACCTCAAAGATCACTTCACTCCAACTCCCCTGCCATGGGCAGCACTCAGAGCTGCACTCAGAGACATAATGAGAAGGTAAAGGAAAAGGTCAACAATGAAGTGTTAAAGAAAAGTACAAGTTACCATTAAAACAAAAGGTTTTTAAAAATGTATTATTATTAAAAGGAAAATGATGAAATTTTGATTTCATACTTTCAGATATAGCTTTATGTAGCAGTGGGCTCAACTAACTCGAAAGTGGGCTAAGCAACTTTCAAAGGAAGGTGTCAGGAATCCTTTCCAGTGCCTAACAGAAATAGCACATTAAATCTTACTTGAAAATGCCTTTTTCAGCTAATGCTTATAATACTATGCTGAGGGCATATTTCAGGATGAGTCTGAGGTTAAAAAAACACCTACTGAGTAACCAGTGGCACTTGCTTCAGCACTTGAGTTTTCCTCAGAGGTCTTCCATCCAATTACTGGCCAGATCCAGTGATATTTGACTTATCAGATCTGACAAGAGCTGAACCCAAGGTAGACTGACTGCCTAAACATTTATTTGTGTCAATGACACGTTTAAAACTCTCTGCTCTGTCTAAATATTTAAAAGGAAATATAAAGAGGAAAATGTAATGTGACATAAGAGGAAATGAAAAGCAACCTTCCTTGTTGAGGACATTCACTACACACAATTGCTGTCTCCTGAATACCTGTTATTTTGGCAGAAATTGAGGGGAATGCAGCTTTAAATAACATGTTCATCTGTCTCTTTTTAACAAAAAATGATTTTTACAATGGCAAGCAGATCTTTTGCTGTCAAAATCATGGAATATGACAACAGCCAAGATCTTTAGGAACCTCTGAGACTGAAGTTTTCAATTGTAAAGCTACATCTAAAAATGAATAAATAATGAAGATAAATATGTACTTAGTAAAAAGAAGCTGCAGTATTGTCCAAATCAGAGAGCTTAAATGTGTTGGCTGCTTGTTAAAGTAGACAAAATCTTAAGAACAAATTATAATAAGTTTTTTTACTTGAGAGTGGAGAGTTTGAAGTTTTCAAACTCCCTTTTATTCTCTAATCCAGAGTAAAGCCAAATTTTGGAACTCTCTGTGAAGCAGATAATCTGCATTTTCATAGTAGAAACACATTTTCCTTAGTAGGTACCCTTTGCTGTCAGTTTATGTGTATTTAAACCAGTGTGAGCACTCTGCAAGGTAATGCAGAACCATGTGGGCTTTCAGGATTTAAGGGATGCTGAAAATTTTCTTTCCCATGAAGTTTTCCTAGAAAAGAGTTCATTAAATTCCGAGGTGTCTCTGTGTGGATCATCAGTGGTGTCTGGGGGGAATGAGAGAACAACAGAACTCAGAATGTGTGCATATATCATGCTCTTAGCAACATGTTCTCTGTTGGAACCTGACACTTATGTTTGCAAAAGCAAACCCTCTCTAAATTAGTTTGCAGTTAATTGGCTGTGAAAGGGAACGCACCTTGCCAAGAAGGATTTGAAATATGAAGCAGTTTGGATTTGTGAAGGAGTTGATCGCTGTTCTTGGAGAATCACAGACTCTTTCATGGGCATCTGGGAAATAACGTGGTTCATAATCTCCTGTGCTTTCACAAATTCCATTATTTGGCAGGACAGGCACCCACTTGCTGGCATCTACCAGAAGATAAATTGATTTTGGAGGGGCAGTCTTGGACTGTTTGTTGGAGCTGCTCATTTGCAGCTGAGGAAAGTGTCTGCAGCAGGGCTAGTTCAGGAATATTTTGAATATGTGAAGGAGAATAATAGGGGCTACCAGATAGAATGACAAGATCTTGTTTCTTTTTTTCCTTCCCAGAACTCAAAGCTGAATGAATGGCCATGTAGAGAACAATAATCAGTGTTTATGTACGTCCTTGCCTGTCTTTGGGTCTTGCCAAGCATTCCTGGAGAAATTCTGATAGGAGGCTTCTGACAGACACATGGTAGAGATGGACATAAAATGAGTATAGGCTGACTTATCCGAGATCACAAAGCAGTCAGTGACAAAGCTGAGATCTGAACCAAGCTCCTGAATCCCTTTTTGCACGTGTAACTACAAAATTTTGCAATCTTTGCTGAGATGCATGAAAGGAAGGTTCTCCCTGTGACCACGCCACAATACAGTAGAGGGTCTGCCTTCAGAAACCAGTGATGAATCTCTGGAGCATTCAAGACTTAATTCCATTTTTAATATTTCCACGTGCTGGCTTTTAACAGAGAGATGTCAGTGGTTTTTTTGGGATAATGCATTTTCCACTAGACTGCACTGTGGGGGCAAGAATGATCATAACCTCTTCCTGATATGTCACTGCCAGAAAATAGAGCAGCTTCACATTTTTCATGAAGAGCTACCAAAAATTTTCTTCATAGATCTTTTTTGGTGGGCAAGAGCAGTGTTCAGCAACATATTCTGCTCAGTCACCTGAGGTACCTCTGAGCAAGTATCCCAAGAGATCTTTGGTGGAATAAGAGAGCTGAGTTTCTTTGCATTTGAGAAAACTGAGGATGAAACCAAATCATTATTAATTCTCCTGCTGAATGGTTAAAGGAGCTCACTGTGTGGCTACAGCAGTAAGAGATGGGCTACCATAGTTACTGATAACGCAGCAGATACTATTTTCAGTCAGTGCCTAATTGCCTTAGAGGAACTTATTAAACTGAAATCACCATTGTGTGAGGAACTATTCACGTAGAGGATCTCCAGAGTGATCAGGACGATCCTGCTGTGGGCTACAATATAGATCAGTAAATGTGAAGAGGGGTTTTGTGAGAAGGCTGACATACTGAGAGCTCACTTGGCAAGGGATGGGTCTGCTCGTTGTGCTGTATTTTAGTGAGATGTTGATAGCAGAGATAAGGGCTGACTCTCTTTTCAGATATTGAATGCCCCCTCCAAAAATCCCACCTGAATCCAGCAAAGTGTAACATTGTGTATCTTTCGCTTCCAGATTCCTTCAAAACACCAACAAAAACTCCTCAAACATCCCTGAAAATTTCTCAGTACCATAATTTGGTAGCACTTTACAATGAGCACAGCTTGAGACACATTAATTAGTTTAATGATGATAATGCCCATATTCATCTCAGGGAATGTCCAGTTCTCATTAATGCCACTGGCTGTCACACATCTGCACTGACAACAACCCCACAGGGTTTTTGGCCAGTGGTTTGCCATTTTTGCAGGATGATGCTGGTTTTACAACATGCATTCTGCCTTAGCATTTCATGTGAAAAACACACAGGCTTGCAGCTGGGCAGCACTGATGCTGATTAACGTGCCTGTGAGGTGAAACTGGGAAGTTTTTTGATTACTCTTTTCCTAGGGAGTCAGAAATCTTGACTGTGAATTATCAGCGAATTTGCTGTCAACAATTATCCTGCAAATTATCTCTTATTTGCAGGTAAACATTTTTGCTCTGTGGGGTGCAGTGGTTTACTAGCAACTGCAGTGCTTATTGAAATTGGGTAGTATAACAAATCACTTAGAATCCAGGTCTACAGGTATCAGTGGTGAATATTTTAATGTTGTTTCGAGGCAATTCTTTTAAAAATTTTTACAGTGCTCTTGGTTGTAAGATTGAATTCCTCCTTCTCTCAACTGATGTGTACAGGGACATCCTTCAATAGACTCTGATCATTGTCCTGTTAGTACAAATCCATTTAGGACCTCAGCTCATGCTACTTTCCCTTTAGTTGTTTTAGCAAGTAAGAAGTGACTGAGAGCTGCACAAGTGACTTTTGCAAGAATAGTTGAGAAGTACACTTGTAGGTTTTGATCTCCAGCTCCTCCAGCTGTTCAGTGGAAATTACATTTTTGGCCTACAGACCTCAATATGTAACTCTTAATGGTTTATCACATGATTGGTGATGGCATAGTGCATCATCAGAAAGGAGAGCATAGGAATGATGAGTTTAAATAAGCTTTACAGATAAACACAAATGAAAGCTGTCAGTCTTCACACCAAATTTCTTGCTCCTCTGCTTCTTGATCGTGTTTTTCAGTAGAGGGAAGGGACTGTGACCAAATATATGTTCTCATGTGAGAGTTTGTGTTGCAAAGTTATGGCCTAAAAATATTTTACATTAAACCAGAGCAGATTGCTTATGGCAACTCCTGCATAATGAAGGAACACAATGAAGAACTGCAATGCATATTGCTCTTCAGGTCTGTTCTATTTTCATAGTTGTTTTTTTGTAAAAAGTAGAAAATTGCGTAGTATAATTACAAGTTCATTTGCATTCATATTACAAGCTGTGGGCTAGTAGTCTTTTATATTTAAAAAGTATTATTAGCAAGTGTGACTTGCATCCATACATTTCCAAAATGAATGGGAATGAAGTTTTATACCACTCAAAGTTCCATCTCTACTTAGGCAGCTGCCAGCACCCCTCCTGTAACTCCAGGACCTCAGTGAGGCCAGCAACACAATAAATGCAACTTCATTTTATTGTGCACTGGTCAAAGGGTAAGAGCAGCTCAGTTACTGTTTTCCCAACAACAACAAAAAAATGCCTTTTAGGAACTAAGGATCACCAATATATTATTGGACCTAATATGTATAGACAAACATATGTCCTCAAAGATGCTGTTTACTATTTCCTAATCAAAAAAATTAATTTATTTCTCCTTTAGTTCTTTGTCTTCCTTGATGGTGAAATTCACACCAGCAGGAAATTTTGCTGTGATGAAGTTGACTACTTACCTCTTTTAATTCACATTAGAATAAGTAGGTTCAATTGAGAATCTGACCTTTCATTTCTGTAATAAATTGAAATGAAGAAAACAGGTCTATAGTGAAAAGCTCCACTGCATCAACTACTATAAATGTAGCTTAAAATTTGAATTTTTTATGTTGTAAAGGTTATTACATGACGTTATCTTTTATGCTTAATACCTAACGTGCTGCAGAAAGAATAATTGAGGGAGATTAAACTGATAATATTTGAGAATGTTACCAGATCTGTGCATGTACATTCAATCAATCTGTTCGCCCAGCCTTTCCCTCTGCTCCCTGCTCTGTTAAATGTGTTGCCACATCGGTTCAGCTCTCCCGCCTGTCAGGTGGAGGTAAAATAACCTGTGGACATCTTTGTACCTTGTGAGCATCCCGGTGATCCCTGCCCGGCTGTCAGCAGCAGCTGGGGACCCGCGTGTCCTGCACAGCATCCCGCTCGTCATTCCCCATCAGATCCACTCCTCCGCAATGGTCTGAGCCCTCTTCCCTGTCAGCCGAGGGAATCGTGGCCACTCAGCCCCGGGGGGTGAATCAGATCTGTCTAGAGGCTGCAAAAAGCTTTTCTTTTCGTCATTTACCTCGGTTAGGGAGAGCAGCGCTCTGCTTTTATGCATTGATTGGAGATAATACTGGTGAAATGGCAATAACCTGGCAAATGTACTTCTCTCTGTATGTAAATCCTTTCGGAAAGTGCATGACAGCCTCTGTTTTCTATGGGTCTCCGTTTGTAAAGAAGCTGTTATCACAGAATAAGTTTAATGGGTCGTGAATTTTGTGTTGAAAGGAGAGTCTCTCCATGACTTCTGATCCGCCTGCAACAGACCTATTGGCTCGGCAGCGAGTGCATTACGCTAAATATGCTTCCTCCATTGACTCTGAAGGTAACAGCCCTAAATGCCTCATTAAATTTTCATGGGTGACTGCGAGAAGCCATGAGAAAAGCAGCACTCTGGTGGCGGTGGGGCGGCGGGGCCCCCGGCCCGGCCCCGGCCCCGCGGCCGTGAGGGGGGAGAGCCGCGATGGCGGGGCCGGGGCCGGGCTCCACGGCCACCCCCGCCCCGACCGCCCTCCCTGCGCCCCGGGGAGCCCCCGGGGAGCCCTCGGTGCCGATTCTCCCCCCCGGCCGTGCTTGAGCGCGGTACTGCGGGCGGGGCGGGGGCTCTCCAGCCGCTCCGCTCCGCTCCGCTCGCACACGGGGCTGCCCCGGAGGCGAGGACAGGCTCGGGACGAGCCGCCGCGCCGAGCCCCCCCCGCCCCGAGCGGGGACAGCCCCGCCAGCCCCCTCCTCGCCCGTCCCCCTCTCCCTGCCCAGCTGCACAGCGGCGCTGAGACCCCCAGCCCTGGGAGAGGAGGAGAAGGAGGAGGAGGAGGAGGAGACCGACCCCTCATCAGCAGCGTTCCTCCACCGCACACCTCCCTTTTCCCCTCCCTCTGGCCTCAGCGCCGCGCTGGCGGGGCCGGAGAGGGCAGGCGGCGCGGGAAGGCGGCTCGCCCAGCATGGACGGGCCATGTGCATCCTAAGGAATAACAGCAGCTGCTGCGCCCACGATGGGGAGCAGAGGAATGCGAGGAGGAGAGGGCTCGCTGGGGCAGGTGAGAGAGCCGGTCCCCGCTCCCCTGCGCGGCCGGTCCTGCGGGCGGTGCGGCGGCAGGTGCGGGGTTTGGGGGCTCAGCGGGGTGCGCTGCTCCTCCTGCGAGCCGGGACCCCCTCCCGCAGCAGCACGGCAGGGCGGCTTTCCTCCGAAGGAAGTTTATTTTTACCCGTCCTTCCCCCCCTCCCGCCCGCTCCCGTCCCCCCGAGGCGGGGAAAGGGCTGGAATCCCCTGCGAGTCCCGGGAAGTTGCCGGCGGCGGGGGGAGCGCCATGCGAGGCTGCCCCACATCCAGCCGCGCTCTGGGGCAAAGGGCTCGGGGCGCATTCGCCATCCCCCGCTGCGGGGCAAGTAAAATCAGACCGAGGAGGGGGCCGCGGACGCGATGCGGCTGCGGGATTCCTCCGGCCGCTCCCACCGTGCCGGGGCTCCCTGGGATGCGCCGCTCTCCGGAGCCTTGGCCGCTGCCGCCCCGCAGCTGGAAGCGCCGATCGGCCGCGGTAGTGCCCGCTTCCCCCGGCAAGCGCCCCCCGCTGCCGGGCTGGGAGCCGGCTGAGGGGCCGGGAGCCGGCTGAGGAGCCGGGAGCCGGCTGAGGGGCCGGGAGCCGGCTGAGGAGCTGGGAGCCGGCTGAGGGGCCGGGAGCCGGCTGAGGGGCCGGGAGCCGGCTGAGGGGCTGGGATGCGGCTCGGCTGCGCCGGCGCTGCCCTGCCCGGGAAGGTGCGGCAGGGCCGGGGGACGCCGCGCCGAGGAGCGGCGGGGAAATGGCGCCCGGAGCGGAGCGGAGGGGCCGCCGGACGCGCGGGGAGCGGGGCGAGCTCGCCCTCCGCAGCCGGGGACCCTGTGGGGGCCGCCCGCTGGTCCCCGGCCAGCGGCCCCCGGCCAGCAGCCCCTGGCGCTGGTCAGCGGTGCGCGGTCCAGGGCAGCGGTGCGGAGTGACCGCTCGCGTTAGAGGCGCTGCAGGTTCATGCGCGTCTCCTTCCCAGCCCCTGCTTTAGGGGAAAAGCCGCCAGCCCCCGCATGATCCGAGTGTTTTGGAGTGCTTTCTCCTCGGGGTCGCGCACGGCCACCGAGTCACCAGGGCAGGCAGCCGGGAAGGAAAGTTCAGAGCGCTGCGGTGGGAGCAAGGTGGGCGCAGGAGCTGCTGCCAGGCTGGATCAGGACAGCGGAGACAGAGCCCACAGGGACCAGCAGGACAGGCGTGGAGCTATGAACTCCCCAGAGCCACCTCTTCTTCCTTCGGTGTTTTCCGGGGTGTTTCACATGCTCAGGTTCATGACCGGAACATTTGAAATGCCTCAATGAACGGTGAAGTGCCATACTGGGACCAGTAGTCATAGTAAAGAACAGTAGATAACAAAGCTGGTTCCTGGGCTGGAGAGTCCTGGAGCTCGCAGATGAATGGGAAGTTTTTAATTTCCCAACAAACTTCTCTTTCATTGTACATTTCAAACGGGTTAAGTCAATTTCTAGGTCTTTCCCCGAAGTAGTTTTAAAAGCAAAGTCCTTGGAACTCTTTGCCATTTGTCTACATTCTGAATGCATGTCTGAAGCATTTAATCATGTTTATTGTTTTCAGCCACTCAAACGGAATAAAAATTACTTATCGTTGACGAAGCTTATCTCGCAAGCTGTTTCACAGTATGTTTCCATTGCAAGACACAGCGCTGTGTTAAACCACTGATGACTGTATTGTTTATTGTTCTTTCATTCCCCACCCTCACCCCCCGGAACACCAGTATCAATCTGTTCCTTACTGCTGTACTCAAAAATAATGGAGGAGCAAGTTTTCTCCAGTTTGGTATTTTCACTCGGAGCTGAGATTTATGTCTTTTATATTTGCTCTTAAGCTGTTTTTCATTCAGTGTGCTAAAGGCAGCTGATGTATTAAAAAAGGAAACAAGGCATAAAGCTAAAAGGGACTTTCAAACTCCTGAGCTGAAACTGTGTATGGAATTAATGCTGGATCCACAGCATTATTTGTATGTTTTATCCACATACATGACACCTTCCTGAAGCATAAGGTTCCTTGCCCCTTTGTCATTACCATTTTATGTCAGCTAAAACGCACTACTCACACTGGTCTAGAAATACAGGTTTATTGTTTGGAGTGTTTTGATCTTGGACTGTACCTCATAGGTGATTTTGCTGCACTTTAACAGTATCTCGATGCAGTGATGGAGGACACCATCATCTTTTTTTGTAGGATTACCTTTGGGACCTTAGTGACTGCACACATCAGTGGTTTCATCTTAGGAGGATTGAAATTGATTTTCTTTTTTTTTTTTTCCTTTTTTTTTTTTTATCTCAGCCAGTGAAAGACCCTGTGAGTGTCCTTTGACCCATGGCCTCACATGATGAAGTGAAACCAGTAGTGGAGGATGTAGACTTGAAGTAGCTGCTACTAAAAAGTAGAGGTATAAGAATGAACCCCTTGTCCTGGTGATCAACCTATGTGATTCTTTGGGCAAGGCACAGTGTTTAAAATTTGCAAATAAATTTAAAACATGAGCTTTATGATACTTTTTTTTCATGCTTTTGATGGGTCCTTGCTCAAGCAAAGGAAGACTGACCATTCCCTCTCATCTATAACAGGCCTTTGTCTCTAAAGTATTTTACATGTCAAATTTTTGCAAGGTATTTGTGTTAAATTTAGCAATAGCCAAGCTCAGCAACTAAATACCAGTGAGGTGGGAGAACTTCTATTTTTACAACCCTGTTTGAATTTTAAAGTGATAGCAAATACTAGCAAAGAGGAACACGATTTTCTAGATGTTATAGTTCAAATTAACTTTCCCAGTCAATATTTAGTCAAGGTCTTGATGGTTAAAGTTAACTGTCCAAGTCAATGTTTAGTCAAGGTAATGACTTGGGTTTTATAAACACTACCCAAGCATTCTTGCAGAATTAATCAGAGTTGCTGGATCACAATGCATTTGCTCAGCCAATTACTTAGGAATAAAGCTACGTTATTACTTGGTCTCTCATATGTCCTGTTCTGTTTGGTGTTATTTCAGCAGTGCTTGCCTTCAGCCCTTCTGAGGCTTCATTCTTACAGCAGCAGCTCTGTCTTTAAGGCATTTATTTGCCTGGTGGTTTGGGGAGATGAAGGAAGTCCTGCACTAACCTGTTTTTAAGGGTAGGAAGATGAGGTGTGGAGATGCCAGGTGCTGGCTCCCAGAAGGAAATGCAACATGTAGTGCAAAAGCAACATTTATTTACGTCCAAGGAAGTCTTCAGGAGCCTGTGCTGAGCAGCTCCTTGTGCAGGGCTCAGGAAGAGATGAGCACTTGGGATAAAGCAGTCATTAACAATGTCTGAAAACCATTTTGGTGTCTGGTGATGAAATTGAGAATTGTTGGCATTGGTACTTTCAGTGAAAGATGGAAACACGTTGTGATCTGGGAAAGAACTGGAAATCTTTATTGTGATTCTTCATTTCTTGGCATCCCATTAAATGGGATCTTCATTCTTCTGGGATGGCTCTTCAGTCTCTTAAGCTGACACTAAAATCACAGTCTGAACTTCCATTGTACCAGTGGTTTTTTCTTTCTTTTTTATTTTTTAATTGTACCACTTTCAAATGCATTCCCTGCAATTACATGGGTATTAGAGTAGATATTCATTAGGATTTTACTAATCTGAACCTCAAGTGCTGTTCTGCAAATTTGCCAGCCTTTGTAAGGCAGTGCTTGACTTCATCAGCTGTACTGTTTTATTATGAGTATTTTGATACAGTAGAATGAAAAGCATATATTCTAAACCAAGTAATTAATCAGATTGAAACATTTTCATTTTCATACTTTGATTTGTCACAAAGAGAGCCTGCAGCTCTATATTTTTCCCTTAACACTAGTTTTTGCCCAGTCTAACTGCAGCCAAATGACATTTCATGGTGGTGGTTTAAGAATTTCATCTATGAATTGATCTTCCATTTCTGTTTCAAAGTAGCAGAATTGTCACAACTTAGAGAAGGTGGATAAAGTCAATACTGTGAGCTCCAGGGAGGGTACCTGCATCTGTGTGTTGAATCTTACACCTCTGTCAAACACATTTTAAAGTGCTCCAGGTGTAAGCAGTGTTTCGAATTCTTAACTTTGTTTATTTAAGTGATTCATCCATGTGCACAAATCCTCTGTCAGAAGCCACCAGTGTGAGCCTCACTGGTGACAGTGGTGTCTGTGGTGGATCTCTCTCGAGGTGGTGTCACACTGAAGAACCAGAGCAGAGCAAGACCTGTCAGCTTTTTGTCTCTTAATCAGTATATTGCTTTTTGTGGAGCTGATTCCCTGGGATGACCCGTGTGTGGTGCAGGTGCAGAGGCTGCCGTGTCCCCAGCTGTGGGGGCAGCAGCCCCAGCCCTTCAGACAGCTGCACGTCCTGGCCAGCCCCATCCACAGCGGAGCAGCAGCGTTGCTGAAGGGCTGCCTGTCACATCTTGCTCTGGCTCAGTCCCCTGCTTAGAGATGTGAAGCTGTTGACATGAACTTATGGCCCTTGGAGGCGTGAAGATTTCCTGCAGTTACTTGTGGAATCAGGGAGGGTGATGGCTGTGGGTGAGCTTTGGAAAATGCAGTGTTCCTGAGCAGAAGCCTGCTAGGGGAGCAGGCTCCAGGCACTTTCCAGGCCATGATCCTTTCCACTGTCTACTGAGAGTCATTCCATTACTCTTTGTTTAATGAGGATGCAGAGGTTACTTTTCTTGAGGACATGTTCTCTTTTATATGTCTTTTGTATCTTATGTTTTATATCTTAAGGACAAGAATATTTTCTTAGGTTTTCGATATAGAGAAGAAATTCCTCCCTGTGAGGATGCTGAGGCCTTAGCACAGGGAAAAAGAGAAGCTGTGGCTGCCCCTGGATCCCTGGAAGTGTTCAAGGCCAGCTTGGACAGGGCTTGGAGCAACCTGGGGTAGTGGAAGGTGTCCCTGCCCATGGCAGGGGGTAAAACTGGATAAGCTTTAAGGTCCCTCTCAACTCAGACCATTCTGTGATTTTATGATATGTACCACGTTAAAAAAATAGAGCAGTTGCTGTTTTATTCTGTGTTACATTTTGTATATCTGTGTGTGTGTATATATATATGTATGTATGCAAAGATTCATTACCTTCCCTTTTTACTACATAAAGATTTCTCAGGTCTCCAGGTATTGCCAAGCAGTTATGCTGAGAGATTCCCCACCCCCAAATAATGATTGTTCTTGTGGGCAGAGGAGCATCAGTTTCTTGAGAGTCTTTGCAATTCCCTGAGCCTGAAGGCAAATGAATAGAAATTTAGTGGACCACCTAGTTCTTCACTCAAAATTCTCCAAAGAGGAGTCTGACCTAATTTATATTGTATTGGATCAAATAATCCTATCATGCATGTGTGCTTGCTGTTTTGTTTTCTTTTAGCAGGAATATTGCTTTCTTGCAATTTGCTTTCTTGCAGAAACTTCACATTTAGATGTTAGGCAATGTCCCTGTGGTTTTGGGAGGTGCTTTCCCTCAGTGAGTACTTACTGGAAAATTACATTTAGAGGACACTTGTGAAGAGGAAAACAATCAAGACAGAATACTGAAGCTGCTAGAATTATTCATATCTGAATGTGAATGTACTGTTGGTTAGTACTGAGGGTAATCAAGAGTCAGCTAATACAAAGTCTCCTTATTGTTACTAAAGATGGAGCTGGAATCTCCCCAAAATGCTTTTTTGTAGCAAAATGCAGTATAAATGTCTGTGTCATGATATATCTCTGTGATAGGGATGCTGGTGGGGTTTGATGTGGGTGACTGTAGGGTTGCTGAGGTGTCTGCATGTGCTGAAGCTCACTGGGAGCTGATCAGCATCCAGGCACTGCAGTTGTGACCTCTCAAAGTAATTCCAGATGTTCAAAAACCCTTTTCTGATGTTGCTCTGTAGGGAGTAGCACCCACCAGTGTGTCTGTCCCAGAATACATTCCAGAGCTTGTCAATCCATCTGTCTGTGTCCATGTGTTGGAAAAGAACTGTCTAAACCTCCATACGTTTATTCTGGGGAAGCTTAGGAAAGTTTTGAGTCCGCAGAATTTCAGGATCATACCAACAGTTACCTGAACAATTCTTTGCTCTTGAATTTCTTGAAGAACTTGGATTTCTGGGAATCCAGTTGATGCAATACCCATTTCATAGTTTCCCTTTTACATAAATGTCCTCCACCCTACTGACAGAACAGTTACTTAAAGAACTAAGAGGCATCAATATTGGTTGTTTCTTAACCTAAAGGACTGTAATTTTTTTTTCAATAATTGAAGTAACTGAGTGGAAAATTGTGTGTGGTCTTTCTTTATGCCATTATAAAAAACTTGAATTTCTTTTCCTGGTTACTTGAGATGCAGCTCAATAAACTATGCTAAAACAGCAAAGAAAAAGAGCACTTCAACTTGTTTAACCTTTCCAGGACCTGTCAGTCTGTGCCTGAGACTGGCCAGAACACTTCTATTGGCATGTGCTTTTTGCCAGATTAACATGGATTAGGTCACTTGAATTCTTCCCTCATTGAGTTCCTACCTTTCCTTTAATCCTCTCTCATAGTATCTGTCAGGATTGATGTGGGGAAAGAAAAGCTTTTCCTGTATTTGGGATATTTTAAACAAATTATTAGCATGAAGAATTTGTTTTACCTTTTTTTTTGATTTCTTTGTGTAACTTTTGCAAACCAAATATGTCTTAACCTCTCATGTTTTGCTTGTGGCTGTGGTGGGGTATGAGACTCTGCTTCCTTGATTTTGAGATTAGTGATGATGGGCATGCTGATAACCTGGTGCTGCACAGGATTCCAGGCTTAGGAATTTCCAAGTAGCTACACAGTTTAGCCAAACATTAAAGTAATTAGGAAAAAAAGCAAAATACAGCTAAACTTTAATGTAGCACAGCTGATATTCAGGAAATTGTATTGCTCTTCAGTTCATCAACAGTCAATGCAGCAAATATTCCATTAATATTTCAAGTTTCCCTTTCATTCCTTTATGTAAAAAATACACACTTAATTTAGTTTTATTGTTACTGCCTGTTATGTCAGTTTCCTTCTAATTGTGAGGCTGATTAGCAAATTCAGACATTTAATGGCAAGATTAGATGACCTGTTAGATATTCATGTCTTAAATTTCACAGCTTATCCACAAATACCAAAGGTCTTCCCAGCAGGTGCATTTGCCCCCTGCTTTTTAAACATAATGAAGGTTTTCCCATTCTAGGATTTTAATTTCTATGAATGTGCATACATTTGGAAATGTGTTTGTTGTGCCACAGTAACACTGACAGTGTTGCTTGGAAATGTTGTGGCCCCTGTTTGTGGTTTTAAAACACCTGGCAGTTGTTTGCAGTAAAGACTCCCCTTTTTAATTGCACTATAATTAATACAAAACAAATCAACAGGAAGTGCTACTTCACACAGCGTGTTGGCAGTTAGCTCAAGTTTAAAAACAGTAAAAAAAAACCTCAGTGAGTTAATAAAGATTATTTTATGAATGGGGTTTTTCTTTGCGGCTGCTGAAGTAATCAAATCTCACATTATGGCTTCAGGACAGTTTTCCACCCACCATCCCTGTGTGATAGTTTTTATATATTCTGACCCATTTTTCTTCATTCTGAAAACAAGAGAAATAAAATGTTTGAGAAGTCCTAAAGAGGATAACAAATTGAATTGACCACTTACTGTTCCTGGCACTCAAATTTTATGGTCCTTGCCTCCCTAGTGGTGGAGTGAGCTATTCACCAGCACTGCGTGAGAGTTGCAGCTGATGAAATTTGGTAAAGTTCCTTCAAATCAGAGCCACTACACTGATTTACATCACATGAGGGCTTGTCCCCTGTTGCTATGTTACATTTGTAGCAAATGCTAATTGAATTTGGTGCATGCAGATCCTCAGAGAAAAGTGAGAATTGTTACTGAGTGAATCCCACTGTGCCGGTCTTCAGTTTCTGGCTTCCAGTGCAGGATGCTCCCGGAGAAAACACGAAATCTCTTTATGCTGTCAAACAACACTGGAAAAATAACTCTGCCACAGCCTGAAAACAGGTCTGAGACTTCAGCACTGCTGAGTTTGGCCTTGAAAAAGAACAGCAAGTGATTTTCATAAGGGAGCTCTGTTGCAGCTCTTTATTTTCTTCATGGCGGGACTGTTGGTCCAACAAACCACCTGTATGTGCTCATCCCTTTTGAATGTAGAGTTTCTCCTGTTACATTCTTGCATAATTGTTCTGTTGGAGTCTCGGATGAGGCAAAGAGATGGCAGAGGGAGGATTCCCCAGGGGATGCTTCTGTGCCTCACCAGTCCTTGGAGAAGCAGCTGAGTTTGTTAACTTAGACACGATGCCCAGTCCTGACAGCTGAAATTTGGGTGAGAAGGATCCTTTTCTCAGTCACTGGACTCGAGCTGCTTTTTTTTCCCAGGGAGCAGAAATCCAGGGGAGCAGATCATGCGCATCAAGCTTCAAAACATTGCTCAGGCTGTGTGGAGAAGTAACTCCGTTCTTTATTGCAAAGATCATCTCTAGTTCAGAGAACAGACTGCAGGTGACCCGTACACACTGTGGGTGGCTGATTCTGCTAATCAGTGTTTTTAGATGGAGCTTTTTGGTGGAGATGGGAAGAAGGACAGTGCCAAGAAGGGAATTAGTACAGGTAGAGTCATTTCTCTCGTGCATCTGGGAACACAGGAATAAATTTTCCTGATGAATAGGGTGTTGATTTTCTTCTTTGTGGCTGAAGGTGTGTACCTAATTTGCAATGCAGCCAATGAGTAAAGCAGGTATAACACCAATTTTAGTGTCTGTATTGGATTACCTGTAAGACTTTTTTTCATTCTGCTGGACTAGGATTATCTTGTGATTATTAATTAATTTATTAAGGAATGTGTTTTGAGGTTGAATGATAGTGAATATATCTTATTTTCATAGGTGTGCATATATTTTCATGAGAACAGCTGACACTGGATTTTTCCAAGACAATCTAAAGTTTGATTTGTTACAAGAATCACGCATCCAGAAACCACCAGAAATTGTGCTGGTTCAGTGTATGTCTGGTTTCTTCTCCAAAAAAGTGTTCTGGAGATCAGTGAAGGTTCACTGCTGTGTATTCAAACAATACTGGAAAAAAACAAAAGAACCGAAACAAGGATGTCTGGAGGATTCCTCCCCACTTGAGGCATGAACATTGCAGCTCTTAGGTGAAAATTTTCAACTTAAGGCAGAGTTATAATCAGCAGGAATAGAAGCACTTCATGATAACTCTGTAGTTTTAGCATTAATACAACATGAAAAAGTTCAGCCTAGAGTTCCAGGAGATGGTTGAAGAGGTTTGGTGACTGCTGGCACACTTCTGTTGGGCTGCATCTTTATCATTCCAGGACCACTGCCTGAGATAAAATGCAGACATGACAACATCTTGTGTATTAATCTTGCTGAGTCCTAATTGTTCCAGCAATTGCTTCCTGTAAGAAGTTGGCCACACTGGGCACCTTGGGGAGAGCAGAGTGCTAAATAGAATGAATTGTGTATTCAGATGTACTTTAGCTTGTACTTTACTTGCAAAAATAGGAGAAAATCTTGTCTGCCTGTCTTGAAAGTAGAGGGGATAATGTCTGAAGGAACAGTTCCAATGCTTGACAATTAATAATAGCACTTTGAAAAAAAGCTTTTAGCAGAAGGCGAGCACATAGGTTACAGAGTAGTACAGAGAACAATGTAATTTTTGTGCTAATATGTTGAGATCAAATAACTCATTAATAGGAGAATAATTTATAAGGATGATGCAAGTAGGAGAGTAAAGTTCTTCTAAATATTAATCTACTGCATATATTATTTATTGTTGTAATAAAAGGTTGAGGAGTAGACAAGGAGACTGAAAAGCCTTGCAACTTCTAGTAGAGTTCACTTCACAAAGTGCTTTTTTAAAGGAAATTTCCTTTAAATGATCAATGCTGGCATAGCCTTTTAGTAAGGTAGTGGTAATAACTTGTAAAGTTTCTAAATGCATCTCTGTGCAGCAATGTGAGAGGGAAACTTCTGAACCAAGGTTCTCTTCTGCGAGCTGAACAATGCCAAGTCCCTCAGCCTTTCCTGCCAGCAGAGCTGCTCCATCCCTCTCATCACCCTACAATGGGAAAAGCAGCTCAGGGAAGAGTCAGGGTGCAGAAAAAAGCTGCTATTACAGGTGCAATGTCTTACTACCCACAGCCTCCTTTTTATCTACTGAATAATTTTATATTAAACAGCAACTTGTGAAACAGTCTAAGGATGTGTTAGTAAACTGGAGTGGGATACATTTTAATTGTTGGGTTTTTTCAAAGGTTTTTCATCTGCTGGCCCAATTCTTCAGGAGTGTGAGTAGATGATTAGGTCATGTATTCTATTTATGAACACTCTTTGTAATAAAAGCCACACTTGCTTCTGTCATTCAAAAACCTGACATGACTCTGAGTCCCCCCTGTGATAATTCTGACTGATCACTGAGGCTTTTAAGGCACTAATACCACCTGTAGAACAATTTTTAGCATGTGACAGAAATGTACCTTGCTTATTTTGGAGAAGTGGAGCTCACACACGTTCACAAAGATTTGTAAAACAGCTCTTTGTAAATTTTTGCAGTGACTGGAAGTCAGACTGCGTGTAATGGGGAATTCAGCCTTCTTTGTATGTTGTGAAAGCTTTTCCTTGTGTTTCTTGTGTGATGTTCTGGCACCTGTTGATGTTTGAGAGATTATTGCCACTTTTCAGTGCATAGTATTGGGTAGAAAATGGCTTTATGATGTTTTTCCTGGAGTTAGTCAGAGATGCTGTTCATGGCATTAGATAATCCTCCTATATTATTGTTGATATCTGTGTAGGAATGTGTTGTGCTTAATGTAAATAAAATGTTGCCTGCCTTTAGTTTTTAGCTGTGGTAAGCCAGGTGTTTTTGAGCTCTGGTTTAGTGCTTTGCACTGCTGTTGTAGCTTTAAATCTCACAGGAATTCTGTCCCCCAGGGAACCACTTTTCCTCATGCCCAAGTGAGCAGTAAAAAAGCTTTTGCCCTGCACAGAAATATGTAAGTTCTGCACATGTTTTCAACTTCAGGGTCTTCATCTCTGTTGGACATAGGTAGAAAATATAGCACTACTTTCTGAAATGGCCATCAGAGCTTCCTAATGAGACACTTGGATTTTTTTCCTCCTTTGACAGAATTAAATGTTACCTATTAACCATAATGCTTAAATTGATGAAGTGTAAAACTAGTGAAATGGGTTACAGGGAAAGGAAGTGAAAATATTATGAACCATATGCCCTAATTTATGTCTTCTTAGAAAATTCATCTAATGAAATTAAGTATTTGGAATAATTCAGCGTATGATATTCAACAAGAAGTACAGCAGTAATGGTAGGATGATCTTTTAATGTCGTGAGGAAGATACAGCTCCTTTTGTGGGGAGGATCATCAAATCCTGTTCTGTAGAGATCCGTGTGCATCATCAAGGCCAGGTTTTCTTTTCTTGTGGACCTACACTATTCTGAGTGGCTGTGACAGCAGCTTCTGCTGTGTTCTTTGGGACTTTAAATAGAGGCAAATGAGATGCCAGCTCCTTGTGTGAGTTCTTAATCCCAATTTTCCTGGTCCCTCTCCTTTCCTCGTGGCTCCTCTCTCATAGATGATTGTCTCCATCCACTCTTCCCTTGAAGCTGTTTTTACATCTTGACTCCCAGGCTGAACCTCCCAAGTCCTCCATTATTAAACAGCTCTCACAAATTCTTCTCTTCTGCTTCTTGTGATACAAGACTTCATGTCAGAGTCAATCCCTTTTTTCTCTGCTCTGACTCCTCTGTTTAATGCATTCAAGCTCAGCAGCGTGCTGGGCGCCTTGATGGAAAGATGAACCTCTTGCTGTCACTTCCACTGTTCTGTGTAATTTCAGTTCAAAGCAGTAATTAAAGAAATAGTCCATTTTGCAGGATAATGTTTATAGGAATGTGAATGCACATTTTAGTTCCTTCTGGAGGCTGCAGGAGGGGTGATAGTATAGAGGGATTTTCGTATAAAGGAGTCATCCTGGCAAAATGTAAAAATCTCATTTTTTGTTTTTAGTAGTTTGGGGCTTGGGATTTTTGTTTTGTGGCTTTTTTTTTGTTCTGTTTGTTGGTTTTTCTAAGGGGGGTGTTGGGACTGTTTTTGTATTAGCAAGAAAACCAGATCTGTGATATGAAGACCAAATCCTACTCCCAGTTTCAAAACTCAGCAAACTTTTCAGATACAAGTTTGTAATGATTATTTAACGTGGTCAAAACACAGTATTTCCCTAAAGTCTAAATTTTGGAAGTGATTCAAGCCAAGCATCCCTCACGTCCTGAAAATCCCCCTGAAGTAGATACACTTGACGTGTAGAATTGTAGCCTGAGCAGTTAAAAATCTGGCAAAATTGCAAAGTGATTAAAGGGAGTGAGAAGTGTCATCCAAACTTATCCACAGGTGATGCTTCCTACCCTGCCTTTGAGTAGAAAAAAATTTAAATAAGTAACTTATTTAAAGGGAATTAATTAGCAATGTTACTGTTGATAGCTACATCATAAATAAACTGCACAGAATTTTTGATAAAACTTTAGACCTTGAGACTGAAGGTGTAGGAGGTAACTGGAAGAGTGGATTTTGTGCAGATTATGTACTCACTGAGGTCCTCTGGGACTGGTTGGATTAATCAATATAAAATGTGCTTTATCTGATGACTCCTGTGAGACAGAGCATGAGGGTCATTGATACCAAGAGTTCTCTTGACTCTTGGTGGGGGAGAGAAGAATTTAAACTACGCTGGTGTTTGGCTTCTTATCTTCCTCGGGATAATCATGGTGTGTTTAATGGCTGTGCATGTCTGAAGCGTTTTGTTTAGCTTAATGAGTTTGAGATGTGCTGTTGGAATTCAGGGGGAGGAAGATGTATAAATACTGCCAATATTACTCTTTTTGGGCCCTTACTAGAGAATTCAAGACATGCAAATGCTAAGTCAGGGAGTGGAAATGTTATCCTTCAAAGACACATGAAATGCAAGGACTGTAATGAAAGTGTTGTGCACTTTGAGGTATCTGAGTTACAAAGAAATCTTGTAGTTCATGGAATTATATCCATGAGTCTTTTAATATACTCAGGTTGTTCTTTATTTCCTATGGAGCACTGTAGGATTAGTTTCCCTGGAGGTGACTGAAGTAAGGGTGGAAAAATCCTACCTGATCTTTAATAATCCTTCACACCCATGGTAATTCTCCAGAGTTGTACTATCATTGGATAATTTACACTTAAATCTTTTCATCTCTGTGCTCCCACCTTCAAATAAAATCCTTTAATGTTATGGGGAGCCAGGGATTGCACACTTGAAATACCTTGGCCTTGTTGCCAGTTCAGTCTCACCTGCTTACACTGATTTATTGTGATTTTTTTTTTCCAGAGGGCCAGACTGAAAAATGCATTTCTCCCATTATAGTTAATAGATTCAGGAAGTAATTTGCAGATCGGGAAACAATGGATCTCATATAATAAAAGCACTGCCTAGGTAATTCATAAGGAAGAGAAACTTGTATTGTTAAGCTTGCACATTTTACTCTTATTTGTAGGCCATGTATTGCTCTCTTGTGCTTTCCACCATTAAGCAGTAACGTTGTTGCATTAGTAAAAAAGCACTGCTGCTCTGACTGGCTTTCAGAACCACACACCAAATCAGATCATGCATTTTACTGAATTATGAAGAGCTGTGTTATTTGTTTATAACTGCTCACTTAGTTATTGCTCTCCGGGCTCCGTGTTACGATTTAATCACTTCCCTGCATCTCCGGAGCTCTGGTGTGAGGAGCGGAGGGACAAAGCAGAGTGACTGGCAGCTAAGTGTTTCAATCAGTCAGGATGCTGATTTATTTCTGTGACGAGGAGTGGAAAGGAAATGAGAATGGCTGGTTTTTTGTAAGTGATGTGCTGAATAGTCATCAGTTAAACACTGGAGGTCAGGCATAAACACTGAAATCTTGAGAAAGGAAAAAAAAATCCCACAGGAGTGTGTCTTGTCATCCTCACTGCACTCAGGCTTTGGGAAGTGTGTGATGCTCAGCATGTCCTGAAAAGGCAGCACAGAGGATGAGTCTGGAATCCTTTCACTTACACGGTTTTCCTCACAAAAGAAGGGATATGAAGCATTAAAAGGCAAGGTGTTAGGAATTCTTTGTTGTCTAGTTACTGCACACAACTGTGAAGATTTTAACTGTATTCAGGATTCTGGCATTGCAGAATGTTTAAACTGGACCCAAAGAATTGGAATAGGGCATGTGGTATAAATATCTATGCAAATGGATCCCCCTCGGAGTTAAAAATATAATTTAACTTGAGCAAAAATAGGAGTAAAAACATTGGTGGAATATTATATCTGTGCTTTAAAAATACTGATATTGAGATAGGAACAGATACATTAAAGTTTTCATTGCCTACTTTGAGGCAATAGAAATAATGTAATTTTATGTCCTTTTGAAGTGCTGGTTTTAATCTGAAAAAAAAAGTCTTTTTAGATAGTCAAAGTAATAAATATGCTATAGCAAACCTGACAGCATTAGATGATGTTTACAGGAGACAGAAAATTCAACTAAAGTTTTTTGCTAATGGTATATCCTTCCTTCTGTATCCCATCTGAACTCATCCAGATATAAAATCCAGAGGAAACCAGCAGATAGTTTTGAAGGAAATTAGGTCTTTTCTAAGATTTTAAACCCCCAGAGCCCACTGAAAACCTGTGCTCAACAATCACTGCTTTTATAGCAAGGAAGATACCTGAGCTATCAGGAGACTGCTTCAGTGGAGTATTCCCTAGAAAGCCCCCTGCAGCCTAGCCTACATTTCATCTTCTTCTCCTAACCTAAATCCTGGGGTTGTCAAACACTTTCATAAAATGTATGCACTAAAATTTGATGAAAATGTGGCTACATAGAGAAAGAATTACTTTAGGAGAAGCTTTTTAGTGCTGACAATAGAGAAACTTTTTACTGTCTCATGAAAAACTGAAAGTCTTGGCTGCAGGGAGAGAGAGGGGGACTTGCCTCTTGGTCAGAGGAGAAATCTCTGGGTTTGCTGCTAAATGCACTCAGGGGAAGTGAAGGTGTCTGCAGTATAAAATAACAAAATATAAAAGCAGCTGTTGCAGAGACTGGATGGCAAAGGAGAAGCCCCACTTTTTGATTACACTGATTTCTGGATGGTTTATGCATCCGGATGAATTGATATTTCTTTTGATGGTGGCCATTAAGACACAGATTTTGAGGCCTATTTTGTCTCTTTCTCAGGGAAAGTGTATGATATGTTGATAGATGTATGATCATGATAGTTTTGGAAGATGAAGGAGAAGAGAAAAATGTGCTGTGGGCAGGAAACAGCTACTTCAGCATTTCTTTTCCCTCCTGTCTTTTTTTCCTGAGCTAACAGTACGTTCAGCCTGAATACAGATCTGTTCTTAATGTGTTCAGCTGCATTATTTAGCCCACCACTGCAAGCCAAATTGTTATCCGTGGAGATGGAATTGCTAAGTTGATTTAATGGAGCTTTGTTAATCTGGAATTTCATTTATATCTTGTCTTGGATGAGTCCATTGTCGCTTCCTTGTGTTTAGGATGTGTGATTTTGGCCAAAAGGCACAAATTTACACTTAAGAGCAGCTCTTTAGCTCCTGGATACCTGCAAGAGGGCTGTCGAGGAGACTCTTGTCTTGTGAGAAGCACTTAAAACTCGCTATTAAGTCCTGTAGTGCCTCTGTTTGCAGCACATCGATCCTTCAGGAGTGAAGCCCTGAAGGAGCAAATCTCTGTTGTGCTTCGTGGCTGTGAGTAATTACTGAGAAAGACAGAGAAGAAAACCTGAGTGGTTTATTCCTAACCTGCTGCATTCCTGGCTCCTGCATGGATGGAATGGGAACCACCAGTTGAAAACACAACCAGCCTCTGGCTGAAAAGATCTGCAGTGGTTATAAAAACTGAGAGAGAGAGATATCAAATAGTCCCCTGGAATGATAGGGATAAGGATTACGTAAAAGAGGGAATTGGCAAGCCTGGAATGTGTTTTTCCCTACAGTATCTATTTCCATTTTCTGTGAAATGGCTTTCAATATTTAGGTTATTTCACATTTTGTTATAATCTCTTGGATGGAGATCAGATATGAGATTTACAGTCTGAAAACAGGTTGAAATGGTTCTTGATGGTGTCAGGAATATTTGCAAGGTTTTAGCAGCTGATATGGTGCAGATGAGTGGATAATACAAATAATAACATTTATTATCTCTATTGCTATTCCCCAGAAGTATGGAGTGGATTGGAGCCCTCCTTGCCTTCATTTCCCCCCATGGTCCAGGGCACTGTATCAAACAGGAAAAAAATCCCAAATTGTGTTTCAGAATAGTTATTGGTAGTGGAGACACTTGCAGTTTTCTGATGAGGAAATAGCATAATGTTATGACTCTGGTTATGAGCTACTGAGTGGTGTCACTGGTCAAATATCAGCATCTTCTGCCCCCTTCTCTCTCATTCATTAAATCATACAACAACTGACACATTCAAGGTGAAATTTTAACAAATTTTAACAACAAATAATTGGCTTCGGAGGAATCTGTGTGGCCCAGGTTTGGGAGGGCACTTGGACCTGCCCCTGAAGATGCTTTTTTGGCAGCAGTGTGTGGTGATGCAGATAGAAATGGGATGAGTACAAGTTATTAGTGGTTTAAGAATATTATGAGTGCTAAAATACAACCTTCTCAGCTGTCCCACTTTCCTCGAGCAGTGCATCCAGTAATCCTTTACAGATTGTTTTTCTTGAGGTCTGATCTGATGCAAAAGCAAATAAACTTTGGTACTGAGCAAAGTAACCCTCTCACCTGGCTTGAGTGGGACTTACATGGGCTCTTAGATTTTCTCTAACAGACTTTTTGCAGAATCAGGCTTCTGTTTGTAGGATTTGGTAATGTATTTCTTAATGGAAAATGAAAAAGTTCTGTTACCTGTGAAATGTTGAGCATTTAAAGCTTTCCTCTTTCTAACAGATTTCTAGTTTCTCTTTGTTTCTTCATAGAGTCTGTTCTTTCCCAAGTTATTCTGTCTCCTCAGAGCAATCTTCAGCTAAAAGTGAGGCCAGATTTGGACCATGAGCAGTTCAGTGTCTTGGAGTTGAGATTTGTGTTAGGGAAAATACGATGTGATGCAAGGAGAAAAGGTGGTCTTGCCCAGATTCCCATGTTTGTCTGTAATTAATGTATTTCTTTCCTGTTAGTTTCAAAGGATTTCTTTCTAGTCAGGAGTTAAATGGAGCCATTCAGTGTTTATATTTATGCAAATGATCATTGTGTCACTCGGGTTGCAACATTAAAGAAAAAAAGCCAGATATTTTACATGCCTTTGAGTATTGAAGTGATTGCAATTACCTACGTAAAAGGAGTTGCTTTATTAATTAATTAACTTGGAGAAAAATGTCTAGTGACCCTCTGAAGGAATATCAATAACTGAAACATTAATTATGTAAATAAGATCTGCCTTTACTGTTCATTATTCATCGTTTAACATGAAAATTGCCTTTTAAAATAAATGCTTCATTCATATATTTCAATAAATGTCTAGTCTGTTTAGCTTGTCACTTGGATCTAGATTTTGAGTCAAGAACTCAAGTGACATCAGTACAGACCTTGGGACACTTCCTTTGAGCCACCAACACCCAGTTCCTGCTTGCTGGGCTGGCATTTTTTGGGCACAGGTTCTCTGAGGCAGCAAATCCCCTTTGGGAATGAGTTCTTGCAGAATTCTTGTCTGGAGAGACAGAGTTGCTGCATTTCACAGGTGAGGAAGGAGAGGAAAGAAGCAGCAAAATGCTTGGCAGAGCTTTTGTGACTTTCCCATGGTTTCAGCAGGGAGGCTGCAGGACCAGCCCAGCTCCAAGCCCTGTTGGGTTGTGGAATTGAATTTTTCTCTGACTCAGAGGCAGCAGTACCAAGGCAAACAAATGCCACAAGGAAAACAAAGTTAGCCCACGTGTTTGGTGCCTGTGATCTTGTACACTCAGTAAACTTGCTGGTCCTTTTTACTTTTGGAGGATGTGACTGAATGCCTCCTGGCAAATGCTGCAGGTGATTTCCTACAGGTTATGAGAATCCTTTCCTTGTAAAGAGCTCTGCCTTTTTGTTTTCTAAAGTTTCACCGAGCGTGTTAGCAAATGCTGATGAAGGATTCCTGGAGGGTTTTATTCCGTTTCACATCCCTAAGGACAACACACAAAGGTTTCCAGGGTTACTTTTTGCTCAGGTGTCTGTGAGTGCACCTGTAAGAGGAGAGAGAGGAAGAGCTCTGTTTTTCTCATAATCTCCAAGGCTGTGCTGCACGTAATCTTGAGTGTGCAGACAAAACAGAGTTAGCTGTGCAGTCCCAGAAAATCCTTTACTCTCCACTCCCTGAAGAGCACCTGCTTATGAGCAGAGACGTTCAGAGTCCCTTTTTAATGCCTCAGAACTCACTTTGCCCATAGCAGGAAGGGCTGCTGAAGAAATCCGTGTGTGTCCCCCCCTTTTCCCTTGTAGCGTGATGGATTGTGGAAGTCCTGATTGAAAATTCTAATCACAGCCTTGCAGTCCTTCAGATCACAACCCCTGACAGTTGATTCACTCCTTTTCATGCCTGCTGCCTCTGCCTGCTCCCGGTGCCTCGTCTGCATGAGTCTATCATTAGCACACAAAGCATGATGGATTGGCCGGGGTACCTCTGTCCTCAGAACCTGGGAAATGCTTCTCTTTCAGAATCAAAGAGCCTGTGTGTGACATCGTCATGAATGAGAGAAGAAAGTAATGCAGTATTGGAGGTGCCTGTTTGCTGCCACTGTTTAGAGGGGAATTGATGCATTATGGGCACTGTAAGTACCTGGCCTGTTTGTTCGGGGTTTGGCTCCGTGCTGGGAACGATGCAGAAAATCACGGATGTGGAGCCGTGCAGCAGCTGAGTCTGGCAAGTGCACAGCAGCTGTAATACTTTTTGGAAATCAGAGCTGTAAACACTTCCAAAATTCTGCTTAAAGTTCAGCCTGGTAATGAAATAATTTAACTTTCAGTGAAATCTGATGGCCAAGGTGATTACAAGCAGTGGCTGACTGTGGGCTCCATTCCCTTTGGTGGATTCTCTTCTTACAGACCCTTGCAACAGGAAACTTTTGCAAATGTTTGCATCTTGCAAATGCTTTTATTCATCTGTGTGACTTGGCATTTAATGTTTCAGTGAACAAGACAGTTAAGTTTTGGCTCCAGTGCAAGATTGATAGGAACAATTTTCGAATGTGGTATCACAACAAAGTGAAAATATGTCATGTTCAAATACTGAGCTCTGATGCGTCATGTGGTCTTGTAATAAATGAAATAGCACTACCAACCTGACAGATGTGCAAGAAAACGGTTTTAAATTTATGATGATTAATTTTCAAGATGAACTGCAATGAAAAAAATTGTTAGTAGATACTTAAAGAAGGTAAGGGGGAAGCAGCTTTCTGAAATGAGAACAGGCAGGTAATGATAAAGCTGCCTTCACTTTTATGTTTTGCTTTCTAAAATTTTAGCAATGGGAAAATTCATATTCTGGCTGCAGCAGCTGGTGTTAACAGCTACTCATGCAAGTGTAACATCTCAAGGAAATTCCACTTCTTGAATTTGTGCTACTGTTTTGTGCTGGTTTTCTTGGAAGTAGGAGTAACTCAGAGCAGAGCTGAAGGGTTTCTCCCTGGTGATTCTTTCAGCGCCATCAAGATAAAACAGCACTGAACTTAGTGAGAAGACAGAGGTAGCTTGATATTGCCTTGAAAGAAAACCAAACATTTCTGAAACTCAGCATGTTCGTTCATTTTGAGGATTTGCCACTTGAACATTGACTTTATTTTGCACTAGGGCAGTTAAATGCAAAGGATATTGTTTGTAAAGTATAAACTGGTTTAGTTAAACATTGTTAGGTAATTTCAGGCTAAAAACAGCCCTTGATAGCTTTTAGTGAAATCAACTCCTGCCAAATGCAAGAAGATAAAATAGTGCCCATCCCTAGCAGTAAACTCCATTATTTCAAGGAACTGTGTCCCAGTGAGGCCAAAACTGAGCTTTCCAGCTGGAAATGGAGAAAAACAGCCCCACAAAGGATGTGGACTCTCCTTTTTTCAGGAGTTCAGCAGGGGGAAACAAAATCCTAAGTGTCAGTGTCATATTATTTTGAAACAAACAAAATGCGTTTAAAAGGGGATGTTTTGTTTGTCATTAGCACTATAAGCTTTTACATGGGAATGTTTTAGGTTGACAGGTTCTGTGGGAAACCCCAACAATTGTCTGCCAGCTGTTAATTTTAGGCCCTTTGAGAAAGGCTCTGTAGCATCTCCTCCTATCTGACCTTCCTCCTCTTCAGCACCGCTCCCTCTTCTCTGTCAAGCACACTTGATGGTTCTAGAATTTTCCCTTATTATTTGAGGGAAGTGATAATCATTATAATTATTTGTGGCGGTGATTGTTTAACTCAAAGACAGTATTTTATCTGTGGATTGCAGTGTAAGTTCACTTAATAGAGAGTGAAAATTCTAGAAGCCATTTTGGCTGTCTGAAGATAGATCTGAATGCACGTGTCCATTTTATTTCTGCAGAAATACTTGTCAAAGCAAGGTCTCTGCTGGTCCCTCTCAGGTTCCTGTCTTACTGTGCCCAGAGGAAAGAAAAAACCAACATGTCCGAAGAGCTTAAGGATCCAAATATAAAATTAGTATAATAAGTATTAAAATGTCAAAGCAGATGAGGTGTATCTGGAGATGTACAGTATATTGTGCTTGCTGCCTTTGGTGCACTTCGTAATGGCTTTCATACAAGTTCCTTTGGCCCTTATTATCTTTATTATCTGGAATTGTTTTTATCCACTAAGATCTTCAGAGAATAGCCAAGATCATGCTGAAACTTGATGTCTTTACCTCCAGCTAGTGCCAGTGTCTGTGCTGGAGGGAAATGTTTATTTAACAGATCCCTGCTCTGGAATCACCAGTAATTGAAAATTCACTTCTACCAAAACCAGAATTTTTCCCAATCTTACTCTGTTTTAGAAACGAGAATACTCTGGGGGACTTTCATGATCAGCACTGATCAGTTGTACTGTGGCATTTACAGGTGGAGAGAATTCAAATTTTCTTAAGCACAAATATTCACAGACATTTGTGTGTCATGTGAATGTGTTGTTCAGTAATTCTGAGGTCTGTCAGCACCTGGCACGAAGTGACCTGAGGAATGTATTCTTGCTTCCAATGACAATTAGATTGTCTCTCTTTTGCAGTTTCTGTCAAGTTTAGCTCTCAAATAACTCGTGGTTATTTGCTGTCTGAGTTGATGAAGCTTTCTAAGTTTTGGAGGTGAATTCAGGGAATGTTTGGGTTGTATTTGCCATCGAAGATGTTCCAGTTATGGCGGGCTGTGTTTTATTTTAAAGGGTGTAAAGCTCAATTGTGTAAGGATTTTTATTTTCTGTAGTAACACACAAGATCTAATGGTCCAAAGGCATGAGAAAAGTAGTTTTATTTTTAAAAATAGTATATTTTTCAGTTCTGTATTTTGTCAGTGTTCACTTAGGTATTCTGATCTGCTTAATTCAGTGAATTCCATCTTTCATTTCACTACATCAGAAAAGATTCATGAAATGACTATAAAGGCATATCCAAATTGCTTTCTATTACCATGGAGAGCTGCAGTTCTGGCCTTTGTAGCTGTACCCAAATGCACTTTAATGCAGGCAGCAGGAGTGGTGCTCGTGTGCCAGCTGTGCCAGCTCTGCTTCCAGGGCACTGCCCAAGCCTGCCCAGCCCTGTCAGGGCTCACTTTCCCCCCGGTCCTGCCTAGGCTGGGCTCTGACTTAGTTTTGTTCATATAACAGAATTCCTGTTTCCTAAGTTTACATGTAAATTTCTTAAACAGACAGTCTGGATTGTTTTGTAAATTTTTTACATTTCCTCACGTCCTTTGCTTGTGAGAAAAAAGGCTTCTTACTTAGAAAATATTTACAATTCTAATGCAACTATGGAACTTCTTAATAGAAAATACTCATAGAACTGGGTTGTTATTTGAGATTACTACTCTGAATCCTTGCAAGAGGTACCTAAATTACATCCACCACAGTGATTAACATTTTGACATTTACAGATGGGCCTTTGACTTTGCAGTTTGTCAGATGTGACCTATGAATCCTCGGTTGTAAATACCTGGAATGTGCAGGATGAAGCTGGAATCTATCTCTGCATGCAAATTTTTGCTTTTCAATTTCACTATAAATAATTTTAATACCTTAAGATAGTTCCCCATCTGTAATGTGAGTTGCCATTATTGATACAGTTACTGGAGTATATTGGAATTATTAGTTATTAGACTATTAGAACTAATTTGAATTAAAGATTGTTTCTGAGTTTTGGACCTTATGTAAAATATTCTGATATGTACTTTGGCAAGATAAAGTAAACTGTTAGTGGAGATTTTAGTTTTCCTCTGAAATTGGAGAAATATTTTTCTTCGAAATACTGAGTGTAGAGTATTTTATGATTGTTTGCCTATAATGAATCTTTCAGTTTGTGGATGCAGCTGCTCAAACACACCCAATAACAAAGAGTACCAAGAAAGCTGAATTTCCATCCTGCTCTGCCACTCCTTGCTGGGAGTGACCAAATCACTTTTGCAATAGATAATTCAATATTCTGGTTTTCTCTTTAACTTGTGTCTGGCAAATGAAGGCAGACTGATCAAAAGGCACATTGTCAGATTACAGGGGAAGTCAGGATTTGTACTTCCCCAAGAAAATACAGGTTTCCCTACAGCCCATTTTAAGTTCAGTGCCATACTTTATTAGGTATTAAAAATGTGATCTGTAATAAAACTGAAAAGAATGTATTGGTATGTTCATGTTTTAAGCAGTAATGGCTCTGTCTTATCTGAAATGGCCTAGACTTCATTTTAACATGCAGTGACAAAGTGGAAAGGCTGTACAAACGTATGGTACTTTAATTAAAGAGGGCAATACTGAGCTTTGAAAGTCCTCTGGAGCTTTTGTCTCTGTTGGAACATTGTGCTGTGAATCTTCCCTAATAGTTAAAGCAAATGAAGTAAAATAGCCTTTGGGCTATTTTGTTACACTGTGTTGTTGGGGAAAAAAAATTAATCCTGTGCCATTTTGCATTTGCTGTCTGTGAATCAAACTGTGAAAGCTAATTTAAAAACTTTCACACTCGGCTTGAATGAGGACTGTCAGTGCTTGGAGAATGTCAAATTGAATGCAATTAGCTGGAGTTGGGCTAGCCTAGATAAACCCATCAGCCTCAAAGTGCTCAGCCCTAATGACTGCTCTGATAAACTAACACAGAGGTTACAGGAAAGAATTTAAAGGCCTTGAAGTCCTGCTGAAAACTTTCCCTCTATAGAAGAGGTCTTTGAAACCAAAATAGTTTATACACCAAGAGGCAGGGAGGTGGTGAGACCCCGTGGAAAGTTAAGTACAGCACAGAGGGGCATCCAGGAAAGGGAATCAAACCCACTGATGAACCTTCTCAGAAATTGTAAATACATCAATTATGTGAGTATTTGTTAATTGCTAAGCAGCAAGTTACATTTGTGGTCTCTGAAGTAGCTGGGTGTCACAGGTATTTGTAGAATGCCTGGCTGGTACAGCTGTGGTGGAGTGAAATCTTGGAATGTTTCAGGGAATGATGGCACTGCTGCTGTTCTGGGGTGGGGTGATAATGGGGTTTTGAAATTCTTCTCTTAATTGTATCTCTTCATCAGATGCTGCATCGACCTCTAATGGGGACATGGGGTCCAGACTCAATTGATAAAGTGAAATTCTGTTCTTGGTTCTGTGTGTTCAGAGTAACTTTCAGATGGGATGTGAGCAGATCTCCCAGACTGCAGGTCTGACCTGGGAGTTCAGGAAAAAGCCTGGAGGAGAAATAGGTGACGAACAGCTGAAGTTGTGAGAAGAATTATCTACAACATCAGCTGCTAATCTAAAATAGAATGACTTCCCTTGGAAGGTGGGATGGTTGCCAGTCAGTGAACTGTGGCTTTTGGGATATTATTTTTCCATGAGAACATGTCAGAAAATGTGTTTGGATCTCCTTCAGAACATTCCTTTTTTTCTTTTCTCTCCACTTTTTCTTGGAGAAGACTCCCTGCAGAGTTTTATCTCCAGGTGCTGAGTGAGGTCTCAGCCCAAGTTATTCCCTGAGAATTGTAGTGAGTGACCCCTGATTTTCCTCATGGAGAGAGAACCCTGATGGTAAATTGAAAAGAACCGAGCCTGTAAATTAGCATTTTACATGTCATCCCTTCTCACATGAGCATCATGAATTGTGCAGACAACAGCAGCATTTTTAGTTAATGAACCCAGCCATGAGCACAGTTCACGTTTAACATATTTACAGGGGGTAGCATCCAGTCAAAGAATTCCATTAATTCTTTTTTGCATGAATATTGTGTGCATGAGTGCATGCATTTTCTGTGTCCATTTGTATGTATGTGTACACTATTAGTGTATGCAGTGTTAAAGCATATAGAGTAATTCAAGAAGAATCACTGAGGAGGTTTCATTAGGCATGTAAATATATTCACCAGAAGATTTGAAATAACTCTTTAATGGAAAAAAAGGAAAAACTGTGCCATTTGACATGAGAAATCTATTTTGAACTCTAGTATATGCACAGTCTGTTTTCTGCTTTCCCTTTCTTGAAATTGTTGCCTGAAATATTATGGTGGCATGCAAGGGCTTGAAGTTTAATTTTAAATTTAATTTGCCTGAATGCTGCCAGGGTATTTTTACATAGACAGTAAAATTGCAACTTGGTAATACTTGGCACTCAATTTCTATAGAAAAGGCATTCAGGGTACAACTTTGGGCTCATAAGTAAAATAAGATGAAATCACACATGTTAATGATGATTTTAAAATATTTTCAGGGCTATGTAAATGTAATTTCTGTCTTGGTTTTGTTGTTTTTATGGGCAGCAGGGGAGAGAGTTTGTAACAGTCATACATACGTATATTTAAAGCTGTGAAGGAACTTTTTTCAATCTGTTAATCCAAATGTTCTTTAATGGCTAAAAATAGAATCAAATTACTTCATATAAAAAATCTGAGACTTATTTACTGAGCTCCAGGCAGAATTATTCTTTCAGTAGTATTCTGAATATTTTTGAATAGAGTGGTAGAAGGTTCTATGCTGCTGAAGGCTGGGCTGCCTCTGATAATGTGGTTGTCCTTCCTGACTTCAGTCCAGACAGGAATGGCTATTTGGTGGAAAAAACCCAATATTTTAATGGCTATTATAATATGAAGTATTTGCTTTGGGTGTTCAACATTTGTTTTGAGTGTTAACTTTATTTTCAACCTCTCTGTCATCATCTTGGACAGCACAGCACCTTGAGCCTGGCCTCCTTCTGGGGAATGCTCTTTCCTCAGGGCTGACCACGGTGCTCTGTCGTGTTCCAGAGGTGGTGTCACATCTCCTGTGGGATTTAATTCACTGGCAGGACCTGAGGGGATGAGAGAAAGACTTTCATTTTCTTGTTGAATGTCACATTTCCCAGAGGAAGTCTTTGGTTTAAAGAGGCACCACAAAGTCTCTGTGTGGTTGGTTTTATTTACTAAAATAGTGCTCAGTAATGTATTATTTAATGAAGCAGTGAATGCTCTGAGCACTCACAACTCAGGAGTGTGTTTTGCCTTTCCTAGCACTTTTTGACACAGAGACCTGAAAGTCACAGCTAGAATTGAACATCCTTTTCTTCCCTGTCTTGTTTTTCCCAAGTCATGTTTGAAGGAGAGTCACAGCTGCCAGACCCAAATCCCATATTCCTGATGTAACTTTTTCATATTTGAAAGAGTCACTGCTGTCAGACCCAAATCCCATATTCCTGATGTAACTTTTTCATATTTGAAAGAGTCACTGCTGTCAGACCCAAATCCCATATTCCTGATGTAACTTTTTCATATTTGAAAGAGTCACTGCTGCCAGACCCAAATCCCATATTCCTGAGGTAACTTTTTCATATTTGAAAGAGTCACTGCTGCCAGACCCAAATCCCATATTCCTGAGGTAACTTTTTCATGTTTGAAAGAGTCACTGCTGCCAGACCCAAATCCCATATTCCTGAGGTAACTTTTTCATGTTTGAAAGAGTCACTGCTGCCAGACCCAAATCCCATATTCCTGAGGTAACTTTTTCATGTTTGAAATAGTCACTGCTGCCAGACCCAAATCCCATATTCCTGAGGTAACTTTTTCATGTTTGAAAGAGTCACTGCTGCCAGACCCAAATCCCATATTCCTGATGTAACTTTTGAAGGAGTAGGTGCTGAAGGAATGCAGCTGAATGTGAGCTGAATTCTGGAAGGTGCTGCAGTGTGCTTGTTGTACACCCGTGTTGCTGCTTTTTCCTGCGTAGAATAACATTCACACACACACACACAAAAAAGTAAATTCCTGTTCCAGAGCCATCAGTGAAGAGATGCTGCATTTATCATTGTGCAGGTGGAATGAAAAGCTGTGTGTGCAGTCACAGAGTGACTTCTGTAGGTACAGACAGTCCTGGAGGATCACAGTCAGGGTGCTGTGGTCCAGGCAGTCGCTCTGTGCTCACTGTGGGTGAGGAGGAGGAGGAGGAGGAAGGGGTGATCTCCTGCCTTGGGACAGCAGGACAAGGTCTTGGAGGTTGAACTCTGTGTGCCATTGCTCCTGTGTGTGTCATGCAGGGCCTCAGCCCTGGCACTTTGCTTTGGTAAAGTTACGAGGAGATAAAATCAGAACTCATCAAGGGAAATATCACACAGATTCAACACATGGTGTTACCAGGCAGCACTATAATTAAACCAAACATAATCAGTAACCAAATCTCTTCTGAAATGGTCAGAAAGACTAATAAATTTCTTGTAAAAAGCATTAGTTTTGACTCAGATTTTTTTGACATGTTTTGGGCTACTGTAATGTGCATTTCTTTGGTTGGAATATCTGAGCTAATGCATTAAGTACCATTAATTCCAGCTCCTGTGTACCTGTGAGTTGCAAGTATGAAGTATTTTCTGTGATTGTGATTTGAAATAAATCTAGAAAGCTCTTGTAAGCATTGTTTGCAAAAGAAGAAGTATTTGTAGAAAATTAGGTGAACTTTTCTTTGCCAATGTGATACCACGTCAGTAGTCTTTGGTTGGTTGGTTGGTTTTTGTTCTTTTAATTTTTAATTGACTTTATTGCTAGGCACTCTTCTGTCATGTTACTATTCCCAGTGTAATAATAATCATTATTCTGCCCTTCTTGCTGTGTTTTTGATAAAAATATATCTGAAGAAGAAACCCGTTATACATCTTTTTTTTTAAAGAAACATCTCTATGCTCTTATTAAAATTAAAGAATATAATGTGTTTTAGGCTTCTTAAAATCTAAGAAGATTGAAGAATTCACTGCAGATGATCCTGTAGAAAGGCTTTGCAAGAGAAGGGCAATCAAGTAGGGATAATTAATTACTATTTAAATATGCAGAAAGCAAAAAGCTTATCTGGAAGAGCAGAGTGAAGTGTAAGTACAGCGTAAGACTCACGTAAGGATGATTTGCAAGCAATAAAATCACATCCCCCTGACTTTGTAAGTACAAACTAATAAGCAATATTTAATAATGGAGACTCTAATAGTGTGGGATATAAACCCAGTGGAATGTGATTTTACCATTAGATCTTACCTGAAGGGGATGGATTGGCTTAGCACTGACAGAGTGAGGATTACAGGTATTTGGAATGTGTGTGCAGTAAGGGATGAGAGTAATTGCTCAGGATAATCTCTGAGCAGTTAACTCACAATGATGATGGGGAATTGGTGGGATTTCTATTCCCAGGTTTTACTTCTTACCTCTGAATCAGCCTGAAAGTGTGAACACCTCTGATGGGACTCTTGCTGCCCCTTGTGATTTGGAAAGGTTTGGGGAAGAACAGAATTAATGTGCTGCTGAGAACAAATCCTCCTTGGCAGAGAAATGGGTCGGATGGTCTTCAAGTTCTTAATCATCCCTGATTTTGTAACTCTGTCATTATTTTCATTAATTAACTTGAGTGGGTAACACAAACATCACATTTCTTCCAAAACTAATATTATTACTGCCTGCCATTTAGTCTGTTGAGCTGAAGAAAAAGCCCAAACCAAACCAAAACGTTAAAGTGGTGCATAGGCAATAACTTCATTGAATGTGTATTTATTAGAATTGCTTTAATTGGGCATCATCTGCAGCTCTCATGTACTGAGAGCCTGCCTGGGTTCACAAGCTGGGCAAGGCCAGGCATGCCTGATGCTGGGCTTTGGGAGGCAGGAGCTGCTGGAAAAGCTGGAATTCAGGAGCTGCTTCTTCCCTGGGGCTCAGCTACAGGGCAGTGGCTCAAAGGAGAAAGGAGCCAGGCCCTGACCACTGCAATTCCTTTGAGTTCCCTTTCACAAGGCCATGGGTGCTTTAACCCAATGGGCCTGGCTGCCTTCCAAGTGGAGTAATTAAATTCTGCATTCCTGAATTCCCTCTCGTTTTAATTGGGTTTGGAATTCTTCACCTTTTGGCTTTAAACTCGCCTGGTGAAACAACAGTTTCTCATTACAGCAAGGACTTTATTTCAGATCAGTATTACCCTGGAATGTAATGTACATTGCTGTAAGTGTGCCAGGTGTTTCAGGAGAGCAGAGTACAAGGGAGAGCAACATTTTAGTTCTATTTTTAATTGGTTTTCTTTGCTGTACTGGAGTGCACCCATTTGATGGGTATTCCTGTTCGCTCTCTCAGTTTACAGGCCTTGTTGAGACTGCAGAATCAAAGGCAATTCATGAAAATATTTTAGATCTTTGCTGCATCCAGGAAACCTTCTGTTTGCTTCTGTGTGCAGCTTTCATCTCTTTTGTGTAGTCAGTGAAATCTAGGGCATCACTGGAAATTCAGTTTTCAGTGTGTATCCAAATGTTCACCTGATCGTGGAGACTGCTCAGCACTTCACAGGAACCAGCTGGTAAACAAGGGAATCTGTGCTACAGCTCCCCTAAAATATGGCTTGGTTTCTACTGTGCCAGTAACTTCTGTTCATGTACTGGAGCCTAAATAATTGATTTTTTCAGTGAGTGCCACAGCACAGCGTTTTAAAACCCAGGCTGCCTTGTCAATGAGGGTTGTGATTCTGCAGAAATTTTAATTAATGAATAGGGATGTCTAAAAGGTGTGGGCAGTAATGAGAGTGAATACGTGGTTTAAATCTGGGAAGGTAATTTCTGGACAGGACAAATCTTTGATATGGATAAAATTCAGATTAGTTCCTGTAAATGGTTCACCTGGCCCTAGTGATACCTAAATTTAGAACTTGTAAGCACCTCTGGCTCGCAATCAGAATATGTTTTTCCCTGCATAAAATGGAATTATATTAGTCAGTTCTCATTAGCCAAGTCTGGAGTCTGTGTCTGCTTGGATTTATTTGCACTGGGCTGATGACAGAGCTCTGTTTGGCTTTTTGTTTGACCTGGATATGTGTATCTTTCTTAGTGCTGTCAGTCTGCTCGTATGCTGCTCAGTGAATACTCCTGTTACTGAAAATCCAAGATCTGCAGCCCTTTATTAAATTATAGAGTACATTACTTGCTCCTTTAGTATTTACCTTTGGGCATTAGAACTCTTTTCCCTAGAAAATAACCTGGTACAGGATTTTGTGGGAGTTTCTGAAACCTCTCTGAAAGAAAAAAAAACCATCCAAGCATATCTGGGGATGACTTAAACCATATAGTAGTGATGAACACATCTGCTTTTTTTTTTCTTTTTAAATTAAGAAGTTTATTTCATGTAAATGCACAGAAGCCTTTAAAAGTAGGAAGGTCCACCTGTGTTATGGACTATAAATTCACTTTGTATGCCATTCTGTTCCTTGTTTCTGTATGAATTCCTGAGGACAGCCCCAAACTGACAGAAAGCCTTTCTGTTGTGGACTTGATTTTGTTGGTAGGCAGAGAGGGCGGGCAGAACCAGCATCCTGCTTTTCATCCTTCTGGATGAGGATTAATCATGATCACAGCTGCAGAATAATGCAGATCTTAGCTGGGGCTGGCGAGGGGGAAGGGATTGGTATGGGGGGAGCAAAGGAAATCTCTGTCTTCCACCAAACCCTCCTGCCCTTTAGGGAGGAGTTGGAAGGAGCAGATTCCCACTTTTGTTTTGTTTTTTGTTTTGTTTTGGTTTGTTTTTGTAAATTTTCATGCATTTTTTTTTCCTTTAATCATAAAGAATACACTCGATTTACTGGTAACACACACACACAGAATGTTTGTGTAGCTTCCTTGTTGCCTTGATGATGCATCAGGCACCGGGTGCTGAAATTCTGCTGGTTCAAAGGCACACAGATTTACACCAGTGACTTTTACTGTGTCTCTGTAGGCAGCCCCAAAATGCCCTGCAGGTCAACTGTTTTTGAAATGGATAAAAGTGTGCTAATTCCTTCAAGGTAAATCAGAAGGATTATGACATCTAGGAAGAGGAATCTGCCAGACAGTTCTGAAGCAATATAACCAGGACTGACCCAACAGCATCTCTAAAGCTTCCAATAAAATTGCCTGAGGAGTCTGCCAAGAAGCCAGATGCTGCTGCTGGAAAAATACCTTCTGTAGCTTGGCATTTGTCCTGTAATTGCTTCCAAGAGAGAATAAACTGTAGCATGACAGTAGAAGGTGAATGGTTCCTCACTGCATGCTGCTTGGTGATTTTTTAAAGTATTTCCAAAATAAGCATTATTTTCTGATGTGTTACCACTCATGCAGATCCTTGTACTCATTTAACTGCTTAAGAGTTCCCCATCTGAATAATCACTTTTTTTTTTTCCTGACATGTTAGCCTGGTAATGATTTTTCTTTTCCTGGAAGTGATTTCCTTTTGCAGGGTCCACCTGGGCTGTGATCCTGTTGGGGTGTGAGGTGGTCGTGCACACCTGGTTATGTCACAGTGTATGGATGTCTCTCTGTATGGAATTATGATACAACACTTCCAACTTTCCACACAGTTCCAAGGGATGGATAGTTGTGTGGCTTTGTTGGGTTTTTTTCAGTGTATTTTCCAGTTATGGGAAGAGCACTCTCTGTTATTACTCAGAAATGCTGCTGAATCCTACTTCAAACCAGAAAATGCACAGAATTTTTTTAGGGAAGATAATTCCCCCCTTTGAAAGTGGTTAATACTCCTGCTGATAGAAAGCAGAGGCTTTTGTGGAGCAGTGTATAACCTAATCAGATACAAATGAGATGAGAACAGATAAGTGATTCCAAGAAAATTATTTATTTGAGATTTCTCCAGTAAAATCTAGCAGCTGTCCTCAAATACTTCTGTTTGGTGTCATGCAGGAGCCTGCCTGCTGTTCATCCCCGCAGTCCTGTGGGATTGCCTTCAGGAGTGGTTTGGAGTTTGAACTATTCAAATGGAATGGTCAAAAGTAATTCTGCAGCTAAAACTCATCAGAGAATCACAGAATGACAGGGTTGGAAGTGATCTTAAAGCTCATTGAGTTTTAACCCCTCTGCCATGGGCAGGGACACCTCTCACTGTCCCAGGTTGCTCCAAGCCCTTTCCAGCCTGGCCTTGGACACTTCCAGGGATGGGGCAGCCACAGCTTCCCTGGGCACCCTGTGCCAGGGCCTCAGCACCCTCACAGGAGAGAATTTCTTCCTAATCTCTGATCTAAACCTACTCTATGTCAGTTTGAAGCCATTCCCCCTTGTTCTGTCACTAAATGTCCTCATGAAAGGTCTTTTTCCATCTTTCTTGTAGGTTCCCTTCAGGTACTGGCAGGTCACTCTTAGGTCACTTGACAATTCAAAATACTGATATTTGTCAGTTGTGAACACAAATGTAGAAGTAATTATTGCCTGTTTGTGTGAATTCAATACTTACAGTCCCAGAAACTTCTTGCTTTCTCCCTGTCCTGTGCTAGACAGTGAACTTTGGTAGGAGTCAGGTGGTTGAGTTTGGTGTAATAAAGCAAAAGTCCATTTCCAGCAAGGTGAGTTCCTTAGATCAGTTTTCCCAATGCTTGACCAGCCATGGGCTGAGTGTTGAAAAATAGCAGTGAATAAAGATCCTGGCAAAGGGCTTTTTGTTATTGTTGGCTTGATTTGAGGGTTTGCTTTGCTTTGCTGTAGTGTCAGGAAGCTTCAGAGACTGGAAGGGCACAGTGCACAGGGCAGCTCTTGTGGCTGAACAAATCTCAAAGAGACCTGGAAAAGTTGGAGCAAAATTCACATCCTTTAAGAAGGTCAATGTAAGGCATCACTCCAAACTTTACTTCAGGTTTCAAAGTATAGCTTAAGTTAGGTATAGTGCTGTTATTTAATTAAAATGAATGGGAAGGTGAGTTCCAGCTCAGTCTCACTTGAAATATTAAGAAAATGATCCTGAAATTAAACAAAAAAACCAGAGCTGAATCAAGATATTTCTTTGAAGGACAGGAGATGAACAAGATTCCTTCAACTTACTGTGTCACTTCAAAACCTGCTGAGCTGTCCAGGATGCGAAATGTTTGATTCCATAACCTTTTCTTCCAATTAGAAGACACAGATTCTGATTGTGAGGAATTTGCATTTCAATATGAAACGTGGTGTCTGACATTGCTTTTACCTTCTCCCTGGTGATGCTCCTGACTGCACATTTCTCCCTTTCCTTCGGTGTGATGATTGCACCACTGCACTTTAGTAATCATTTAACAGCTCTAATTACAGAATACTGTGATCCCAGCTGTGTACTTTGTCCTCTTTGCCTTCTTAGTCTCTGTTTCTTTGCTGTCGGGAGGATCACAAAAGAGCCGTTCTTCTGCTTTGCAAAAATAAATTCCAAAGGCCCTGCTTTGGTAATGTACAGATCTGCATTTTCTCGTGGCTTTGGAGTGATTTTAGCCGTGGAGGGGTTGGTTGGCCTGCTGCTGTTTACATCAGTAACTTCTGTGACACTAATGCAGATACACCAGCATAAAACTGGTGTAACTCCAACTCCATTAGAATCAGTGGAGCTCTGCCAATATCAGTCAAAGGCGACGCTATTGATTTTGTGCTGCTGTGACTTCATTGACTGGGGTGGAGGTGAGGCAGGTTCTGCTGGTGGGGCTGGGGTCACAGCCAGCCTCTGCCTGTGCTTGGAGTAGTTGTGGCTTGGGTTTCTTGTTTGTTTTCTTGCACAGCGTTATCAGAAATTCCTTCTGTTTTCTGCTCCGGGGTCAGCAGTGTGGGAATCTGGGAGCAGTGAAGTCTTGGAAAAATGCAATTCATAGGGGGAAAGCATTAGGTAATTCAGTTTCACTTGGCAATCTCTAGTCTCATCTGAGTGATTTCCTCTGTTATCTGCTAAATGTGGTATCAGAGGAATGATGTGGAGTTTTTAAGCCTGCTCCTTTTTGATGTGATACCCTGCTAAAGCTTACAAAAGCACTGTGAGTGGAGTTTTGAGTCAGAAAGTGCCCTCAAAGGAGCCATGAGTGCAGTATCCATACCCCCAGCACACTGGGATTGTTCCTGGTTCTCACTCTCTGGGCTGGAGTTGCTCATTCCCTGTTCCGTGGGCAGAGGAGATGTAGTTTTTCCTGAATTCAAATGCCATACTTTTAATATTTCAAAAATCCTTTAAAGCAAGTCCATGTCTTCTATTTTGCCTTTGTTGCATGAATGCTGCCCTGTATAATACAAAGTAGAAACGGGAATATTAAAATGAAATGTTAGTAATTTGCTATTAAAAATGTTGATGAAATCAATTCATTCCTTTGAAAAGCTTCTTTTTAATCCGGTCAGCATTTTCTGTGAGTAGAAAATTCACAGCACTTCTGGTGAATAATTGGTGGAGTGGAGTGCAGTATTCACCACGACATGGAGTGATTTCCAGGAGGAATTTCAGTAATTATTCCTGCCGTCATTGGAATACTAATAAAATTCTTACTTTAGAAATATTTTATAGGTCAGGTTTTTTGCCAAGATGCTCTTCCAGTGGTGAATCAGCTTCAGTGGTGCTGTTTATCCCATCTGAGGAACTGGGTAACAGGCTTGAGAGATGCACTAGAGACAGAAAAATGAAGCATGGTTTAAACCACAGTAAACTTCATAAAATGTGTTATTGGCCTAAGTTACATGTAGGATTTTGTTAAAAAAAAAGAGCTTCTTTTTTTCAGGAGAGAAGTATTTTATGAATACAGTTAACTACAGCAACTGAATACAAAGGGATATTAAATGCTGTGGTTTGAGTACTAAAAGGTTTTCAGATACTGGAAGAATTAAAAAGGGTTATTTGGGAAGTGTTGTTCTGGAAGACATTACAGACATAGTACAGAAAGCTGAATAAAGGACATAAAACTCACTATCATAATATATAGAAAATCAAGAGTGGAGGGAAGTACATGCTCATTTTAGAGCAAACAAAACTAAGTATGTGATCTGGAGGCAGTTGTGAATCTTAACAAGTTCTGTAATTTAGGGAGTGAGTGGGAGATGAAGGGTGCTGGGTTCCAGAGGAGGGTTTGTGGGGGAATAAATGTTCATGTAGTATCTCAGTTGGTGCACGTGAACAGTAAATTTCCTTTCACCTTTACAGGCTGGAGAAATACCTGTAAAGAAATGGCAGGAAAAGGCAGTGCTTGGCATGGAGTGCCATAAGAGAGAGTCCTTGGGCTTTGTCACTGCAAACAGTGCATTGTGCTGCTCTGGGGGAAATGGCAGAACTGGAGGAGAGGGACAGACCCCTGAACAATCCAACAGAGGTTGTTCTCTGGCAGGACAGTCAGAATTTCAGTGCATGGTCTGGCTTAGATTTTCCTCTTAAACTCTCTACAGAATTTGCTGTAGTATCACTGGCAGCTCTCCTGTTTGCTTTTGTTTCTTTCTCATTTTCTCCTCTCTGTCAGTGTCTTAAGCTCTCTTTTACCTCATTTTCCTCCTTTTCTGGTTCTTAAATGCAGGCCTTGCTGACTGCAGTGTATCAGTGGGTTTTGGATCAGTCCCTTGGGTTCCTGGAATTAGTGCAGTGCCTGCTGTGACAGATGAATCCTCTGATGTTCACCAGCCCTGACCATGGGGGAAATGAGCTGATGAGTACAAAACAGTGTGAGCAGCACCAGAGGATTTCCTGGCCCCTCTCCCTGTGGGGTACAAAGAGCACTGGTGGCACGGATGGGTTTTCCATCCTCTGTGTGTGTGGTCCCACTGCTGTCTGTGTTAGGCTTTGAGGGCAGGTGGGGAATGGATGAGTAACACTTTCTCCCTAGATTGCAGACCCTTAAACTTGAACTGGTTTTAGTTTTCCAGGATCACAGCACTTTTCCACTTCTATTTTCACTTCTATTTTCCCCTTTTAATATGTTTGGGCTCTGTTTAACACTTGTAAAACCACGGGCATCAACATGATTATGCTGGGCACCTTGGAGGAGAAAAAATGAATTGCAAGAATCCAAAGGCATAAAAGCAATAGCTGAGGATGGGAGCACGGCTTTTGTTTTGTCAAACCAATGTTTGGGAGGTACCACCCTCTTGTCAAATCCCACTTTGGCGCTGTGGAGAACTTAAATACCTAGGGAATGCCAGGGCTTAGTTACAAATCCTTTCTAAGACTGCTTTTCTTTTATATAAGCAGATGGAAACTGGTTTCAGGGGAGGGAACTTCTTAAGTTTTGAAGTCCTGAACAAAATTAATTAATTCATGTATTTGAAAGCCAGAGGGGAAGTATTATGATCATCTTGTCTGACCTCCTTCATAACTTGGGCCAGGGGAAGTCTCTTAATAACCCCAACATGAGCTCGCTGAAGCGTGGTTGAAAAGACAAATGATTTGACAGAAATTGTTGTTTCACAGGCGTGTGGCGGAGGCGAGCAGAGCTTGGGACTAATTTCCCCGTGCATAAAGGGTCCAACCTGTGTTAATCCTCACTGCAAAGTGAATTTACAGAAATATTTCTTTGCTAAGGCTTTAGGTTTTGTGCTGGCGTAGGAGTAATAGAGAACGCAGGCTTAAGAACTTCTCCTGGAATTAAGGGCCAGTTAATTCCAGAATGCGCTGATTGTGTTCCTGCTGCAGCCACTTAATAAGGCCACAGAAAATGTCAGTATTTTGTTAAAACGAAGAGCTCAGAATCCTCTTTAGGAAAAGCTGAGGCATGCACATAACACTGCAATAGCTGGAGCAGTAACAAGGCACTCAAGGAGGTTGTTAGAGTGGAGGGATACGTGTAAGACGATGGAATTTTATTTTTTTTTTTTTTGGAAACGCAGCTAACAAAATTTTATCTTTAGAGCAGGGAGAGAAATGTGGCAGAACTGATCAAAGCAAATAGCATCTCATTGATAAAACACATGCTGCAGTACTTCCCACAGTTGGGAGGCTGTGGTATTTAACAACGGTGACCTAGATTGGAGGAGACAATGAAAGCTGTTGCGGTGAGGAGCAGATTGACTGCCATTCTCATCTGGGTAATAAACGGCTGAAATATGGACAGTGCACCAAAGTTTACTAATGTGGCTTACATAACGACCTGCACTTTTGGAGGAATTGTCTCCATAGCAGATTCAGTTTGAACTATAGCTGGTGTCTGACAGATGTTTATGTGCTCCTTTACAAAGATACCTATTACTTTATTCAAGGATCTATGAGCCTGCGAGAGTATGACCTGATTAGGTTTGAAAGTAAATCAATATGTGAACCTGTCCAAAAACAGACATGCATGTATTTTAAAAAATATTACTCAGTGGGATAGCCTCGAGGGGATATAGCTTTTCTGGAGAGTTTCAAATGAGATAGCAGTCATATGTTGTTACTTTAAAATATTCAGTGCCATTCAGATGCTACTATTTCAGCTGTCTTGGTGGAAATAGCTGACAACAGGAGATGACATTCCTGACGCTTCGTAGCCACAATGGTCTTCTAAGACATTAAAACTTGCTTAACTACGGACCCCGGGGGTATTTGGTATTTATTTTTAATTTATTTTTTTAATAAGTGGACGTATTATAAATATTTCCCTATTGTGAAGTGGCTCACGTTAGTGCTCCTCGTAGAGTTACGCAGTTAACCTTTAGGTAAATATAAATCCAAATTCTCGAAAAATAAACTGTCAATCCAGCTGTGACTCGAGAGATGCTTTAAGTAAGTGCCATTGAGCTGTAAAGGCTGATGCCTCCCCACTGTGCTGTAAAACTAAATATTATTAAATTGGGTTGCAGGCAGGGGGAGGGGAAGGGGATGGGGGTTGTGAGGGACATCTGTTCTGCACAGAGCTCCTCTCCCTGCTCGTGGGGGGATTTGAAGCGTGAGGGAGGAGGGCGAGGGCGTTGCCCCCAGCACTGCTCCCAGCAGCTGTGCTTGGGGAGAGGCATCTCCCTGTCCATGGACGGGCCACAGAGGATCCTGCAAGGCTCACGCTGGCAGCTGTAACTCCTTTTCCCTCTCTGACCAGCCTCCCTTTGCTTTGTGCTTTCCTGCTCTTTTCTCAGCTGAGAAGATTCATCAGGACGCTGTTGGTTTATTCAGGTCTGCTACACCAAGCAGGTGTATTCAGCAAGCACTGCAACTTCAATTTGTGCCTCGCTTTAGTTTTTTCCTCCCTTTTTTTCTGCCGTGCGGTGCTTATTCAGATTCCACAGAGGGGGGAACAGGGAACTTTGTATTTCAAAATCAGTTCAGCAGATTTTGAAAAGCTATCTTTGAATATTCTATAATACACAGACAGATTTGAAGAGCTTATTAAAGAAAGCCCCTGACACACTTCAGCAATATTAAATCACTTCAGACGGTGCATGGCAGTGTAATGTTACTGAAGCATTTTAAAATGTTAAAAGAGCCTGGATTTGAAAGTACTGGTGGCTTCACAGCCCTTACTGTGAAAAGTGATTTAAAGTGTCGAAATTATTCCAGTGTTTGCAGTCTGTTACTTTCTTAAATGACAAAGAAGCGACATTAGTAAATAACTCTAACTGCAGTTAATCTCTGGCCATCTAACCAGCTGATATGCGGGGTAATATCTTTATTAAATGCTTATTTAATAAATGGGCAGCTGTTCCGACAGGCCAGATGGACTTCTGTGTAATTGTGCTAATAATGAGAACTTTCTCACAAAAAGAAAGGGCAGTGAGAAGATGCATTTGGTGAGGGAACATCCTGACAAATGGCTTTGGGACAGTCTGGTCCTCTGCCCTCGACAGACTGGCTCAAGTAAATGGTTCATCCCTCAAAGCAGGAAGGACCAGCACTGAGAATTGGAGCAATAGGGGGTTTTTTTTGCTTAATGTTAATTCTTTGTGTATTCTTTGCCTCCAAAGCCCTGACATCCCCAGTCCTACCTCCTGCTCCAGCACATTCCTGCTGTGGGTTCACAGCTGGTGCATTTTTGTCCCCAACAAATACCCATTGTGTAAAGCTGTAGCTTTCTCCCTAAATGTTATCTCTCGAAATGTTATCCTTTTTCACCTCTCCCATTTATATCTCATGGGTTTAGTTAACTATTTTCAGAGATCTTTGCAAGCAAGATTACTAGATGTGTGTTAAAATTACAGCTTTGTGTGGAGACAGAGTCTTTTATACTGGAAGCATTATCATGAGCAAGAGGAGTGGCAAAGTTTGATGTTCTCAGCATGAGCAATGAATAAATTTTTCATTTATCTTTGTTCAAGTGAGAGAATGCAAGCACTGAAAGAATTGGAGGAGTAAAAATCTGTACCTACTATCTGGCAATAAGGAATTGGTGCATTTAAGAATTGAGTCCTTTCAGATTTTTTTGCTTTTGGTGACATTTCCAGCTGTTCCCTCCACTGTGGTCTTTGCCCTCCAGCTGCTGGTCCAGAAGAGTTGGTCTTGTGCACACCCTGAGCAGTGTCTCTAGGCTATGTCTCTATCATATCTCAGATATGCCAAAACATCTCAAATACAGATGTCTGAGGTAGTCACAGATAACTGTGTTTAAGCATCTAAAATCGTGGACAATTGGCTCAGTAGATGGAGAACGTTAAATGTTTCTCCCTTGCAGTGGTTTGGCTTTTTGTATTTTCCTTTCATGTTTTAAGCCCAGAAAATGACTGTTCCTTTTTGTTTCCTTCCTTAACAGCACTCGAAGGGAGTGAATGAGATGAACTGTTTGGGTTATAGTATCTGAAAGGCTAAATTATTCTCTTGGAGAGACGTTCTAAATGAGCCTGACCGAGATCCTGGATCTGTGTGAAGAGGACTAAGGATATAGGATGTCAACTGAGACAGAACTTCAAGTGGCTGTTAAAACCAGCACAAAGAAAGACTCCAAAAAGAAAGGTAGTGACTCATTTCTCTTTATTTGTGTGTGTTTTGTACTTTAATCAGCTCCTGCATCAGCCACATCTGTGGCTCTTCTGTTATCTGTGTGCTCAGTGAAAGTGGGATTTGTTAAGCTCAGTGGAAGTTTGAAATATGGGGTTTGATTCTCTGGCATTAAAAATACATCCTTTTGAAATATGTCTGAAATCTGAGAAAAAACTTGCATAATATTTATGGTTCACAAAGAGAAATACAGTTTTAAAAATTACTCAACACAAGATCACTTTTCTTTTTCTCTGCTGATAAATACATTTTCTTCTAATGGCTTTTTTTCTGCTTTGTTGTGAACTAACCAGAGCTTAAATGCACTTTCTGTTCCTGGAGTTTGAATTTTACTGACACTTTGTGGAGTTAGAGAACTCAGTAGCAATCTGTGGTAATCTGGTACACGGAAATATAAACGAGGAGGAAGAAAACTCAAAATTAAGGAGAAGCTATGGAGAAATACATGGTAGGGTTAGTTCATATTTGTATTTACAATTTTGCCTTGGACTGTAGAGTAGTTCTTTGGAGTGATAAGTGTGAGAAACGGATCATATGAATTTGGTACTTATGCTTGCTTAAAGATTTTTAGTAGGCATCTTTCTCCTTGCATTTTTATTAGTATTTTTATTGCTTATGGTTTTAAATACTGATGAACTTGGAGCCCAAGACCTTGAATTCCAGTGGTAGTTCTTGTTGTTTTGTGTAGCCACATTTGGTTATTTTTATAAACTTACACATGAAATCAAGATTGAAGACAGATTTAATATGAATTGCTCAAATAAAAAAGTGAACCAAAAAGAAAATAATCATACGTAATAGTTTTAATACTCAACACAGCAAGACTTGAACTTTCCTGTGAGCTCTGGAGTCATTCTGTTTCTTTCTGTGGATGTGTAATTTAGCCATTTACTTCTGAGGGTTTTTTTCATTTTTCTAGGATAAAAAAAAAATCTCATCTTTGCTTATATATGTATAATGCAAATTTTACTGATAGTTAACTTGAACTGCTGGGCAGCAATATCATTTACTGCAACAATTCCACCAAAACATTTACTAAGGCCTTGTGTTCCCTTTGGCGTTTGTATCAGAAATCTTTATCCTAGAGTTTATAGAAGACACAGCAATTAAAAAATTTCAAGTGTTTGTTCAGGAAGATGGTTTAAAAACCTTTATGACTGCTCTAGGCCTACATTCACAAATCAAAAATGATTCATTTAAGATAAAAAGCTGCAGTTTGGAAAGGCAAGAAAAGGGGAACTTTGATGTAAATGAGAATGTGATCTAAGATGTTTAAGGCAAATAAAGTTAAGTGGTTTGGTTGTATGATCACTCAGGTTTTGGGAGCAGGCAGGAAATTAAAAAATGTCATTTCTTTGCAATATGGATAACATCTTTTTGATGTGTGTCTCCTATGTTATTTCTTTTGCTGGAGGCTGAAACTTTTGAAACCAGCAAACAAACTCTTCTAGGAACTTGACATTTATGTTAACAAAATAATCAGCATCCGACTTGTAACAACATTTCCATAAATCCCAATAACTGAACAAACTTCTCTGCCCAAAATCTGATTGTATCCCCCAAATGGAAATTCGGAGAATTACCTGCAGAGTGTAAAATATGTTGTGTGGCAGTGGTGGGAGTGTCTGGGGAGCTGGAAGGGACAGGGAATGGCAGTGGCACAGCCCAGGATTATTCTGGTTCGGTGCTGTCTGTGCAGTGTGAGTCCATCTGATCCCATCAGGGCTGGAGCAGGGAATGCTTCACACAGACAAGGTACACAATGCACGCTCTGTTTGCTATTCAAACCCCACAGAACCAGAGTCAAAAGGAACTTGGTGTGCTCATTTACTTCTCATTCAGCTGTATGCACTTCCCCTGTGTTCCAACAAAGGAGCCCTCCTCTGTATAGTGGGAATGATGGACACGTGAAAAACAGGGATTTTTTTTCCCTTTTTTTTTCCCAAGTTCATTAACTGTGAGCAGTGGCAGGTAGCAAGTGCTAACATGAAGTCTCTAATGCTGCTAATCAATGAGTTTGATTATGCAGTGGAACTGAGTATTCCCAAGAAATAAGTGTTTGCTGTATAAACAGAAATTCCAGCTCTAGAGTTTTTCCAGTATTTTGTTGCACTTCTGGAAGAGCTGTGCATCCTTCTCCATCCAGAGCAGGGACAGGCCTCTTCTGCTGTATTATCCACTGCTCTGGTGGTTCTCCTGCCTTCTGCAGCTCACAGAATGGAATGTCTGGCCCACGTTTGTATCCCACTCTGCAGTTCTGAGGTGACTGAAAGGGCACGAGGATTAGTGTGGAGTTGGCACATAGGACTGGATTCTTTCCTGATCTCAGCCTAAATCTTCTGTGTAGAGTCAGCTGAATCTTTAGTTCTCTTCATCTGCATAAACATCCAGTGAGGCAGTGTTTCTTATTTGGAGTGTTGAAATAAAACAAAGCTTAATTCCTAGGATTTGTAAGGTGTATGGATATAAAATAGTATAAAGTGTCACATAAATGTGAGCAGCTCTTCTTATTGATGTACAGTGGCCAAAAAGAAAGCAATGACTTGTACATTTGTGGTAATAGAGCCCACCTTGAGTTAAAACCTCTGTGATGTCATTATTTAACTATTTAATAACCTGGACAGGTTAGAAAAGAAGTCCAGGAGGAGTCTAATGATATTTGGTGAGCAAATTTGGTGATTTTGGTGAATGCAAAGTCTTGCTGCTGGGATGGACAAACTCCCTGCCAGAAGGGTGGAATGTGTGGTTGAATTTCCTTTAAGATTTCACATAACTGCTTTTAGGCTCTGTTACATACACTGCTGACTTTTGGGTGACAGGGAAATAGTTTGATTTGTGCTGCAGATGAGGCAAATGACAATGCTCCTGCAAAGATTTTACCAAATAATTCTTTGATCTGCTGGGAGCACACAGAAAACTCTTTTCTGTAGTCACATGCAAAGCAGTTCCCTTTGAAACACTTCTCCTCAGGCATGGTGTTTGCACAGCCATGAGCTCTCTGGTCAAAGCCAGCTCTGCAGTGTCTCCACTCCCATCTGAGCTGTTTGCTGAGGCAGTGTCCTTTCCCAACACTGAAGGGTTGTCACTGCAGTTAGGACAAGAACTCACACACAAAACCCTCTCAGAAGCTGCTGTTTGCACAGAATCACAGCTGAGGAGCTCTGCTGTTCTGTGGGTAAGTTCAATATTTACCCAGTCGTATCAGGCTGTAATTTTGTATGTTAACATTATCACCCTGGATAACCTCAAAAGCAGGCTATTGAAAGATCAGGTACACATTTTGCCTTTTATTCAGTCCATATTGATCTGATGGATCCACGGTTGGGTGGGCTCTGGAAATGCTTCCTGGCCATACTCCTGGCAGAGGGGGTGGAATTTTAACTGACCTGGAAATGCTGTCATGGGAACAGGGATGAGCCAGGCACCTCCCTTCCTCTCCAGATTGTCACTTTTCCTCCCTGTGCTGTGAAGCTCCTGATCCCTTGAGGACCAGTGTTTCACCCTGACCTCCAGAGCCCTCCTTCCTACACTTTATTCCATTTTACAGGCTTACAGTGCACTAGGTGTTATTAGTGGGGATTATATTTCTGCCATCCCACACCTCCAGCCCTAATCTTCATGCCACTCGTGCTGATATCTGCTGGTAACTTCATTGTAATTATCTTTTTTGAGAGCTTGCTCACATTTTAAAAGATATCCTGGAGAGGTTTCTTGTTGCTCTCTAAGGGAAATTGTGAAAAATTCTCAGGAGATTCAGAAATTCAGAAAGTCCTCAATTTGAGGACTTTTTTTGGTGATACAATTTTTTTTCGTGGGTTTGCCAAAAGTCATGTGTTCCTTAAGAAGCATTTAGAGAATTAATGATATAACTAATGCTCTTAAATGCTGATTTTATTTTGTTTGTTTATGTCATCCGGTTCATTAAGAAGAGAATAAAAATCGTGTGTTTGTGTCATTCAGGATAGGAAATTAGAATTTTTTTATTAGCCAGAGTTGTTAGAGACATAAACCATGTTTGTCTTGTAGTACATGGGGGAAAAGCCTTGTTGTAAGTGTATATAGATTATTGAATCAAATTGAAAACATTTACTTGAGCCTATCGGAATTAAAATTGATTTAGAAACCTCTCTGGGGGAAATGTATTGCATTGATGTTGAATTCACACTGATAACTGCCTGGGAAAATCCCTTCTTGCAAAATTAGCTGAACAGAAAAATTGAAATTGGAGGTCAATAAAGAAGTGAGCCAGGCTACCAAATTTCAGTGCAGATCTGTGTCTGCTTAGGGTAGGCCAGGGTACTTTCCTAGAGATTTAAGCTCTCCCTCTTGCACTTAAATTCTGTAATTCTTCCATTTGAAGCTTGGGGCTTGTTCTGCAATTCTCATCTCTCATCGTATCCCCCATCACAAGACTTCTGAGGCAATTTTCAAAATGACAGGGACTTGTGAAAAATGGAAGCACATTCCAGGAGGAGCTTGGGCTGTTGACTCTTGGCATGGTGATGTTGATGCTCAGGTCCCCTTGGGTGACATTCCCTCGTTTTTTGGGTTTCTAGAGCACGTGGGAAGCGCTGGAGCAGCTCTCAGAGCAGGCAGGGCGCCAGGCCAGGGATTGCTGCACCCAGCCAGTAGGAATGGGACATTTGGAGAGGGTGGGACGTGCCCTGCTGGAGCTGGAGGTGCTCTCCTCGCCCAGAGCCGGGCACTGTGTCCTGGCTGGATGGATGTGCAGGTGCCCAAGCCGTGCTCCAGGAGGGAGAGCGAGAGCGGGCTCCGCGCCGCGGGCTGGTTCATGCCGGGTGAGGAGATCGCCCCGCGGGGCTTTGCATGGCAGGGCTGGCTTGGAGGTGGGAGATCTGAGCCTGATCCTCTTGGGATCACAATGGCAAAAAGCTTAATTGTCCCATTTTATCTCTCCTGAGTGCTGATTAAAGGGAAAGCAGTGGCTGCGGGACCGTTCGCGTGTGGATTGGGCCTGTGGCAGTCACATTTATTTCCTGGGTCTTTTAAGCACTAATGAGAGGCTGGGGTCTGTCTAACTATCTAAAGGAAAACTTCTGCATCCCCAGGAGCAAAACTCTAGTCAGACTAAGATCAAACAGGAGCTACCTAGTTAGTTTAAAAGCCTTTGGGGATAGGAAGCCTTTAAACGAGGTTATGTTTTGTCATTGTCAGTTTTCATCATAGGTGCCTAACGCTACCCCAGCCCTGTTTTGGGCTTCTTAGACCTCATTTGGATCCTGTCTTTGCACTAAACTCGAGAGTGGAATGAAGGTTTCTGATGGATGTAAAAGTAACAATTTTGCTGACACACAGAAATCTTGGTGCAGTTTTTGCAGCTATGTTTCCAGGTTGGAACTTCAGTTTAAATTAATAAGTGCTATGAACAGTGATAGTGGATTACTTTTTCAATGAATTAACTTTCTTGTAAACTTTGTGATCAGCTGCCAACAATTAAAGCATCATCATCATCATAATGAGGCATTTCAAGATGCCAGGTTGATATAGGTTCATTTATTTTTCTGATTATGTAGCTAAGATTCACAGAATCCAGCAAAATTTGAATTTGATCTAAAGAGTAATGAACAGAGGAGCTTCTTTCATTGACTGGGAGTGGATTTGCTTTGTTTCCTTGCAGTAGCTGTGAGTTTTTCAATAATTTATAGATCAAGTAACAGCAACATTAATTGATACACTAATTGTGTCCACATGCCTGCCTTTAACAAATCTCCTTTGTGAAATGATTACTGACAATATTAATCGCACGTCTTTTGTGAGTTGATATAAGTTATGAATTCATTCTCAAGTTGAAAGGGGGTGGGAAAATCATTAATTTTGACATTGTGTAGCTATAATTAACAAGGGTTATCCAATAACCTATCATCAATTAGAGAGCTCATGAATTCTGTTTCAAGTACCACGTACCAAAGGGGGTCTGTGGTTGTTAATTGAAGGATTCTTTGGGGGTGATGGATGTTGTCTCTTGTTGCAAATATGATGTTTATTGTTGTTTTTAATTGAGGGAAATCTGCCTAAACGAAGGTTGGGACTGGTGTTACTTTGCTGCTCCTCAGCAGAGCAATCAATAATCTGTTGAATATTAAGAAGAACGTTTCTCAGGAGCCTCTGTGACAATTTTAACAGACATGAAAGGATTTCAGTTTAAAGTAGTAATCAGGAGCTCAGTGCAGTGCATATTCCAGAGAGGATTTGAGTCTTTTAACAGTCCATAAACAGAGGTGGGTGCTGCTGTGCTCCAGGGCTGGCTCTGCACTGGGAGAGCTGCTGTGAGCATCACCTGTACATCCCGTTCAGCCTGTGCTGTACCTTGTTTCTCCTTTCATCCTCTTATGCTCTAAAACTACCTCTGAGATTGGATTGAAATATGGCAAAAGTGGGGCTGGGGCTGATGAGGAAGCAGAACTTCTAAACAGGCAAATCAATTCATTTTCAGGGAAACTTTTTCTCTGCTTGCAGTCATTGAAAAGACTCTCAGTAAAATTGCAGAGCTCGTATTAGAACTTTTCTAAATGGAAAGTTTTGTTTAGAGGGTTCAGGGAAGAAAATTCTATCGTGTAATGAATAACTGAGCAGGAGTGACCTAATTCATCCAGATTAGTAGCTAAAATACCTCCAGAGGTTTGGATTAGTAGAAGTTTCCTAATATGGCTCACAGAGAAATATTCTACAGGGACAAGTATGTTGGTGATGATAATGTTTTTGTAGCATTCTTCGTCCAAAGATATTTTCTCGCCTAATAAATATTGATGAGTAACATTTCTGTCAGCATGTTGCACTACGTGCATTTGAGCATTTGTAGTTTTCTGAAACATTTTGCCTTTTCCATCAACATTATTATTACTTGCAGAATTTCCCACAAAATGCAATAAAGTGTTGCTCACTGTATAATACAGATTAGAGGTATCAGCTGTGTTGATAACTGCTCCAATTTTGCTGAAGGGATATCAAAGACAAGTAAATTTGGAATATTAGCTTGTATTAAATTGCTCACTAATTTTCCCTGAAATAAACAGATAACACTTAGCATTGGTGTCCACATTATTGCAGTGTATACTTTTTCATATTACTAGGGAAAATTCCTCCAATCTTATATCATTTTATGTAATTTATGGAAAATGATGAGCTTTTTTGACCTATGTACATATGGGGGAAGTGTAAATTGATTTCAGAGGTGGTTAGATCCTTGCATCAAGAGCCAGTGCTGATCTCTCAATTACTTCCCAAAGATTACAGCACAAATCAGGGCAGAGCTTGGTGTGTAATCCGAGGATCTTATTTCTTATTTTGTGCTTTAACCAGCACATTTCACTCTCTCAGTGTTGACATCACAGTAATTTCATTAATCAGCTTGTGAAGAAAAAACTGTGGAGGAATGTACAAGTTAACAGACATATGCAGGGTTTGGTTGCTGTGTTTAAGTGGCCTGAATCAGAAATGGTTATTTTTATTTGTATATATAGATATATATTAGTCACAAAAACTTTAGTTCAAAAATAATTGTCTCCTTAATCTTCAATGTCACAGAACACTGACCACTTCTGGTTAAGAAAAACTTGCCCACAGAATTGGTAGCATTTTGAAATGCTATGACAGAAACTGTAAGCCCTTCATTCATGCCTTGTGGTATATTCCTCTTTAAGAGCTTGAAGAAATATGTAGGGAATTTGGCCAAGTAATAGGCTCAGGGTTCCTGTGATAAATATGTCAGGGCAGACATCCACTGTGCTCCTCAGGAGTAAGGAAAAGATGTGGCTGTGATGCTCATGCATGATTCCCTGTGTAGGATCAATTTGGACATTATTGGTCCTCCAGAATAAAGGTAATATATTATATATACATAAAATGTATTTGGGTTGTCCAGTGATGGAGTGGATGTCAGTCCCTTCCAATTCAGTTTATTCTGTGATTCTGTGAATATGCTGAAGTATAACATTTTTTTGAAGTGAATTAGAGATAAACATGTCCTCACAAATAATGACATCCTATTTATATTATTTTTATCTAAACATTATATATTATAGCTAGTTGTTGGCAAAAGGACAGGAAAAAGAGCATGTCTCTGCTTTTACATTTGCTTGGTTTTGCATATATGACAATATTTAGTTTGCTTAACTAAGTAATGTGTTTGTGGGGGTCTTCTGTATGAAAAAGAAAGGGATGTACTTTAATGTTCATTGCCATCTTTCCTTCTACTTGCAACAATAGTGGGGGCAGAGCCGATAATCCCAATATTGAATTAAACCTGAGAGATGCCAAAGGCCATTTTCAGTCTGGTTCTGGCTGTAGAACCTCGTGTGGAGATGCTCAGCCTTTTAAAAGGTTTCTGCTTTAAAAAATCTCCTGAGCAGCCAGAGCCTCTCCCCAGAGCCTCTCTCCACAGATGAGGATCAGTGGGGTTGAAATCACTTCTGATTTAGACACCATGTTCATCCTGTTCTCACTGCCCGGGCTGAAACACCAAACACAGTTACCACTTATTTGCAAGCAGGCGAGTTTACCCCCTTTATTTACTCCAGCACTGGCTTTTCCCAATTCCTTTTATTTATGCAGTTGTGCAGTGCAGGAGGAAAGTTGCCAACGCAATATCCATTATTATTCTGACAAGAACAGAGTGGCTTTCGCTTCCATTTCCTGGAGACAGCATTCCTCATTGCTGCAAAACAGCATTAAAAACAGGAGAAAGAGGGGAAATTGTCATTTGGCTGCCGAGTCCCCAGACTGCCTCTCCTTGCTCCAGGTAGATCAGGTTTGAAGTAGAGGTGGGAGTGATGTGTGGTCTCTCTTTGTGATGGGGCAGTCAGGACAGCAAACAAGCTGTTGTTCCATCAACACAAAAGTCATCAGGAGTGGAACCAAAGAATGATGGTGTTTCCAGCATCTTCCATTGGAGGAAACAATCTGGTGGGCTGCAGGGTTTGGGGGGATTTTTCCTCTCCCAAATCCTCCTGGCAGTGGTTTCAGTGGCCATAGGACATCCTGCAAAGTTGTCCAAAAGCACACTCAGCTCCAGCCTTGACTTCTAAATATGAACATTTCACAGCAGATTCTTCTGCAAGTGATGGGAGCAGCAGCTTCCTCTGGAGCCAACTTTAATGTCTACCCCACTTTAACTACCAGCTAATGCTGAATAGCTAATCTGTTATCTATAATTACACCTCTTACGCTCTTCGTTTAGTTAGAGGGAGAATTGTGTGGTGAAAAGGATGATTCAGGGAGTGAAATGAAATTAAGCGCAGTCTTTTGAGGTTAGCTATTAATTTCATTTTAAATATAAAATTGCCTTGGAAGTAATAAGAGGGTAATATTCACACGTCACAATAATGTGCTGATAACTAGGTGGGAGGCAAAAACACCAGTAGTAGTTGGATGAACCAATCTTTTTTTTTTGCAGCCTTGCATTGCCTGTGTAAGTTTTAAATTGAATTCAAATGTCCAAAGTCACATAAAGCGAATTAAATACACCAGGGAAATTGGGTGTATTCTGTACTCAGGCATGGCTTAAGTTTAATATTGACATGGTTACCTAATGTGTTCATTGTTTGCTGTATTTATGTAGGATGCTTATGGTTTAGAGTTCTTTTTTAGTAAAATGCACCTATCTGAAATGTCTCTTTAAAAATCATGTTACCAGTAAAATTGGCTGTGGAAGAACACAGCCTCTGCTGTGGTGAGTGTGTCAGGAGGATGGCAGTGCTCGAGAGCCACTGGAGATCAAAATGAAAGCTACCTACAGAATTCTTTATCTCTCTTGCCAATTTTCCTTCCCTGTGCTAGCCTATAACTAAAGCAATACATTATATCCATGCCTCTGTTTAATTGCATTAAAGAAATGCCAGGGCTCCAAGGTTAAGCACTAAAATTCTAAGGAAGCAGAGCCTCAAAGTTGCCTGTGTAAGCCTCATTTAACATCCCTTCAGGATACACATTTTCATACAGTTTTTAATGAGCTGAGCTCCTCTTGCTGTTTCCTGGAGACCTTTGTCCTGCTCAGTGAATGGAAGGACAGTGGTCAGGGATTGTGCTCCGTTTGGGGTTGTTTCTGTGCTTGGACTCAGGATGGAGCTGTGTTCTTTGTCTGCATGGCACCCCAGCCTGAAAGTGAATATCTGCCTATTGATGGGATCTAAATCTAAATCCCTTACATCTCAGAAAAATTCTTTTCATATGTACCTCTGAAATAAGTTTAAAATGAGTAGTGTGAGCAGTCAGAGCAGGATTGGGGAGGGATTATTTTGGCAGAGGAACAAATCAGAAGAGGCTGAGAGTTGGTTAAGATGCGGATGCTTAACATGATGCCAGGGTTAGAGCAGGGGAGGATGAACAATCTTCAGTGACTGAGGTTTATTAGAGATTATCTACCTCGAATTTGATGGAAAGGCCCATACTTTGAACTCATCTACATGTGCATATATTAATGAGGTCCAGGATAATGCTAATTAATAATATTTTTTCTTAGGCTGAGTCATTCCCTACAAGACAAGTGTAGGTGGTCCCACTCAGTGCTAGATATTTTCTTCAGTGAAACAAACACACCTTGGGTGTTCAAAAATAGCTCGAAGGGAGTCCTACCCACCTGAAAGCTCACTTTAATGCTAATTTCTAGGTTCATGTCTGGGTTTTTTTAATGCAGACATTATTTAAGGAGAGCAACAAGGATCCTGGGGTCAGATCTCATGGAAGCAAAGAACCTTTAATGTGTTTAAAAATCTTTAGGATTTTATCTTAATGTCACTATTTGTTCATCTTAAATTATCTCACAACCATTTTCAGGGACATGGTCATTTAAGCAAATAAAGATAAAGTAAATATATATTTCATATATTTTAAAACCTAGTAAACCCTCTCCAGTAATTTCTTAATTCAGTAATTCCTCATATTCTATTCACTGCATAAACTGCTGGTGTACTGAAAAGATTATAAAGATAAAGAGGAGGTTTGGGGTTGGGTTTTTTAATCTTGTGGTAGAACCAATTATTTGGGGTTAAATATCCATAGAGGAGTCAGATATTGGATTTTAGTATGTAAAATTATTGTGTGTTGATACAAAATACTTTTGTGTCTTTGTATTAAACTCCTGTGTTTTTAAGACAAAATATAATTACAAAAAAAGGATTTTTAGGGGAGATTTATGTCCTTTTGATAATGAAGCAATCAATGCAAATTTAAAGGTGCAGTAAGCACGTCTATAAACACACTATGGAAAATGTAATTCCTGCTGCCTGTTAAGCTTGACAAATAAACATGTCACTTGTAACAAGTAATCTGATATTTGCTACTAGAGTCCAGTTTTGCTGTAAAATGTTCACAACAGTGGAAATAGGAAGTTTTGAAGTTGTGAAAATTAACTTGTTTTTCACCATTTACTCACAGTTCAGCTTCCAGGGAGGTTCTATTGACATTTAATCTGGTTTTGAATATTTCATAACGAGGATGCTCATTTGGAACTGTTGGCCAACAAAAGAGTAGGAAAGTCAGAGTTACACCTTTGAGTGGAGTTATCTGAGAGGACTTTTATGTTTTATTAAATTTGTGCAGTGAATGTGAGCCATGGTTTTCCCCTGCTGAATTGCAGGGAATGCTCTGGTCAGAGGGTGAGATGGGGGAAAAGACACCAGAGGTGCATCTCTTCTTTCCAGGAATGTGAAGTTATCTTCAGAAATGTAACTTGAATTCACTGACCATCAGATGAACTCTGAGGAGGCAGCCTTACATACTCTGTGCTTTCTTCTTGCTCTGTTCCACACAGGCTCTCTCCAGCAGATAAGTCTAAACTAGTACAACATCATCTTTTGTTAATGCCCCGTAACCTCTGCAGGCTAGATTTTGTCGTTTCTGTCATCTCACACTAATTATATCCAAACACAAGCTGATTTACTTTTTTCTCTCAAAGCAGATGATGTTTGGAGGAGGCTGAATTCTCTAAGGTTAGTAATGAAGTTTCCATTTGAAGTAACCCAGTTCAAAGGGGGAAAATTTCCCCTTTAGGTTTGGAGCAAAGGTTCTAAAAGCCTGAGATGTGAAAATAAAGAGGCACTAGCTATAAATACCTTTCAAATTATGTCTCTTTAGACTTGCTGAAATGTGTGGTTAAGTTTCTTTTTAGCTGCTTTAAAATATTCAAGGTTATTGGCCTGCATTAAACTCAAAACCCTTTAGATACCACTTTTTAACCAAGTTATTTAGAACTGACAAGCGGAAAGATTTTAAAATGGGAGTCTATGAGGGGAAAAAACCAACAAGCTTGAAAGAAGGAACTGGGTGTTTTCTCCTAAAAAATAATTTTAGTATTTTTAACTCAAAAGTGAATTATCTTAATTAGTAAGTGTATAGCACAAGCAGTTCCCTCCTGCCAGTGCTGTTTATATAAACTAAGCATCCCTGGAATATGGATATTTAGTCAGCCAGACTCTCATGTCTAGAAAACATTAATATGCTTATGCTGCCCTGACCAATGCAAAATATTCCAAGTGCATCACCTCTGAAAGTTCCTTTGCCAGCATTTGGAGCAGGGTCTTCATTTGATCTGCTGTGTGTGATGGGCTTTGAGGTCTGAGATTTCATGATCAATATGTTCCTATTCGTCAGAATTTCATCCACTTAGATACATTAATTTACACATTTACTCATCTCAAGCCTAAAAGCCAGCAGTATTAAGTGAATGCTAAGTCAAAATTGTTGAGGGAAACACTTTTCTTTCATGAAAATTTCATCTTTGAGTCTGGAATTCAGCAGTGGATGGGAGAGTCTGGAGTGCAGCTGGAACAGCCTTGTCCCAGTGAATGCACAGCTGGGCCAGTGCTCGCACTGGCAGTGGTGGAATTCCTCCAGTGATGGTGTTTCCCTTTAGAAAGGGACCTGGATCACTCCAAGGGCAGTGAATCCCAACACTCACTGTATTAAACTGAAGCACTGCGTTCATTGTGTGATTGGAGGTGAATCTTTTGTGCTCCTGTTTTGAAAACCACTGGAGATGGGAAGATTGTGCAGAAAGATTGAGTCACTCTGAGTATCTCGAGCCATTGGAGCCTGCAGGTTTTTATTTCTAGTGTCAGGCAGAGGTGTGGCTAAAGCTTCATATGACTCTTCCTTAATGTACTTAACCTTTGTACCAGAGGCATTTTTATTCATTTGGTGTCTAAGTACAGCAGGAGATTGGAGCAGCGTTGCCAACCTCTGCAAATGCTGTAATCATGGTATTAACCTACTTCAGAGCCCCGGGAGCACGCTCACTTTGTGAGGGGAGCAAGAATGTTTCCATCAGGCAGGCTTTGAAACCAAATTCTGCTCCTTCTATTTGTGTCTGAAAGTGGAAGGTGCAGTGGAAATTATTGTTCCTTCTTCCATTCTGCTTAGAGGAGTGAGAGTTTCCTGTACATTTTCTGTGTCTCTGTGGGAAGGTTTGTATTTATTTCTGCTGTGCACAGAGATTTTCCCTCACACATGGAATGTTGTTTTAGGAGAAAGAATGAATGACTTGATACATCCCAAAGTAATTTGGCAGTCAGCTTTGGGTTTCCAGCTTACAGCAGCTTATAGTTATTACAAGCAAAGCCCTTTCAGCATTTTAGGCACAAGAAGTGAGTGTAAAAGACACTGCTCATGTACACTGTGTACAATTTTCATTTTAGAATGGAATCTTACATTTTCATTTCAGAATGGGATCTTTTCCATTCTGAAATGAAAATTCTAAAGATTCCGTTCTAAAAGCAACCTGATTCTTTTGAGAATGGTCAGGTTTGTAGCCAGCTGTCCATAACCTGATGCTTCCTTCCTGCTCTTAACCTCCTTTTGAAACTTCCAGATTCCCTAGAATGATTTTGGGGGTACTGCTGTCTGTGAAAAGCCTTGAGAACTTGTGAGTATTGTTTAGAGGAAGTGTCACGGAGCAACTGTGCCCATAAAAGATAAGTTGACCTGAAAATGGAGCCATAAAGGAATCAAGAGTAAGAAAGGAGAAGGAATTGTTGCTATGTATAATTACTTTTCACTAGCTATCCTGCCTGGACCAGCCCCACAGAACTCAGCGCCTGGTCACAGCACTGCATCTCCACCATGCCTTAAAAAGATAAAAAGTTGGCATCTTGTTTCTAGACAAACAATCCCTGCTCTCCTTCTAGTTAATTGTCAGTGAAAAGAAGCAACAGCCAGCTCTCTGGTTCTAACTGCACTCATAATAATAGCAAGTTGGCAGCAGTGGTGAAGAAGGGAAAATTCACGCCTTTGCAGCTAAACATTTTGTTCTGAACTGTATTTTAATTACAAAATGTCACTTGGTGATAAATGAAGCTTTCTTCTTCTAGCTGGTTTCAATTAAGTTTTGTTTTAAAAAGGAAGAATAGGTTTTAATAAGGCTCAAAATACATAAAAATATTTCATTTTTACTGTAGTAGAACCATATTGACTATGAATCAGCACTGAATAACTTGAACTTATCTTAGCTGTGGGCCTTGGTTTCTTGCTGTCCAGGTTGCTCTTTTTACTGGCCAGGGTCACCCTTGGCTCTGGTGGGTGTTTTTACCTTTCCAGTTGCTGAATTGCTGCATCCCACATGCTGGCAGGAAAAGTGAAGCCATCCTTTCACTTGGGGTCTCTCTGAGCTTAGAGGTTTTATGGAATTAGGCACACAAACGTGGACTCACTTCATGATTAAGGATTTTTACTTAAAGGAAGAGACTGTTTCCCATAAGGAAAGATGTAGGGAATAAACATCTTCCTGTAAAATCACATTTCTGATTTGACTTTTGATGGATTCATCAGAGGACAGTTTACAGGATATATTCTGTCTGGCTCCCCTCTGATGTGTGGGGTCATTCATTAAGCTCCAGGGTGAAGATTCTTGTCATGTAATCAAGAAACCTACCACAAAATGTTCACACTCTTGTGGGAAATTAGGAGGAAGGGATTACTTTTTAGTTTACTAGAGCTGCCCCATGTAAAGCAGATTTGCTGGGGACTCTTCTTTGGAACTGGGGCAAAAGATCTGCTCATTCAATGAGGTAGGTTCAGCTCTCAGCTGAGTCAAAATAAATTAGTGCAGACAAATTTCTTGGAAGTTACCAAACCAAGACAATATTTTAAATTCTAGTTTTTGTTAGCTGAAACCAGTATGAAAATGCCGTTTTCCAGAATTTACACTTTGAAATGATGTATTCACACACTTTTCTTAGTGTGTGAGGGGTCTGGTGTCGTAGCTGGGGCAGGGGACATGGCAGTGATTTCAGGGAATTGGTGGCCCAGCTGCCCGTCCATGGCACAACATTTAGATAAAGAAAATTAGGAAAAAACCAGCAATATCCTCAAGATGGAGGTTTGAGGGTTTTTCCCCACTCAGCTAGACAAGAAACTCACAAAATATTGCAGTGTAGACAAAGCTGCAGATTGGCTAAAAGCTTTAAATTCCAGTTGCTGCTGGGGCCTGGGCAGTGCATCAGCCACATCCAGGCTCTTAACAGAGCACTCTGTGGAGGGAATGTGATTTTCTCTTTAAGATGCCTGAAATAAAGCTGCCTCTCTAAGAAGGAGAGATTTTAAATATCTTGTCATTGTGAAGGGATTTTGGTCCCTGGGCTGTAAGAATAAACATATGTGACTCCAGGTCTGCTGCTTACAGGGTTGGGAAGGATTCTTGGAAGGAAATAAATTAATGTCAGTGATTTCTCTGGTTATCTCTTAAATGTGAATAAATGCACCTTTCAATGTGAGGTGTCTCTGGTTTTCAGAATGGTCAACACAATGTGGTTTGTAGACGTGGCAGTTTAATGCTGTGAAAATCTTCTGGCAGTAAGACAGATGTGGCAAACCCCTTGTTGGAAGGGCTCTGCAAGAGGAGCAGGTAAGGATTTAACGCCCAAGTACCTCCTAAGCACACAGGCACTTGATTTTCTTTGTTAGTGAAAAAGGCAGAGTGGCTGTGGAATGTGAGGAAATTGGAATTGCTCTAAGGTTTTTATTTTCATAGAAATAGAAGGAAATTGCTACTGAGGAGAAAGGAAAAGCTGCTTCAGAAATCCAACTGCTGTTGGAGTTGGAGTTGTGTAAATACTGAGTTGGTGCAGGTTCTTCACTGTCCTGTGACATGACCATATTCACAAAAAGAAACCTTTGTTTCTCTCCTTTTGGATCCCATTTTCCCCCCCTCAGTCTCTGATAAAGATGTACATCTTGCTGTAAACACGTGGAAGGCTGTAAATATTTCCATGTCCCACAGGTAAAATATGCGGCGCGACACAATTAAAATACAGAAATATTCTCCGTGTTTCCTAGGCAGTTTTGCCTCTCTCCGTTTGGCAGCACATTGTCAGGACGTTCCTAATGAATCCAGCCTGCAGCAGAAGCTGCTCTCTTCCCAGTTTTCCCTTTATGAGTTAACAAAGAGAGAAAAGTAGGGAAAGTGTGTCAGTGGCATCGGGGAGAATGACAGGCGGCTGCAGGGGCAGGTGTTGGATCTGCACAGCTCCGGAGGTGCCAGGGAGCCTCCAAACCCACTTTGGACTCTGCTTGTAGGAAATTGAGAATTCTGCCCAAGGCAGATAAAAAGGAAATTTGGGATTGAGCGATTTCCGTCAAATAACTTTGGCAGAAATTGCCTTTTTTTTTTTCTCTTCTTTAAGTCCCAAAAGGCGCACACAGAAATCACGTCAGCCTTGTTTTCTGAGGTTTCTTTTTAATTTTTCTTCCACCTTTTTTTTTCCTGCTGTGTGGCAGATTTAGGCTATATCTTGCTTGAGTTTTAAGGAAGTTCTGACATTTTCATATTTCTGACTTGTCTCCCTTTGAGGAATGCTGTGATGCTGAATCAAATTAGCCATAATAACTGGTCTGTAATTTCAGATATTTCCTTAAACAATTTACAAATATTCTTGCAGCAAATCAAGCACTTTCAGTGGTGTATTTTTCCTAAATTGAGTGTTTGCATTGAAAACATCTGCTTAAATTTGTTACTTTGTCCTGAACATCCCCTGCATGTTGAGAATCCTTTGTAGTCTAAATACACCCAAATGGGAAGTTTTTCACCAGTATTGGAGCTCTAATCACACCACACTTTGGTTTTCTTCAACTCCATTTATAGTCTCAATCGAAATCAATTTTTTTCCTTTTCAAGTTGAATTTAGTGGGATATTACTAAAAAATCTGTGTTCTTCCTCACTTCCCCATCAAAACTTATAGCCCAGAAGTAACTTTGGGAGTGTGGGAGTTGCAGTGTTTGCAAATACACAGGCAGAAGATTTCTCTAATACAGCTGTTAGGCATTATGGATTTACCTTCATAAATAATTAACCATAACCTTAAATGAAAAACTGTTTAGATTTTTCTTTTCCTTAGGTGGGCTGAAATACGTTACTTCCAGTAAATTGTCTTTCAGCGTCTTCCCAATTTAATTTGTCTCACTTTAATTACCGCTCTTTGGCATCATTACAGTCTTTTTTCCATTTCTGTCTAAATATAATGTTTCTGCAATGCTTTTCCAGAAGAGCAACACCAGCAATGCAGAGTAGAAGGTGCATAAGCAGTGCCACAAGGATGAGAGAGATCAGAGCAGTTAATGGAAAAGAGCCAAAGCTTAACTTTCATGAATTACAGGAAGAAGCATTTTGTAATCTTGAAATAAAGCTTCATATGGTTATTGAAGCATAAACACTGGTCAGTCACCAGTCATGCCAGGATATTTGTTTCAGGGATGGAAATACATTGTTTTCCTGCAGGAGCCTCACTGAACTGCAGCATCTATTTTGATCTGCCTTGCCCATATCTTTTTTTGGGCCTCCTGTTGCTGGGATTTTCTCCCTGATTGGTTTTGGGAGGTGTTGCTAGAAAAGTGCAAGGATTGTTTCTCTTACATCCAAGAGGTCTTCTACAAACCTGGCTTGTCCTCAGATATTTCTTCCTTTATTATATCCCTCTCAATCTCACTCACACTTCCATCCTTGCTAACAGTAGTCTGAGATTTGCCTGAGGAAAAGTTTCTCTGTGCATATTCTTCCATAACAGGCTTTCCATGAAGGTTTCTAGAATTAACCTCTTAGGGAAATAAGCATCCTTTTGCCACCATGGAGTTGGAAATAACCTGAGTGAAAGAACCTCCCAGTGACTTTTATTCAGAGAACTTGGATTTAGGATGATTTTCAAGCACTGATTGCTTAACAAAGAGGGTTTATGGAAGCTTGAGGGGTGGCTTTAGTCTTTCCCCACCTTTGCACATTGTCTAGGAAAGCAGAGGAAGGTTTGGAGGTGTTTAATAATGCTGGGCTCCATCAGTGGCTGTGTATTTGTGTGGTTATGGAGTTCCAGTGCATCCAGGAATATAGATGGTTTGGATCTAATATAGAAAGGAGAATTCGTGACTGTGAAAGTCTGATGAGTGATGAGAGTTGAGAATTGTCTGTGCCCAGTGCTGCTGTTACAATGCTCAGTTACTGTTGCCATCAGGTGTGTTGACACTGAATAGAAAACCGCTTTTCCCGCTTCCCTTTGCACTTAAAGAAATCGAATACAGAACAATGAGATCCCAGTTGCAGAAGAAGAGAAGGTTTGGAGCAAATAACAAGGATATCAAAGCAAATTGCATATATGGGGAATCTCACCTGCTTTTTAAAATGAGGTCAGAGGACTTGGAGCTCTGTTAAAGCCACAATTTAAAAGCCATGACTTGTGCTGTTGGTGTTTTCCCGCTCAGTGTGGGTAGTATTTATAGAACTGGTTTTTGATTTAGTTCCCCTTCTTGCAGTAAATAAAATTCAGAGGAAAATGTGGGGGTGGGCACAGAAGCAGCCTTTGTGTACAGAAAGCTTCATCCAAGCAAGGAGCTTCAGAAAGTTTCCGGCAAACCTTTACTGCACAAGGAGGAAAACACAGTGAACAGTAAACAAATAAACACAGGGGGAATTAACATTCAGATACCCCCGTGAAAAACAACACACTGTGATAATATATTGAGAAGCAAAGAACATTCCAGTTGATGGTAATAAAATGTGTGTCAACAGCTGCTTCCCTTGCAGGATAGAGGCAGGTATTTTTCCATTTGTTTATTTCACTGAAAAATGAAAATATTGCTCTCTTTCTTCCCTTTCTCTGGAATGGAAAGGGCAGATGAGTAGGTTTATTTAAGAAGCATGTTTGACAACCTGCTATACAAGAAGTTGGTAATGCTAATGTACTTTTTGAGGTTTCCATTGCTGGACATATTTTGGACATATTGAAACACAAAATTAGTAGAGATGCTGTACACATCTATAAATACTGCCTATGGAGGTGGCTGTGTGTCTTTTTTATCCCACATCTCAAAGTACTGTACAAAGTCTGAAACTAAATAGAGATGAGGAATTCACAAAAATCACAGGTGCGCTCTGCCTATTGTGAACGGAGCATTTTGGGATTTTATTTTAGAGCTACTTTTTAAAAATGAAAATGAACCTGCATCACATCAGTGATGGGCAATGAATGCAAAAATAATAAAGCAATCAGCCACCACTGAAATGCTGCCACCTCTCAGGAAATGACAGCAATTTGCCTGTGCTGCAGCGCATCACAGTATCATCCCTCATTTTAATATTTGATTTCCAAGATTCATGTTTCTGATATTTATGACAGATGTAAATCTTGGAAATCCAGAGATGTAAAATTATGGACTCGATACCCAGTCAGGCTTTTGTGCTTCTTAGCTACTAAATAACCTCAGTTGAAGGAACAAGGATTGTTCTGGCTGAGCTGAGTCTTCCCACATGTCATTAGATGGTGTCTCTGATGATCTGATAAAAAGTTCTGTGGTGTGTCCTGTAAATCAGTGAAGGGCAGATAAACCACACTGATTTCACAAAAGAAAATGCTGCTTTTCTGTATTAAAAGACACCAGCCAAAGTCCTGCCTGTAAAGCCTTTTCTCCTCAGCAGAGGCTCCTCTTCAGGTGTTTGTGAGCTGCCAGCTTCAAGCATTTCAAGCAGCTCTACCTGTTCTTATGGAAGCACTCAGTACTGATGGCTTTGAAAGAAACAAGGTTTTCATGGACTTTCCAATCTCCAGCATGAGTAAAAAGCTGAATTTTACCTCACTGTCACTCAGCTTCACTTGTGTGAAGGATCCTGAGCTGGATGTGGGGTGACAGTTCCAGCAGGATGCTGCTGCTCTGGGCGGTGCCACGTTGGGTTCTGTCAATGAACAGGCACAGGGGAAAACCGCAGTTTTCTTTGTCAAGTATGAGAGTATTAGCTGTAATTAGTACAAATATATTGCAAAGCCATCTTTAGGTGAGCCATTAGACACTGCTGGTGGAAAGGCTCAGCCTAGTTTAGTGGTCATGTAGCAGTGCTGCCTGCTAAGTTGAGAGTGCTTTGCTTGAAGCTGAAGTCACTTGTAACTAATTAAAAAATAACTTCTGCTACTCAAAAATTAGAGTAAACTACTCAGAATTAAGAAAAATATGCCCCTTTTTCTAGCACTCACCTGGGGCACATTCACTTGGATTTCACTGTGCTTGTTACAGCTGAGTGCTTAATCTGTATTTTTCTGCGCTGTGTTGGTTTGGTTGGGTTTGTTGTTTTGGTTTTTTTTTCCATAAAGAACAGGACTTTCTCCAGCAATGGAGCAGTTTGTGTTGTATGTAAGGCAGTTCAGTTGGGCCGAGCTGGTTGCTGCTGGAGCTCGGAGTGCAGGGATGGATTAAGATCAGACAAAGCTGTGTGAAGTTGGCTGTCAGCTACGCTCAGACTTCTGACGGGGGATGTAAATTATGCTCCGCTGCAGCTCTCTTAGTTAGCTGATCTATGGAGTGAAATTGAACCTGACTACCTGGGCTGTTCATCTTTCTTCTTGATGGAGAAAGGTGCCAGTGGCACTGTACCAGTGCAGAGGGAAAGGCTCAGGCTGTGGGAGATCAGGATGTCACAGGCAGCCTGCGGGAGATGGGCAGTGATGGAAGCACAGCCTCCCTCCCCTCTGCTGCTCTGCAAGGGGAATGCTGGAATATTAAAAAAGAATAGAGAAAAAATATATAACAGAATGGCTAATTAAATTAAAACGCCTTTGATGAAGAAAAATAAAAGCCCATGTCATGGTGTAAGCCCAGCTGGTAACTAAGCACAAAAAGAAATGATCCCAGCCGAAACCAGGACAGCCCATGAAACAGAGCTGAGCTGTAGCTTTCTCACAAGTGTGCTGGCAATTAATAAATGAAAATATACATGTGTAGTGCTTGGAAAAGAAAGTGAATATGAAGTTATTACTGAATATTATTTATACCTTAAATTTGCCTTCATCATTATTTTTTGGTGCTTTTGATTTTGTGTATGTTGTGAGAATGAGGATATAATTCTGTAGACTTTCAGATTTTACTTTTGCTTTCCAGTATGCTGTAGAAATTATCCTTGAAATATTTATTCCCAAAGCAGGTCTTGAAAATTTATTGCTTTGGTTGTTCAATTTATGAACTGACACGGATTTCAGCAAGAAGAGGATGTGAGAAATTTTGTGTTAACTGAGTCTTTTAATCTCTTATGTGTATTATTTAACAACTAATGATGAACATTTAAGGGTGTTGCAACTTTTCTCACAGTGGAAACCTTCACTTGAATCTTTCCCCACTTTCTGGCTTCCCCTCTTCATAGAAGTGATGAGAATGATAAAATTAAAAAATTACATTATAAAAGTAGAAAGTTAATTTGACATGAATTATGGGCTTGAAAGTGCTCAGCCAATCACAGAGGTAAGATCTGGACCATGCCAGAGTTTCACAAAGATGCTCTTACAACAGCTTCAGTGAAGCAATGGGTAGGTGTTCCTGTGGTCCAGGAGCAGGACTGAAAGTTCTCCTTAATCTCTGACCTGTAAATTTAGCTGATTTCTTCTTATCTTTTCCCATACAGAGAAAAATTAATTGCCTGTCCCTTAATGCCGACAGGATCATATCAAGTCTGGAGAATGGAACAGGAATAGATGAACAAAAGTTGCAAAAGTTCTGTAATGACATCGTGCTGCAAGGGATTATAGTCAGAGATAGCAGACAGAAAATACACAGGAGAAGCTGGATAAAATTAGGGTGGTTAGTGCAGAGAGTTGGAAAGATAAAACAGATTCTTCCTGCCAATAGATGAAACAAGAAGTGAAACCTTAAGAGCAGTAAATTTATGCTAAAAAAAAAAAAAAAAAAAAAAAAAAAAAAAAGACATACCTGCCTCATGGAACTCACTGCTGCAAACTAGAAGTGCTGAAAAGTTCCTTATTAATAATGGGCACTTACTCTGAATACCTGGATAGCCTTATTATTATGGCTTGGTTTTCTTCAAGGTACAAAATCCTGTGCAGTCCTATCCAGAGGAGCCTTCCTGAGTGGGAATTTTGCACATCCACTGACTGAATCGAAAGGCAAAAGGTGTGTCAGGCAGTGAGGCAGGGAGATGGGGCAGCTGTCAGTGTTTACTGGGCCTCATTTGAGTGTTAAATATTAAACTGTGCACAGGCTGACTGTGCTGGAGCTGGGAGGAGCCCAGGATGGAAGTTCAGGGAAGCAGCAGCCTGAGGTTCAGTAGGATCCTGGGGCTGGGGGTGTGAAGCTCATCCTTGTCCTGAGCACTCCTGAGCCTCAGTGTGAGGAGAGGAGCAGCCAGCAGCAGCACAGGGATTGTGTTTTCCAAGTGCTACTTCCCTGTTACAACTTGTTTTAAAGCAGAAGATGCCAGGCTAGGAGCTTCTGCAGCTGTTAGGAAGTCATTATTCCACCTATTTGAAAATCCAGGGGAGTTCACCTCAGCGCTCCCTCACCTTCCAGCGAGCACGTGTGACTTTTTTTTTGAGATGTCTCATTACCGCTCTCTTCTCCTGTGCCATCATTTTCATTAGGCAGCATTGTTGGAGCGAGCTCTCAGAGGCTGAGCTCTGATTTCACAGGGAGCCTCGCGTGGAGCCTGCAACCAGAGCCAGGAATGACTTCCAGGAGTTATCCTCATTCCCCAGTAGCCCCACACAGAACCAGTAGTAAAAAATTGGCCTGAAAATCCTATTTGCCAGCACAGGTGAACCCCCTGTGAGGTTCCTGCTGGTTCCCTCGTGGGGCAGCTGGACAAGCACGGATCTAGCGTTCACAAGGAAGCTTTGAGACATAAATAAAAGTAAAATTGTCCTTCTGTAGTGTTCGGTCTCTAATTTTGCTGTGTTATTCAAAAGATGAGCTTGTAGAGGATAATAATGCCCCGTCTGGCCTTGCACAGAGCTGGTATAAATGAGCTCATGTTTCTGCAGCCTTTCTTAAGGCTGAGGAATTTCGGAATGACAGCGCTAACATAAACAGTGTTAAAGTCTGCTTTGTTCTTCTGATGAGGTGGTGCATTTATTTAACTCGGCTTCAAGGTAAAAGAGCTTAATCCCTACAAGCTGTTTTAGCAAAAGCCCCAAATTGGGTAATTCTCATGTGACAGGCCAGCCTGCCGAGCTTGCTGCCACCCTGGAATTTCTCTGAGCCATAATTAGGAAAAACTGCGTTAATGCTGTTTTGTAGACTGAGCTTGAACAATGTGCTGAGTTTGGGGCTGTCATTGTTATCCCGCCCCTCTGTAAGCTTGGAAATCATCATCACTTCAGTGATTGACACTTGAATGTACAGCGGGATCAGGATCTGCTGCACTTACCAAATGAAGCTGATTTGCCTTCCTGCATCAGCAGCTTAAAACCTTCTGTTTCTTGAGATCGTTGGATTGGGAAGAACTTGGAATCCAGCCCCTCTGGAACACTGATAATTGTGCATAATGTATGTAGTGTTTATCACAGTCTGTTTCTCCAGGTTGCTGCAGGTGTACAGAGCTCTTAGTGCTGCCTGTGTGTAACTGCAGTGGAAGGTGAGAAGTTAACATCTTAAAAGATCTCAGTTTCCCATCCACACCTGCCTCTAATTTGCATGGCAATTGAGGAAAAGTGAGTCTAAATGAAAATAAATGTTCTGTTTCTAATTTTTGTCTCTTCTTGAGCAGAGACAGGCAGGAGGGAGCTGGCACCTTTGTCATATAGATTGAGGAAAACCCAGCTGGTTTGTAGCACGTTATTTGAAATGTCCAGGGACATTGGTCTGGTTGCCTTTTAAATGAGCAAAGAGAAGGTGGCTGTATTTAGGGCCGCTGTTGTAGTGATGTTTTTAAGGGGGGTTTTGGATTGGTTTGGTGGGACACTTGGTTAAATGTTCCAATCTCAGAGGCCCTGCTGGTCCTACAAAAAGTTTTGGAGTCTGAACTATTGATACTGAGCTCCAGGAGGAGGTGTTCCCATCTCCAGCTGTTTCACTGGAAGGCAGGTGATTTTGGGGTACCTGTGGGTGAGAAGGTGACTTTGAGAGGGAAAACCCCTGGAGATGAAATCCCAGTGCTGCAGCAGGAGCTGCCCTCCTTCCCTGCCCCGCAGGCAGGACGTGCTGGCAGAGAGGCAACAGGGGAGGCAATTTGAAGAAGGCTTAAATTAAACTCAATCAGGCTGAGCAGCCCTGAGCTGAAGGGCCAGATCCTGTGCCTGGTACATGCACTGAGCTCCTATTTGGAGCTATTTGCAGCCTATTTCTCCTAGCTTTGGAGAAAACAATGTTGGCATCAGAGATGTGAGCAGAAAGCCGCCTTTTCATGCCTCCTGCGTGTAATTTTTGACAGGTGTTTTTTTTCCTCCCTCTCTTTTATATCCACTGCTGGGTTGTTTTTTTTCCCTCTTTGAAGACTTTTCCATTGACTTTAAAATCTCAAGATTTAAACTGTATGTAGACATAATTATGTCTCTTCCTATTTACTTAATCTTGCTACTTGTTATCTGTACAATATTAGCACTGACACTTTTTCCTGGGCAGGGTTGTGTCATATTTTCATATGAAAAAAGGGGAAAAAAGGAGGAGTATTTTGAATAGAATAACTTGACTTATTTCAATAAAAGTAGGCAGGTGGTTTGTTTAATATGTTAACTCCCATTCTATGGATTTGTTTTACAGCCCTTCTGCCTGGAGATGGTAAAAGACTGGAAGGGAATTAAGGAGACCAAAGAAAGTCCCTTGACATTTTTATGTGCTGAAGTAACAGGCAGGCAATCTTGCTTTATACAATGCTGTCTTCCTGGGTAGAACAATTAGTGTTAATGATAATTGTTTCTGTAAATTATTCTTAATTAACTATTTATGTAATAAGACACTTAAGGATCTGTATTTAACAATTTTGAGGGGATTTTTTCCCCTGCTAATTGGCTTCCCTATATATTTCTTTCCTGAGCTCATGACTGTTTTCTGTTCATTATTAACTGTGTGACATTCAGGCTTAAAATTTGGTATGGATGATCCTTAATTAACACAAAATGGTGCCTAAATGATCAAGAAGCAGGTGGGTTCCTTCCTTTAGCTGTGTTCTAATTGCAGAGTGCTGCGTTTTCAGGGAAGTTACCAAGCTCTGAGACAGATCCCAGCTTGTGGGGCCACTGTTCCTCCCCAGAATCATCACCCCAGCCTTTCAGCAGGTGCCTCTCAGATGTTAAATTTTATTATGTGCCAGATGTGGAAGTGCCTCTTTGGGAATCTCCCGTATCCAGCTGAGGAGACGAGAGAGGGAGGGGGCAAAGTGTTTGAAACAAGAGCTTCAGGGCAGTCAGTTTGTGGTGGTATTTAAGCAAGAGAGAGAGCAAAAAGGGATGACCTGCTGCCTCATTTGATGCTGCCTCATATATTTTGAAGGGGTTTTGGAGCAAGGTAAGGGAGAGGGAATAGCCTGCTATGCCATGTGCTCTTTAATTAGTTCCTGTTCTGGTTTGGGCTTTTCTTCATCTTGAAAATGCCACCTGCTGCCCTGCTCTTTCCTCGTGGTTTTTTTTCACTTGCCTCTGTGTGAAGCATATACCAATATTTTATGTACATAATTGGTCTGAGTTTCTGTATACTGCCTAATATAAAGTGCACGTTTTCCTTTTTACTGTGGTTTATGTTTATTGCACTCACTGCATTGCTTTATGTGTACAGTGTGTGGTGCAGGCAGAGAGATGTCGTATTGCTTTCTTAGCATCATTAGTGCTGTTTTCTTCACCAATTCTCATCAAGCTGTAGTTTAATTCAATTCACTTCATTATTTTGCAAAGCAGCTCTTATCAGTTGGATTTCCCTTCCATTGCTTTTAAAACCACCAGTGTCTCAAAACAGTAAAGACTTAAGTATTTTTAGCTTTATTTTCCTTTATTTTGACATGTTCTGAGCATCCTAGGATTTCTGTAATACAGCCAATCAGTTAAAGCCAAATACTGATAGCTTTACAAGTTAATTAGCACCTCAGTTCATCAGCACTCACACTCAAATTAATACTGGAGTAAGCATTTCAGAATCTCATCTCCCATTTGCATTTAGTGAAGGTGATTTTGCAATATGTTAATTTTTATTGTGTGCAGAGCCTGTTTAATTTTCGGGGCTCTTTTTTTTTGTTGACCTATTTAAACTTGGGGCCTAAAACCTTACAGAAATTGGCTTTTTTGAGCTTATATGAAGAATATGGAAAATTCAGTCCTTTGCTAGAGTTTATTCTGATTAAACAGCACTGACTCATTAATTCCCTACTCAGTCACTTGGAAGGTAGGTGTTTTTTTGACTATTTTGGGTTCTTTTAAAGTGTTTGCAGCTCAGGGCTCTTGATGTAAATAAAAGGAACTGTTAGACTAAAATAGGAAAAATAACTTTAACCTAATCAACCCCTAGTTGTCTTAATTAGTAACACCTACAATAATTAAGATATTCTGTGGAAGTAATAAGCTAATCATGTTCAATACTAAAGAGTAATCATCATATTCAATCCATTGCATCTTTAGATTTTTCACTGCATGGGCTTTTCTTTCAAAGACTGAAAGAAATGGTGGGAAGAAATTTTTACACTGGTGGTGGGCTCTGGTGTATGTGAGAACAAATAATTGGAACTTCAGAGGCTCGATATTTTGGGAAGAGTACAGATAATTACTATTTACTGTTGTCTCCTCAGCTGCAGCACACCAAGAAAAGTAGCTAAATTGAATTACTCTTTCTTTAGAGATGTTACTGGGGCAACACTTCACCAAGGGTAGTTTGCTGCTGTAGAGGACTTTATCCAAGTGCTGTGAGAAGCCAGAAGCTTTAGCTGGTCCTGCTGCTGCAGGGTCAGAGAAGGAGAATCCTTTGAGTCACAGATCTGATTTTACATCCCTGCAGTGGTGCTGAGGGCTACAAATGCATCAGTACTGCTCTGCTGGCTGAAAATCCCCACTCTGAGGAAGCAGTCATCCCAAATACCAGCACGGGGATTTGGGGTGTGTTAAAAGAGGGAGTCAGGGCTGTGTCTCTCAAGAGTGCTGCTGGTGTGGGTTTTGGTTTTTAGGAGTATTCTCCAGGGGTTTTAGCCATGTGCTGCACCATTGTGTCTTCCTTTGGCGCTGTTGGGACAGAAGGAGATGAGATCTGAGTTTATGGGAAGCATTGGAGGTGGGAGAGATTGCTTGGCTGCCTGCTGGGGTAGAGACTTTGATCAAAATTTATTGAACAGGATACAGGTAAATGTTTCTTTCTTTTAATCAAGGTTGATTAAATTACAATCAGAAAGATGCCCCTGCTGCCTTAGGCACATCACAACCTTGTTATCATCTCAAATTCATCCAGCCATTCAAGAGGGGGGGTTTATTAGCTGTTCCTAATCCCCAGGTAATTACTGTAGACCGAGAGATATTTGTGGAGAGCATTTTGAGCGAGGGGAAGGGGTTCTCAAGATATCACCTGAATAAATTGTGAATATCACCTGAATAAATTCTGTGATGCTCCGTGACAGGAGTTCCTGCTCCCATTGCCAGTCCCTGGCTCCGGGCACAACCACCTGAGCCCTCCTGGGCTGTGCCCCTTTTTTCCTGGGCACAGAGCAAGTGTTCCCCCTTTTTTCCCAGCACCAGCACTGCAGGAAAAGGGGATGATTTGGATGATTGGCGCCGCTGCCCTTTTATAAAACATCCTCATGATTGCACGAGGTGGGAAACTCAGCAGGGTCGTTAATTCCGTAAGGTTTGCACTTGTTTTCATTGCAGCTGCCTCCAGAAAAAGGTTCCCATTTCCGAGCTTTCTGTATTTCAGAAATCAGCAGATTTTGTGGGGAACTTTTACGACAGTGACAGTAAAAGAAAAGCAAGCAATCAAACCGAGACTGTTTTATATACTTGGATGTTATTTACTTGCTAATACAGTGCTCCCTAAAAAACAGACTATTTGCTCACACCCATTCCAGTTTTAAAGGAAAATGCCTTTGCTACTGTAAACAGAGAAATTAATCATAACTGGCTTATTCTACAAAACACACTCCCAAGCAATGGGAAAGGTCTGATTTTTTTATTTAATTTTTCCCCCTCAAATAAGGAAACTTAAATTACTTAAGGGACTACTTAGCTTCCACTGGTGCAATTAGATTAACATAGGAGGAATTTTGATTTATTTCCAGAAATGAATATATGTTTCTAGGTCAGTAACTCTATTTAGAACAAAAGATCTTAAGGGTTTTTTTCCAAAATAAATCCAAATGTAGTGTTGGCTAGGCTGCTCTCCATTTGAATTTCAGTTTAATCTCCATCTTATTTAATTCCCCTTTTCTTGAGGAGTGCAACAGTGTTAAAGTTCAGAAGAAATACATGAATTGGGAAAGAGGGGAAGGAATAATAAAATGATGAAGTCAGTCACCCTGAACCAGCACCATAAGCCAGAGGGAGGGGCAGGGATGTTCACTAAGAGTAAAATAAGATCCAGAGCAGTAGAACTGAAAGTTAACAGTGAAGAAAGGCAGGATGATATTGAATAACTGGGCAAGAAAAGCAGATCCAATTCAATGTTGATAACATAAAACAATCCATACAGAGGAGAAAGAGTAATACATGACTCCCTGTCAGTGAACCAAAACCAGATTTCTGGATTTGACCCCTTGTATGCAATCTGGAGGAATATATCATATTTATCAGTGTTATCTATTGAAACAAAATGAAATATGCATTATGTTGCAGTCTGTGTGTGTCTGGTGTGGTAATTTATCTGTTGACAAACTGTATAACAGAATTGTTAAAACTCAACCTTTGGAGAAATAAAAAATCAAAGAATTGAGCCTCTCCTTGGATATTCTGGATGCCATGTGAGACTGGAAATTAACTCATGTTACTTGTGGAAAAGTAGCCTCTAGCAAACTCTCAAATGTAAATTTTGAGGAAGTTATATGTATCTATGATGGTTAAAAATAATCTTACCCATTAGATGTTCAGTATAATATACCTTCTTCTTGATAGCTGAGCTGCCCAGGGGAATGTATGGTAAGTGTTGGTTAAAAAAACAACCTTGACCCCTAAAAATGCCCCAACTCCTCCTCCTCCTCCCCAAGAATCCCTTGCTCAGTCCTTGAACACCAGATCAGGATCCAGTCTGGGCTCACCTGTGGAATCTGCTGCCCTTCACAGCCACTTTTGGCTGCAGTTGGAAAGATTTATGACTAAAGCAATAACCCCACAGTATCTGAGTTTACAGCCTGATAGTTAATTATTCTCTGTGTGCCATGTGCTGTAGGTCACGTGTAAACAGTGGTTGGAAAGCAAAATAATCCTCCTCAGCAGAATGGGGCATATCCTGAGGGTTTTTCTGTTTCCATCTCAGGACTGGGATGCTCTGCTCTCCTGTTTCAGCTTCTTGAGGGGTTTAAAACATGACCTGCTGTATCTAAATGTGTGTTTTCTCCATTGCCAATAATGCTTATACAATGTAGTCTCAGTACTAATCTGGAATACATTTTAGGTTCTTTTTGTATTCATGGTTGATTTTGTGAACCTTTTTCCTTGCTGGTGATGTCAGCAGAATGTCTCTACTGAATTATGGATTAGTTATTTAATCAAAGTCTGTGTATTATTATACAAGTCCCTTCATTCAGCTTTGTCCTGAAAAACAGACTAGGGTTGGTTTTTTTTCTTTTATTTGCAACGGAATTGAGTGAACTTGTGATACATAAAATCCACTTGTGCATCCTGCCCCTCTGTCTAGTGTCATGCAAATGTGAAACAGGAGGTACATGTCCAGCAGGCCTTGCTACTGCGAGCCAGAGAGATTTTCTACATCAGTAACAAAGGAATACAAAATTCAGAATCCTTTCCACCAACTCTGATGCATCTTTTCTAGTGGACCCTGCAGATGTTAGCTTTAAAACATCTGTTTCTCCTGGTGTTTCTCTCCTCGACATCTTGAATCACACTTGAGCTGGTGCTGCAGCACCAGCTTGGGACCACCAGACTTGCTGGTTTAGCAATTACATCTGGTTTTATTCCAAGTTATGGTTTTGTCCAGCTGTCTTTTAAAACCATTGCTATGAGTTGCTAGGATACATTTCTAAAAGCGGAAGCCGTGTTTACACTGCTTCAGTGTGAAAAATCTTTGTGTATCACTTCCTTCTTTGCCAAGGCTTCATTACAAGGCGCTGCTGAAGTTTACCAAGCTCTCCAAATTGTCATACAATCCTTTTTCTTTGTTTGTGGTAATCAGAGGAATACATGGCTGATTAAATGAGTCCTGTTTTGTCTGCTGTCATGAACTCCTTTGCTGTGGCATTATGCAGGGGTGTTTAGTCAGCTCAGTCCTGACCAAGGCCAGTCCTGCACGTGTGGGTTCTGTTGTGAGCTGAGCTGAAACAGCTCCTTTTGTGCATCCTCCAGTCCTCAGAGCATCCCTGGGACCTCCTCTGCTCCAAATCCTTCTTATGTTGAGGGCCTGAGAGCAGGGAATCAGGTCATTTGAAACAAAATAAACCCACACGTTCTCCTAAGTATCAAGGTTGCACTCAAGGAACTTGAAATTTGTGCAAGTGAAGGATGGGCAGCACACACCACCGACAGGCAGTGTCAGAGTTTGCCCAAGTTCTGCAGGATTTTAAAACTTCTACTTGCCAAAGTATGATCCCAAGGATGAAGTCTTCCTCATCTTAAAACATCTGCTGTAACCTGCCTTGTCCTACATTGTTCATTTTTCTAAAATGTGGAGGGGTTTTGACATAACAATAGTCTCCTTACTATAGAATCTACGCAGTACAAATATATTTTACACCTAAATTTATATTTTGATTGGCCAATTCAAGCTCAGTGTTGATGCTTTTAATATCAAAAAGGGTTTTTGTGGGGGGCATCACGTAGGAGGGTGACTGAAGAAAGAACTGGTGTTTAAACCTTGAAAGGATTTTTCACAAATGGTGGTTCTGAGATTAGACTTGCTAGCCACCATTGTGATTCTTTCAAACCAGCCCAACAGGCCTGGGAATAAATGCTGTGGATGTAATCAACAATCAGATTACACCCAAAGCCCACAGACTCCACCAGAAAGGTCTAAGGGAAAACAATTACAGATGAAATAAAACACAGCATTTAAATCCCTGCATGAGAAGCAGCCACACAAAGGAAACACAGATTGTGGTTTAATTACCCTGGTGGAAGAATGTTTAGCAAATTAATATTAGGACACTGGCAGTTGAAAGCATTTAAAAGTGTTAATGCCCCCCTTTCCTTCCCTTTGATTAAAAAGGTCACTGACAGAACACAGCTCTGTGCACACTCCAGCAAACATGGGAGTGATGGCTGCAGTGATTTTTTGTTCAGCTCCTGCAGGTGTCAGAGGACTGAGGGCTCAAGAGCAGTGCATAGCTTCCCAAACTGGCCCCCAGAAACACATATTTTCATTTAAAAGCTTACAAAAGGAGCTGCATGATTATTTCCTCTCCTGATTATTTCAGGTGCAGCCTTTCTAGCTCGGGTGTGTCAAGGCCACCTGATGGTTTGGTTATTCACACAGATGACCACCAAAAGGCATAAACTCTCTCGGCTGTCCAAAGAAAATTTCTAAATTGATGAAATGCAAAGCCATTCCTTCCCATTCCGTCCAGGAAGTGGAGAATCTCAGAGATGGACACCCATGAGCTGTTGCAGGTGACTGAGGAGGAGACCCTGCACATGGCCCTGTCTCTGCACCTCACTGTGGGCATTGTTGAGTGCTGTCTCTCCATTTGCACTTCCCAGGGTGGTGCTGGAATGGCAGGAAAGAAAACACAGTAAAGACAAGATTTAGGCTCGTCACTTTTTGCCTCAGGAATGGTGGTACTGTACAATTTCAGTTGTACCTGCTGGCAGTATATTAAAAGATGAAGTGTAGGCTTAGGCAGCATTTAGTTGGGGAGGAAAGTTAAAAGATTTTACTTCTGCCAAGCCTTTTTTTGGGATATTTAATAGGGATATGGTGGGTGAAATATGGAATCTGACGTGGGTGGTGATAAAAGCAAGAACTGGTAAAAGCAAGAGAAATCCACAGGTAATCTGGATGCTGCAGCAAGGTCAGTGCAGTGAAGGAACTGGCACTGAAAACCTTGGATTTGTTATTTGCCCCTGAATTTATGTGACCAGCTGGTCAGAGGTGGCCTTGGCTGGGTGATGAGGTGATTCCCAGAGAAGCTGTGGCTGCCCCATCCCTGGAAGTGTTCAAGGGCAGGTTGGATGGGGCTTGGAGCAACCTGGGGTAGTGGAAGATGGCAGATGGGTTGAGTTCATGAATTTATGGATTTTTTCCCATCTCCCTGGTATTGCAGCAGTGTTACCTGCAGCTTGGAGTCATTCCTGATCTCTGCCTGGCAGGAGTTAGATCTTGTGGAACATCTGAATAATGACATCCATTGTAAATCCATCTCCCTTTCCTCCTGGTAACCTCTTGGTTTTGTTGGAAGGACTCTGGTGCACTGAGGGACCAGGGAATCCTGGTTTCTCTGGTTTTCATGTTGATCTAAACTCCAAGGAAAGACAAGGCTCAAGTGTGGCCTCCCCTCAGCACATCCCTCCATAGGATGGTTCTCTTCTATTGAACCATCTCTTTCCCCTGCCTGGTAAAGTGAAAAATTCATAATATAGATGAGACTTGACTGAAACTGGCCCGAAGGTTCACGTGTTAATCCAGGGAAGAGCGGGCACAGGGAGGGAGGATGGGGGTTTCCACTGCTCTGCACGTTCCCACATAACACCCAGGGAGTGTCTGTCTTCTTGTTTCCTTGAGAAACCAGACTAAAAATAACAGCAAATAGGCAATGAAAACAATTCTGTTACTACATAGTACACTGCAAGGAAAAAAACATTCTCCGCGTCTCTGGATTAGCAGAGTGTTTGAAGCTGTGATAACCCAGTTGTTAACAACCATAATTTAGATGTGGGTTGGTTTTTTTTTTTCTTCACATAAATATGACTTATTTGAAGTACGTTGAATTAGAAAACTCATGAATAAATATTTTGACATAATCAGAATTATATGGCTAGAAATTGACCTACTTTGCATGACAGATGCTTGAGAATCCCCCAGCTAATAGCAGACTAACCTGGCATAGCAATGCCCGATCTTATAATATTCTAAGCTGCATACAGACATTAAATTATTAGATTGTTGGGGTTTTTGCACGGAGATTAGACACAGTCAATTTTGTTTGTAAATGAATAAGTTATAGGCAAGTTATTGAGGAGGCATTGGGGGGCAGGCCAGAGAAGGATCCCTGCATCATTTGATCACTGTTCTCAATGTGGTCTCAAAAATTCTGTTAGAGGCAGAAACAGCCAGCAAAGCGTGATGGTATCAGCAGCCAAATAATGAGAGTATTACACCAAATAGACAGGTCTTTTCAGAAGATAAGCACAACTGCAAGAGGAATAATAATGTTTTAAAAATCTGGTAATATTTTGATGGTGTAAATAGAATCTACTTCTCCCCCTGCAGCTGTTCCTTACGCCAGTGTTGATTTCAGCAGACTGATTTTATCTTTCAGTTAATATGACAAGGATTTTCTAGAGGTTAACAGAGAACTCTGACCTTGGGAAAAGAGTCTTCTCAGTTTAGGTTTATATGGATTCTTATAAAAAAATCATCTTCCTTTATTATTTTAACAAACACAGGTGATGAAACATTTTTAGGTGCTTATTGCACAGAATAGAGTTTTCAAGCTTCATAAGTTTTTGTTGTTCAGTTCTAGCACAAGTAATAATGGTGATTTTATTTGTAAAGTACCATGCTTTTTATTTTTAGTGGGGGAAAAGTACCTTTTTCATGGCTCAGTTTCAGCAGAGTTAACCCTCCTTTTATTTAATCCATGCAATGAAAAATAATAACATATTCCATTTTAGTAGCCCTTTTATTCTCTTCCAGATTGTTTTCTCTGTTTTTAAATAATCTCTGCAGAGGAAGTCGACTTTGTTCAGACTTCTGTCCTCAGGGTCTTCAATGGAATGTTTTGCTCTCTTGCAATGAACCATAGTTGGCACAAAGGTAGTAAAACCACGTGTATCATATTGGCAGATCTGAAGCAGGGCCAGGCTGAGCCACAGCTCCTACCCTCTACATGGATTTGCTCCAGCCGCTTAAAACTTCCTGGAATTAGGTTAAACCGTCCCTTTAGCACCTGTATTTCTTCCAAAAAGGATGCAGTGCAGTCATCCTTGCAGTGCCCAGCTGCCAGACACAGCAATGAGGGCTGCAGGCAGGGACACCTCCAGGTCCTGCTCAGCTGGGGTGGAGCTGATTTCAGGGAGTGAGGGCATCCTTTTCAAAGAGAGTCCTGTTTGCAGGACACTGATTTGCAGCTGAATTTGGAGTCTTTGGAAACTCCACCAAAGGGCAGGAGACAGAGGTGATTACTTGGGTTAGTCACAGTCACTGTTTTAGGAGCTTCTTTCTGGCTTGCAGTGTTTGGAATACTGCAAGGAGGGTTGTCAGTGATTTTTTTCTGCTTGTTCTTCAGGTGAACAGCTCTGAAACACGGGACTGCTCTGCAGGTGGCTCAGCAAACGTGTTAAAGTTTGTAAAAGTTTTGGCACTTTGGCATTTTGTCCTGCTTCTTCTCACATACCAGCAGGCTTTTTGGATTCAAACATGGTCACTCGTGTCCTTGTGCCCTGACAACTCAAATCATCTACTCAGTAGCTGAAAAAGTCTCCAAGTTCTCCTGGTTGGGGAAAGTTTCCTCTGACTTGACCACCAGCAGAGTTAGCTGATGGGGTTTGCTGCTTTGTTTTATTGTATTTCATTACTTCCCCAAGAATTCACTCTCAGTTTCGCACACTCCAGCCCAAACACTTTGACTCCTCGATGCCTGACCAGTTCCAGGAGCAGAGGAGTTCTCCTGATGTGCTGATCCTCTGTGGCACTGCACATGCCAGAGATGTGCAAACCCCAATTTCTTACCTCTGGAATTCGCTCTGGCACGGGGGTGTTTTACTTCTTGTCAGCAGTTTGCCCAAGGGTGACTGCCAGCAGTAGTCTTTTCATTCCTGCCTCCTGCTGCCACTCTGACAATAGGAACGGCAGCAGGAGGCAAAAATGAAAGGACCAGATTGAAAGAAGCACTTTGCCACTGTTGTAATTTTGAAATTGATGGTGTTTTTTAGCCCAAAGTCTCAGGAAAAAAGCTGCTTTCCTCTTTGCCTCCTATTGTTTTTCCAGCAGGGAGAGACATTCTCTGATGTTGCAGAGGCAGTGGGAAGCCAAAATGAAAATAATTTTCTTCCTGAAACATTGGATAACAAAATGTGAACAATTTCAGCAGGGAAAGAGTGGTTTGTGTTTTTTTTTTTGTTGAGTGAATACTGGTATTTCCATTTGACTACAGAAAACAAATAGCAGCTGCTTTTCTTATTGAGTTAATGTGATCTTAGGATAATTTCTAAACACCTATTTACTGTGGGGTTTTTTTTAGCATGACACTTCCATTCTTTTCCTTTTTCTGCATGACAGTAGGTGTTGTCAGGTGAGTGTATATTTGCCTCTGAGGCCACATGCTGCCTTTGATGCCATGCCCTTGGAGCCAGCTTTTTAAGGCAGAAACTTACAGGTCTGCACATTCCAGAGGTGTGTTTTACACCAATATTATCAGAACTACTAACAATCCAGATGTAATTGTCAGGGCCACTAATTCCATAGGAGGAAAGAGGAGGATTGTTCAGCAGTTGCACTGACATCTTCTGCTGGAGTCTTTGCTCGGTGGGGTCTGAAGTGGTTCTGGGGTTTAAGTGATGTGGGAGGTGGGGCTGGGGAGATTTAATGCTTCAAGAGTGGCCTTCACCTGCTCTCCCAGAGGACCACATTCTGTGATTTAGGTGAGACTTTATTTGCCCTTTATTTAGTGAGATCATGAAGGAACACAAGCGCAGCCCCCAGCCCGTGCAGTTTGCAGATGTTCCCAGCCTGGTGTGGTGCACGTTCTGCACAGCACTGACATCAGCCTTCAGCAGAGGGAAGTTCTGCATTGACAAAGGGGATGGCTGGGAGGGGACAGGTGGCCCTGCCACCATCCAGTGTGGTGCAGAGCCCCGTTCCTGTGCCTGCACACAGCACTGGTGCAGGGGGGACAGCAGAGGTTTCAGGAGAGGGTGAAGTGTAAATCAATGAGTGGCTTTGTCCTCCTGTTTTAGCTGTTACAGGCTATTGCTCTTGTCTTTGGGGACTTCAGTGGCTGTAATTAGTTATCTTGAATGGAAAGATTTTTTTTCTCTCTCTCTTACTGAACGTTTGAGAAATTTGGGAATGTTAATCAGCAGAGCATAACCTTTTCTTAACTTGCTCTTTTTATATTCCCAGGGAATTAACATTTATCTTAGGGCAGCACAGGAATCTGGTATTTGTATGAAGTGAACTGATTCTCGACCCTTTCTTTTCTTTATACATAACAAAAACTAAACTCTGAGGTAAGTTCATCAACAGAATATATTATCTAGGCTTTGAAGTATAAATTGTGAATTTGTGTGTCTCCACATGACTTGGGGTGCCGCGTGTTACACGTGTGCATGTCTGTGTCCTGGATTAGTGAAAGTCTAATTAAAATTGTTCTTGAAAACTGCACACCTAAAGCCAGATACAGGGAGACACACAAAAGCAGCTTGTTTATATTTTTCATGAGTTCTGAGCTCTTATAGTTCTTGTAGGATTAAAGAGGAGCCAGGGAGATCCAGCAGCTCCGCGGATCTTGTTGCATGTTCACATACCAAAATATTAAATTCGATCCTTACCTGCAAATGATCAGCATTCCTTGTGTTGGCTGATTTTTCATCTGCTTTAAGGTGCTTTTTAGTGCTATGTTGGAGCTTGGAAGGAAAGGCAATTCTATCTGACTTTCCACTAGCCCAACAGGTTCAGGTTTGGTTGGGAAGTGACAGTTCTGGGGTTATTTAGCAGCCCCTTTGGACTGGGCTCTCCTTGCTGCTCTGGAAGTGGTTTACAGAGATTTTTTGGCAGCAGATGGTCTCAGTCCCATTGGGACTGTTTTGCTCAGGGCGTGTGAGTACAGCTGTAACAGGTCCTTTGGTTTTCAGAGTGCTTCAGCTTTTACAATGCCCCATCCAAATGCAGTGTGCATATTAATGCAAATTAAGGATCCCTGTAATATCGGGTACCTTGTCCTAGCTGGTTTTAGCTCAGAAGCAACTGATTTCATACTGACACCCAGGCAAGGGGGTAAGGAATGGAACAGCTGATGACCCTGTTTTCCCAAGGGCTTTATATACTTGACATTTGGATGTCTGATTTAAACATTTACCCAAGCTTTGAAACACTAGGTGAACAAAGATTGCTGAAGTATCTTCTGGCTCCTAAGAGGAGAGTCCACAAATACCTGTCTTTGTCCTTCCCCTCTGGTTGTCCAGAAAACATCATTTTAATTCTCTAACAGCAGTAAAATGACTGCCAAGTTTCCTTGGTTTCACTTCTGGTCATTCCCTGGGGCTCGCTGAACATGGTTAGTACCCCAAAATGAAGTTTTATTGCAGGGTCTCATTTCACTTTACATCAATGTAGAATTTGGAGTTTTCAGCTGCTTCTGCACACAGCCTGCAAAAGGCTCCTTTGCAAAATGACTTTCAAAGATTTATGAAGACTTGCATGCTACAGAGGCTGAAAGGAAGTTTAATTACATTCAGCTTTTGGTCATTTCTGTGTCTGAAGATGTGCCCATATTCTGTCACCTCAAAAACCATCTAAGAAAATAAAATTGATCAGTGAGCCTTCTGGCTAAAAGGAAAATGAGTGCTTTGTCATCTGCCTGTGGAGCCTGGGTGCTCCATCACTGCCTTCTCCCGGGTGCTCACCCAGACCCTCCATCACTCAGATTTGTCCCAAGTTTTAATCAAACATTATTTTATACTGAGGCCTCCTCTGTAAATAGCAGAATCCTTCCCTTGACATGCTCACATGGACTTCACTGTAATGTGAAGAAATAATTTAATCCAGTCTGTGCAGCCGTTTTGCTTTGGAAATGGTAAAATGTGCATCGTGTTCACCTTGCATTAAATGTTAAAATAAAAACTTGGCAAGTGCAGTTGCTGTCACCTGATAAACAACATCTCTGCATATAAAACTGATCAAGGACAGGAAATAATATGGGAACATCTTATTTTCTTACAGAGGAGACTTGGTTCTAGGAGTGGGTGCCTTTGAGTACAGTAATTCTCAGGCTAATAATGCCAGAAGCCATAAAAATCTCTCAGTTTGAGGTTTTGTGAACAGCAGTGCTGAGCAATCGGGGAGTACTGCTGAGATGATAGGCTGAATGATGATTGAGTTTTCCTGGAGAGCCTTTATCTGTGCTTAAAATTGGAGGTAATGTTTTTAAATTAAACCATAATAGAAGTTCATTGAGCTTTTGGAGTGGTTTCTGTGTCCCCTCTTTACGAGGTTTATCATTTTCTGTGGAAGTATTCTCAATCTTTTTGCTCAGGACAAATGGTTGCTGTCAAAAAGGGGCATTAAAAGCACCCCAGAACAACACCTTGCAGACTTTTTCAGGAGATTTCCTAGCAGTTGATGAAGGAGAAGTTTGCATTCGAGTTGTGCCCATTTACTGTACCCAAGCTTTTGGACTTATATAGATAGAGGTGCTTATTCCTCACAAAATTTTAACCAACTTTTTAGGATGGTGTCCCCATAAACAGCTTGTATTTCACTACATCAGTAGGTTTTTTCAGCTGCTAGGGATTAGACATGGTCACTGAAATAAAGTGTGAAATCCAAAGTATGTCTTCATTTAAAAGACAGCAGTGCTTGGTGTCATGAGCAAATCGTGCTGTGACTGCGCTCTGGTCACTTGAGATGAAGTATTGATCTTGAAATTAAACCCTCAAGTATCTGTCCTTTTTAAAGAAAAAAAAAAAGTTTAAATGGCTAATTGCAAGAAACTCATTGGGGAAATATTGGTAGAGCAAGAGAGTGCTAGTGCTGACACCAGAAGTTGAATTTTGAGCACATAGACTACTAGGTATAAGGTGGTTTCTTTTCTAAATGTTATGTTAGAAGAGGAAAAAGATTTTCTGTGGCAGATGTATGGATGCCCACAAGAGGGTTGGGCAGTCATGCTCCTAAAGACAGTGACAAATGACCCAGCAACTCTTTAAGTTTCCTAGTTCTAGGAGAAAATTTCAAAAAATAAATGAACAGGTGCCAGGAGAATCTGAGAACTTGTGGTGGGCTCTCAGTTTTATAACCCCAAATAAGCATTCTGCACAGAACTTTTTTATGGTTATGAAGAGAGAATTGCTGGGTTTGTGCTATCACAATCCATCCCTTTGTGTGATGGATTGTTTTGAGCCCTCTGTGTTGGTCCTGGGGTTCTGTGAAGGCACAGAGGAAAATGTGGCATCAAGGAGATTTAATCAGAGTTATCTTCATGGTTCCTTTTAGTTCCTGCTGTATTGAAATATACATTTAATTGCATGTGAGTATTTTCTCTTTTACACCTGCCTGTGTACTTAGGAGTTTTTTTAATAGTGAAATCTGTAGTTGATTAAAATTGCTGTGAGTTTTGTTGGGTTAATTGACACCAAATGAACCTGTGCATCGTGTGTGTGTATATGTGCAAATAAATAAGATTATGCATGTGTATATATGTGTTTAGGTGCATATATATGCACAGCTAGTGGGAAATACCTTTCACTTAGCAATTAATTTAGGAATCTTCAGTCTGTGTGGCATCTTAGAGGTCATTCTGCACCAGTGTTTTGTATTTTCTGCTGAGTTGATGCCGTAAAAACCCATAAAAATGCTAATTGCCCCAGGAAGATGTAGGCCGTTTATAAGTGTGTATGGGATTGTTTTTCAGCCCTGTGATACAGAAGGAGGTGTTATTTCAGGTTTATAATTTGAATATGTGCATAATTTGAATGGATACAACTTTGACAGTTTATTAATTAGAAAAGAAGAGGAAAAATAAAGACAGCGCTGTATCGTTCTTCAGCCAATTGATTGCCAGGAGCATGTTATTGACTTTGGTGATAATATCATTATATATTTTACAGTCGTAAAATCAAGAAATTCAGATTATGCCCTGAGGGCTTCACACATTTAAATAAAGGATATAGCCATTTCCAGGGTTATTGGTTTAGATTAGCGGGTGCCACGAGGAATGCTGAGTGTGTTGTGAGCAGGACAGAAAGAGCCACAGTGCTCTCACTGCAGAGGGGCCTTGCTTTATTTTATTTTTCTATTTAAGAAATACACTCACTTACTGATCCCCTGGGAGGATGAACAGTGTTTGCTCTAAACTTTAGCATATTAATGCAGTGTTAGATTTGTGTTCTGTGGGGCTGGGAGCTGAAATCAAGTGTAATCCTTGCCTTGTACCAAGCGTGAGGATAAATGAGGGGACACTCGCTAAGATGCTGAAGTTCCTGGGAAGCAAACGTGGGGTGAGCTGCAGTGTCCGAGGCAGATAACCTGACACAAACACATCTCTTCCTCTTGGTGGCACAGGCAGGGGATGGTGCTGCCTTGGGTGCAGCTTCCCAAGGAGCCCCAGTCCCTGCTGCAGGGTGCAGCCCTGGCAGCACCTCTGGAATTCAGCTCGGGCTGCTCATCCTGGATGCTCCACAGCAGCTCCTCTCCCTCTTGGACTGCTTGCCAGAAACCCCTTGGGTCTGACTGGGCTTGAGGCACCTGGGTTCAGCACTTGGAGTTTGGCTTTGGGGCTGGCTCCAGCTTGCTTGAGGGAATCTCGGTTTAATTAAGGTCTAATACCTCGAATAAAACTGTATTACAAACCTTGTTTATGACTTCTACAGTAGCTTTAGTGAGATGGATAAAGCGCCTTGATGCTGATCATGCTGCTCAGCCTCTCTCCACTTCACATGGGAGCCTGGGAGGACATTGCATCCCTCTGCTCTGGGGATTTATTGTTCTCTTAAAAGATTGTGAAAGTCCAAGTGCAATGTCACAGCTCTGCAGCAAAGGTCGTGTTTTCCTTCTCACCAAGAAGCAGGGGGTCCAGCTGGAACATACATGGCTCCAGGGTGTGTGGTGACATCCACAAAAGTGGATAAAAATGAAATAATTACTCTTACATTTACATTTTAAGGGCCTCTGAGGATTATAAATCTATACACTGCAAACAAAACTTTCCCTGGATCAAGATCAGCACATTTTCTAACTAAAAGTGATCACTTTTTAAAACTAAATTTAAAACACATTTAAAACTATGACTTCTTAGTGGGTTTTTAGCTTCTGCATTTTGTCTCAGTTTGTGGCAGGACAATCAAATTGAGTTTAATTTTGCTAATCTTAAATTTCTTGTGTTGAGTTAGGAACTAATGCCTGGGTTATTTCTTACGAAAATCCTTCTGCTTATGAAAAACAGACAATGGAAGCATTTCAGAGCAAACCATTGGCAAGCACCCATTGATCTCAAATAGTTTTATAATTAATTAATTATAATTTATAATTTAGGATTATTTAGAATGGTGTAAAGGTACTGGTCTTCTGAAGAGGAACTCTGGGGACATTCCTCCCTGTGCAGGGGGCAGTGAACAGCTACAATGGACATCAGCTGCTTCCCAGAGTGATTTGGCATCTGTGCTGTTCTCTAGTCAGGAATTGCTAAAACAAGATTTCAGGAAATGTACTGTGGAGAGAGGAGGGGTTGTCATTAAGCATGGGTTTATAATTTTGCTGCAGATTATGGCCTCATAATGATTTCAGATCTCAAGCCTCAGTGTTCCATAAAACCTTCATAGGTGAGTGTCCCTCTGAACCATGGAGATGTCACCTAACCCCAAGACGTGGCCTCACAGTATTGAAATAAAACTCAGCTCTGGCAGTAAGTTTATTCTGGATCCCTTTATCCAGAATAATTTTCCTTTCCAGAGGCTGGGACCATTCCAGTGTGGTGGCAGGGATGGCTGGAGAGCCAGGCTTGATGGCAGAGCTCCACTGATAAACGCAGAAGCTCCAGAGGAGCAAAACTTGACTCAGCTTGTTACATGGAAGGAAAGATTCAGTTCCCTGGGCGTGTCCTGGCACTGGCACAGCTCTCTGGTTTAGTGGTTTAATGTTACCACTCACCCTCCTCTGAAGCCTAGGAAGAATTACAGCCTCATAATTCAGGCACCTCTTATTTATGCAGTTTCAAATACAGAAAGGACCTTGTTCGAGAATTGCCATTAAAAAAACCCACCCTTTTTTGTTTCAATGATGAGATGTTTATGACAATCTGGACTATCTACTTTCCACAGTGCCCAGGCTTCAAATGAAATATCAGCCTCCCATAAATCACACACCTCATGGGTGCTGTAAAATCAGCTTCACTGACAGTGTCACATGGTAATTTCCCAAGCAGGTAGGGAGTTTTCAGCACCAAAATTTGGGAATATGGGCGAGTACAGATGAGAGGAGCTGTGGGTGTGTGCTGAGGAGTGGTGGCTCGCAGATGGCTGATCCACAATATGGGGCAGTGTGCGTGTGCACTCTGCGTGCTCTGCACGGGACATATGCTCTGGGGTTTCACGGATGAATTTGTAGTCTCCAGCAATTTGCAGCTTCCACCGCCGTTTCAAATATCTACATCGTTTTCAGGCTGATGATTTTTCCCAGTCATTTATCCCAAAAGCACTTCATCCTGCTTAATCTGGGTCATAATTGACATGGGACTTGTGCTGAAGCAGACACGGCCATAAGTTGTGTTTGAGTGGGCTGTTAATAGCAGGGATTTAGTTACGTGCAGTAAAACACAGCAGAGGTTGAAATGAGTATAAATGTTAAAATAACAGATGAATGCAGGGTCACAGTCACGGCTTGGACCCAGAAAAGCCTCTTGAACACTTGTCATGCTCCTGCTGGCAGCTCACAGCTGCCTTTGGCTCTAACGGAGGCGTAAAGTTGGAAATTTGGAGTAAGGAAGCTGTTGGAATTGGATGGTATTTATTGCAGATCAACAGGATGTCTTTGCAAGTATAAAAGACATATGGAGAAGTCCACTGTTATTGTTGTACTTTGTTGTGTCTCCAGATGTTTTCCCTCCTGCCCCGCTCCAGAGGCTGAAAGTGGGAAATGGTTTTTCATTGTTTCTCTCTGGTGGTGCCAACATCTGCCTTGACGTTTCCCTGGGGAATGATATTAGCACTGCTGAGAGTTTCTGATTCATCACTTGTGTCTCATTTGCCTTTTTTTCCTTTTTTTTTTCTTTTTTTTTTTTTAATACAAGACAGTGTAAGAGCATGAAGTTTCAGCCCTGCTCAGTTATTCTGAGGGGTGAGAGGAAATCAAGGGAGACATTTGGGGGGTTGCTGAGCTATCACAGCAGCACTTAGGAGGTGCCTTATTTTTAAAGGGCTACAAATGAGGCATTAAAACATTGCTCTGAGCTGATGTTATTCATTGAAAGAAATAGTATTTGTGAGCTCAAACATACTTGAAGATCTGAAAATGCTTAAAATAGCTCTGTTTTCTTAATATACATGTAATCCATCATGACTTCATGGTGCTTTACTCTGAGTGAGGGGAAGGGAATCAAATTAATATGTTCATTTGGAAGTGCTCTTTGCTGGTCATATATGCTCATAATGGTATTTTAAAGACTTAATTCCATGGTTTGGAACCTAACTTGTTGATCAACTTCATAGGTAAATTAGCAAAGTTGGCCAAAGTGTTGACTGCTAATGAAGGTGCTTTTACCAGAAATGCAAAACAAAATAGCATTTTCCCCCAAAGCTTCTGTACTTCTTCTTATCAATAAACAGCTGTACAGTGTCAGATTATATTCATATTAATATACTAATAAAATTTATTGTATTAATGGTATTAATTAAGTGTTTAAATCAGAACTTTTAAATAGGAGTGCGCTTTGGAGAAAGTTTGGGCCAGAATTCTCAAATGTAGACTAAGACTAGATTCTGACCTATGATTCCTTTATATCAGATTTTTGTGGGTTTTGGTTCCTTCTCTCACATCAGCTGGAATAATCTGTGACCAGAGCCCTTAGGTAGCAATAGTGTAAATCTTACCAATGTCTATCTGTGTTTAGGGAAGGTTTTTTTGAGAAATCTGTTGGGTCCAAGAAACTGGAAATTGTGTAATATCTCACTGTTTGGCCTGTTTCTTTGTGCTTTGGCTGTTGTTTGTTTGGCTGCAGTTATTTACAGCTCACTGCTGGGTTTTTTTGAGATCCTAGCAAGAAATTTCACAGGCAGCTGCAAAATCTATGTTGAATCAATTTTAGGAAGACTGATTCCCTAACTAACATATTTCTCCCAGCTGAGACACAGTAAAAACAATTCTGCAGATACTCAGGGAAGGAGGGGGAAAGTTTTCCTGACAAAGATGTCTTTTTTGTGGGTTCTTGTGGTGTCACAGTCGTGTGGTTCAGGTATTTTAGGTACCTTGGTGTCCTGGTTTAACTTCAGCTGACAGCAAAGCACCGTGCAGGCACTCACTCCCCTCCCAGCAGGATGAGGGGAAGAGAATTGGAAGGGTAAAAGTGAGAGAAATTGTGGGTTGAGATAGAAATAGTTTAATAGTTTAAATACTACTACTACTGCTGCTACTACTACTACTACTACTGCTGCTGCTGCTATTACTTCTAGTACTACTATTACTGTTACTACTACTACTACTGCTATTGTAATAAAAATAAAATAGCAGGGAAAAGAAAGAACTAAACCCCAAGCATTTTTATTGAGACATCTTTTTTGCCTTTTTTTAAGCTTCTTGGGGTGAGCCTGTGAGAGCAGCCTTTGCCTGTTATGCTGTTTCTGTGTATGTTTATGTGCACAAAGAATAGAACCAGGAGGTTTTAAGCATCAGTATTCTACAGGCAAACAATACGATTTGGTATTTGGTTTTCCACCTTTCAGATGTTAATAGTAAATGTAAATATTGCTTAGATGAGTCATTTTGTAAGGAAATAGTAACATGTTTCTCTTAGAGTTTGGTGTGCAAAACGTCGAATTCTCCTGTGTGTTGGGATTAAAACAACTCGTGCAGATCACAAGTTTTCAGATCCATGGGCTGTGATTCAGGTTTATCTCTTTACTTCTTAAAGAACTTAATTTGTGTGCTGGAGATTTCGTACAGCAGCAGTTCCACTGTGGATTCCTTTGGAGTGGGGAGGCCAAAAGGAGCGAGCACTCCCTTGTGATTCCATGGAAATGTTTGGAGTTTTAGGCCTCATTCTCCACCCGGTTGTGTCCCTCTGCCCTGCTGTTGGTGTCCTCACGCCCGCGTTGTGTTCGCAGGTCAGGATCGCAGCGAAGCCACTTTGATAAAGAGGTTCAAGGGGGACGGAGTGCGGTACAAGGCCAAGCTGATCGGGATCGATGAGGTTGCTGCTGCCCGAGGGGACAAGTTATGCCAGGACTCCATGATGAAGCTCAAGGTGCAGTGAAACTTTTCAATATCACAGTCCAACAGAGCAAATTTCACCCTGAACTCGCACTCGTTCTCCTTTCATGACACTGAGTCTTGGTGTGGTTAATTATGTATTGAAATCAGTCAATTTTGCATGAACTCCTGCCTGGTATTGCTTATCCTGGTTTAATTTTAATACATTATCTCCGAGTTCTGTAGTTACTCCGTGATTGACACCACTGCAATTTGTCCACAAATTACAAACAACACACTGCAAATTGAATAATTTTATTATGCAAGAGGGGAAGTAAACGACTGTGGAGGAAAATGGGATATCAGAGCATTTTCTATGACATTTCTAATCAAGTGCAGGACTGCCTCTGGCTGTTGCCTCCTGTGAGTGATGGGTGTAGGCAGCCAGATTTAGGGAGAACTGGTGTCCTCACTGGGAGGAGAATGTCTTGCACCAGCAATGGCAGGGCTGATGTGTTACAAAATCAGGCAGTGCCCTGAGAGGATGTGGAGAGGAGTCCTTGGAGTTTTGGGGATGAAATGAAGCCGTGACAAAGGCAGATTTGGGTGTAAGGTTGGAGTGCAGACAGAGTCTGAAATACCAGTGGTGTCGAGGGTGGGTTCCCTGGATCTGACAGACATCCCTCAGTGGCCCAGTGTCTCTCAGAGCATGAGAGTTCCTGTAGGAACCATTCTGTCCCTCACCCTGGGACTTGTGGAAGAGCTTGAGTCACTGGGAAGGAGGGAGAGGTTGTGTTTTCCTGCAGTGCACTGCTGGCTGTTCACCTCCCATCTCCCCTCTGCATTGCAGGGTTACAAACCAGGTCGAGCAGCAAACCCTCTGCTGCTTTTTCCCTTTTATTTCCCCCCCAGCCTAGAGAGCTGATGGATTTTCCATTGCTGGTTTTTGCAGGAGGAGAAATCACTAAATGATGTCTGGTTTACTGCCAGCCTGCAGGGTTCCAGTCCATCCAGGAGGAATGAGCCACTCATTAGGGAAACAGCACAGGGTGACACTCAGCTTGTGCTTCAGCAACCTGAAATCCAGATCTAGGAGATAATTTACAAATCACTTTTATGGCAGGCAAAAATTAAACCGCTCCAGAAGTTGCTCTGTTGGTGTGTCACATCTGCCACAATATTCCTACCTGATTTAAATGTGTGCTGGGTGTTTCTCATCATTTCATAGTTCCTGGCACGACAGGGAGAGTTGTCACTGTAGTGCTGCACAAACCTTCTTGTCTCTCTCGTCCGTGAATTAATAGTTCCACATCTCCCAGGTGCCTAATACCTGTTTGCAGGTGGCAAGATTGATCTAAACAGTACTGGGAAATGACTAAAACTGCCAAAGGAAGGGAGTGTTAGAAATTAATTTTGGAGAGCAGAGCATTAATTTATGGGCTCTGGAAATCCAGTATCCCATAACATGAATTTCGGGGCCACTCTTAAAGTTTTAGGGTGGCTTTTGACATCAGATCCTTGTAATGGCACCAATGAAGGTCTTAAACCTAAGTTAGTTGTTCTTGAAATACTGGAATTGCAGAGAACCAGATCAAGTCTAAATATTTTAATTTTGTTTAGGAGCACAACTGATTATATTCTATCTCAGTTCAGTGTTACTGGTCAGGGCAGGATCCTGAGAAGGTGGAAAAAGAAGTTACTGTTCTAATTCTGCAATGGGAGAATAATGCATGAGATGGTATCAGCAACTTCTCTTACAGACTAAAAGCCTGAGATCCTGAAAAAAAAAAACCAAACCAATCCTCAGTACCAGTTTTTCTCAGCACAGGTGTAGTTTGATTTTTGGAAGAATATTTTTCTTCTATAAAAACCTCTATTTGTTTACACTGGATGAGTGTGAAGTAAGCTAAATTCATTGGCATTTTCTCTCCTCTGCTGCTTGTTGGGTTTTTTTCTTATTTAAAAAATAAATAAACGGAACAGCTTAGGTAGCTGGGAAAAGTGTGCTAGAAATGACCTTCAGCTTCCATGAAAACAAATTTCATGGAGGATTAGCTAGTGCAGGGGTTGGAGGTGGGAGCACATTTGAAATGCTCTCTGGGTAGCATAAAGAGATGTGGTACCTGAAAAAAGGGAGGAAGCCAGAAGTAAGGAGGGGGCTGTTGCTGGAAAACCTTTAAGTTTTCCAGGAAAAGTGGTGAATTGTCCACAAGCAAATCTGTGGCACCTGGGAGAGTCATGAAAGCAACTAAAACTGTTCTTTGTGTCCACAGGGAATTGTTGCTGCGGCTCGATCGAAAGGGGAACATAAACAAAAAGTCTTCTTGACAGTTTCCTTTGGGGGAATCAAAATCTTTGATGAAAAGACAGGGGTAAGTAAAGCTGATTGTGTGCTGGGGCAGAATTGAATCTTTCTCTGCTTCCTTTAGAAGCATTTCCTGGCTGGGCAGTGGAATCACAGATGAAGCATCTCAGAAATCTGCTGAAGGGTTATCATCCCTTACATCACTTGTAGAGTGTAGCTTGTGTATTGTCAGTGGTAGAAAAATTGTATTTTTTACAAAATGAGAGGTAAAAGATACTGGAAAATTTGAGGTTGTCAGTGTGAAGCAGCAACTTCCCCAGTAGCATCTGGTGGAAGGAGTTGCAGAGACTTTCATGCCTGACACAGTTTCTGCCACAGCAATACCATGTTTGATTTTTCAAATTGCTCTAAAAGAAGAAACCTAAGCAAAACATTACACTACTTAGATATAAAGCAACAACACACAAACTGTTTTAATCATAATTAAGAAGATTTTTACAGCAGTTTGAGCTCTGCCTTGAATTTTAAAAAGCTCTAGATTTAATCTTTTGGAAGCTTAACTGTTTAACACAGTGCCAGAAATAAAACCCTACTGATGATAGATGAAATTATCTTTGCCAGTTAATTTATATTATTAGAAAATCAATGTCATTGAGCTCACTGATACATAATACGAGTAGTTAGTAATGAAAAGCTCATTTGGGATGTGTTGTGTAAAGTATCCATGCAAAAGCTGTGTTTCAGAGGGCATTGCTGGGGTTACAGAAAATAGGAAATATCAGAATTAAGGCTCTCAGTGCAAATTGCACCCCAGCCACAGTTGCTTTCCTGAGACTGAAGCCTTTTATTGGGGATATAAAAAAGAGGAAAGAGAAAGTCTGTTCCTTTTGCACTTGTCTCTGAGTGTTTCTCAAACACTGGAAATTTTTGCCTAGAATAAAGAGGGAAAAGAGCACACCTTTGTTTTAGAAACAAAGGTGTGCTTTACTCCAGCTGCCTCTCCTGCAGCATCCTGCACACTCTCCTGTCTGCAGAAAGTGAGGTGGGGACATGGGAGCAGTCTCCCTCATTTCATAGCTCTGACATCCCATACTCTAAATCTGACATAACTATATCATCCTTATAGTAAACCTGTCACTCACCCACTCAGGCTTGGAATGAAACCCTTAAATCCACCTTGCAATGTCTGCCCCTGAGCAGCCCGAGTGATGGGCAGCACTATTGAGTTGTCCTTCTTGCAGCAGGGCTGTGACAGAGGGATGTGGGGAGCTTTCCCACATCAGTTTTTACGTGTTGTTGTCAAAACAGCAGAGTCGTGCCTCCCACGCCGAGGGTTTGGAGCAGAGGTGCGTGAAATCCTCTGCCAGGCCTTCACTGCCACCCTGCCTTGGGCTTTTTTCCCAGCTTGGGTCTCTCCTTGTCCCAGAGTTTCACAGCCTTGTTCATTCTCAGTCTTTCTCATCCAGCCTGTCTCTGCTTTGCCAGCCTGCAGTTGTCATCTCATTCCCATTCCTGCTGGAAAATCCCAAAAGCTGGCAGAGCTGGGGGTTGTGCGGTTGCTCAGCCCGGATTTTTGGATGGGAAGAAACTGTAAAGGGCTGGAAAAAGATTACATTTCACTCACACTGATCTTCTGATTTCCATGTTAAACTTCAGAATTTATAACGTTTGGAGCCTGGTGTTTACTTTTATGCATCAGGGAAAAAAGCAGCCCTTAATAGGGAAGAGCCTGGATAATCTTGCATTTGCTTTCTCCTCCTTTAGCAACCCTCCCTGTCCTCCACAATGCTTTTTCCCTTAGTTATATATCCATGATTTTGGAATTCCCAAAAGGATATTTTGGAAAGATTATTTACCTCTCTAGAGTGTCCCTTCTTAACTCTTACCATTGTCTATTGCTGTCACGTCTTCCCCTGTGCCAGTCTGATGTGAGAGAAAAGAATAAAAATACTCAGAAAAAAAAAAAAAAAAAAAGTGGGCTTCTTCATGTTGAGTATCTTGTAGGCTGCCATTGGATTTTAATTTATCACAATAAAAAATCAATTTGTAGCTGAAAACCAGCAAATTTTTTTAAAATTGGCAGTGTCATAGCTGACTTCATACAGATGATTTAGGGGAATTGCTCCATAATTCGTTACAGATGAAGGGCTCTGGTTGGGTTACTACTGAAAATGATAAGCAGGTTTTTTTCTTCCTCTACTTTATAGCTCTGCTTAATATGTTCCAGACATAATATTCATCAAAAAGTATTGATTTTAATAATGGTATTATTCCAGCCATCAGGAATTCTGCCCTTTGAGTAAATTTATCCATGAAGGAGATTGAGTTGAAGGTTGGAGTATCATTTGGAAAGAATATATCTCCCCAAGAAAAATACGAGAAGGATTTTGCTGCAAGTTTGCACTGTAGATGCAGTACAATATGGTTCATCTAAGCAGTGCAAAATAAATAATAACAATCCTTTCTTGCATTCCATCATTCCATGCCAGGGATTACACCACAGAGATCCCTTCATACCACTTTCCAAGTACTTGTCAGGGTATTTAGAACATGATAGCAAAAAATTGTATTTAATATGACTAACAGGATGTTCTCCTGTTGTGTGTGTGCCAAAAATTGTCATTACACATGGGGTTTGACCCTATTAATCTTATAAATGCACTTTTTTTTTAACTGTCAGATGTTTTCCATCCATCCCATTTGCTTTCTCCAGATTGTTTGATAAATATATACCTTACCTGAAGGATACACATTTTCTTTTAGTTTTTTACTGTAAAAAAAACCCTCCCATAATTATTGCTGAAGCCAGACTTTCTCTACCCAATGCCACTTGAGAGATTTCCATGCTGTATATTATATGAAAATAATTTTTTACCATTTATTCTGTCATATCCATCTTGGTTAGACCTCAATGCTGCAATACATTCTTAATTTATTTTACAGGAGTTCTTTTATATTTTCAAGAGCATGATCTTCAGATGGCAAAAAATACAAATAAATTGTGTTATTTAATATTCTCCCTTTCAGAGTGGAATGTGGTGATTGGTGATTTGCTAAGAAAGCAACAAAAGCCATAACTGTGCTGTGTGGAAGGAAATGCAGATTTTGTGGAGGCCCATTGCTGTTTATTCCTGAGTGTTGTTTTGTTAATCACACACATCGGGCCATCTCCCTCTGATAGCTCAGTGATGCTTCATTAGACGTGCGTGACTAATCTGGGCTCTGTAAAGAGCCTGTAATTGTCTCATTGTTTATTTATGTGGCCATAAATCTCTGTTTACTTGCAGGTTCCTTTCCAAAAAATGTATTTGAAACTAATAATTAAATCCTCTGAAATGCTTGGGAAAAGATTTCCTTCCACCTCCGTGCACTGAGGTGTGCTTTTAAACTCTCCTTGTCTCTAATTGCAAAATGCTGTTGACTTCAATGGCAAGCCCCTGCACTGTGAAGAAGAAATGAGATAAAAAAAAGAAATTTACTGTTTGGCTCTAAGCAGTGAATTATTTCTGTTAAAGTAAAATTTTGTATCAGCTCGTGGATGTGCAAATTGCCAGAATGGGCTGTAAAATACAGCTCTCTATGAGGTATTGTGTAATTAAATTATTTATCTGGGTTCCTCCACTGGCCAAAAAGCAGGGTAAATCAGTGTCAGTGAATCTTGCTTATTTATGGGAAGTACCCTAAACAGATGGACTGTAACCCTGTTGATGAACATGACAGTCATCTCATCAATTTTTTTCTATTTTTGTAGCACCCTGAAAGTGAGTTTCGTTTGCATTGTCTATTCTCTTTCAGAGATGCTGACCCATATCCCTATTGAAATAAAGCTCTTGGGCCCACTCTGTGGGATTGTAGCATTTCTAGGAATACTCTGGTGGTGTTTTGGTATTTATTGCAGGGAAGTATTGCAGTGTGTTACTCATATTTCAGGAATTTGATCTGTAGCCATTTTCTTCAGGCTGGCAGCGTGAAACCCAGGAAAGAAAACCGTGTGTATAAATACATGTATTTCATGTTGACTGTCTGTTCTTGTTACCTATCAGTTCCTCCAACCTTCATTATCTTTGATGAGGATTTTATTTTATTATCTTTGAGGGTTTACCTGCCTGAAATTCCACGTAAGGGGGACCAGACCTTACCTGTAGCATTCTATAAAATAAAAATTCATTTGTCTCCTCATGCTGGCCACAGAACTGGTGATTGTGCTTCCGCATTAAATCTAAATGACATCCAAATAAATAATACAATCCTCTTGTCCTCAGGTTGTTCTCTTTAACTGAGATGATGTTATGGTTCTGAAATGTTCCACCCAGTGTTTTGGATGCCAACATCTTCCCATCTTCCTGAAATTCTAAGCTCTCTTGACCTCACAGTGCAGATTTCTCAAGTTGTTTCTAGAAAAGCATTTTCCAGCACGTTCTGAGGCTTTATCAGGTCTGTGCTGATAACCCCTGGATTTGCTGCTCTTCCCTGTTCCATGTCAGTGATGGTGTTAATTGTGCTGATAGATTGCTAACAGGACAGCTAAACTTGGCTGAAAGAAAATTTTAGCAAGATTAAAATTCTCACTGTTGGCAAAAGAGGCCTCGTTTAAAATGTACCAAAGGTACTTCTTGATTTTGCTGGAAATCTGCTGGTTCTGGCATCCCTGACCAGAAATGGAGGTACGATCCTGGATCTGCAGTTATTCCTTGAAGCACATGTGCTGGAGCAGATGAAATGTCAAACTGTCACAGTCTCTCTCACTGAGCGTCTCTGAGTCTTTAAAAATAGAAATAAAAGAAGGAATTAATTTCTTCTGCTCTCTGCTGGCTCCGCAGTGAGCAGGAGAGATGGGGTGAGGAGTTCACTGAGTTTTGTGTTTGCCAGAGGGTGGCATTGGCCAGGGGGATGCTGGTGGTCCCTGCCTGGGGCTCCCACAGGTGGGTTTTGTCCCCTTCATGTCTTTGAAACCTCCCAAAGTTCTTGCTGGCCTCTTCCTCAGGTGCAGCTCTCTGTGAGCATCTTACCTGGTGTCCGTGACTCTTGTCTCTGGATTTGACCTCTTTTCCTAGATCCTCTCCTGCAGTTTTCATCTGGGATTTCCTGTGTGCTCTCTCTCTCCTTGATCTTTTTTTTTTTTTTTTCCTGCTGTGCTTTTTGCCAGAGTTATTTCATTTGCAAACCTAAATTTGGGTATTGTGTCGAACCAAGTGATGCCAGCTCTGTCTTCTGCTCCAATCTTGATCTGTCTCTCCAGCTCTCTCCTTGCATGTTCAGCCAACAGCTCAAGCTCAGTGAGGCTAAACCAGGCCTTTCCTTTTAATCCTGACTCCCAGAGGTCTCTCCTGACCTCCTTTTTGGAGAGCTGAGCAGAATATCAGCATCATTTCTTATTCAGCCCTGTAAATTCAGCAGCCTGTGTGACCCACTGATGTGTTTTGATTGCCACACCCAGGATAACTCCAGATCTTGCAGAATTCTTCTCACCTGCTCTGAAATACAACATTTGCTCTCACACTGAGAGTTAAAACCCAGCCCTGCCCCTCTTCATCTCAATTGTTATCCCTTTCTTTGTCCTTGACAAATTTGACTTTTATTTTTGAAATCCTTTGTGACTCCCAGGATTGCTGCCTCAGCTTGTTCTTTTGATCATGTCACACTTCCCTTTGCATTCCTGGGCTGAATCTGCCTTCTCTCTTTTATCAGCCCATTGCTGAATTGTTTTTCTCCAGGCTCTTCGTGGCTGCTTTTACTCTTCATCAGCTTTCGAGGAGTCAATCCATAGTACCAACTTTCACCATTCATTTATTCAGTTTTCTTAATAAATGACTCCCAAATCCCTTCTTACACTGCCCATCACCTTTTGGAGGAATTCTTTACATATTCAGTAATATAGGAATTCTTTACATATGCAGTACCCTCTTACTTTTTCATTAAAATATTCCCATGCTGCAAACTTGTTTCAAACCTGATGGTGCTGAGGAGCTACTGCATTCCTGCATCCCAGAGATGTCCCAAGGGGCATCTGGACTTTAGCTCTTAAAGGTTGGAATTTAAATATAAACTCGCCAAGATTACCTTTAAATTCTTTCTTTCTTTATTTTTTTAATCAGCACTATCTATTTATAGGAACTTCTTTTGTAAGGAATGTTTGGTCTTGGACCATGCTGAGGACTTCTAAGGGCTGCAGTGTAAAAAATATTACATAATAACAATAAAGAGCAATAACTGTAAAACAACAAAGTCGAATTTTGCACGTAGAGTTGAAAATTGTGACATTTGGAGCCTTTCTTTGTGCATTGTCCTCAGCTTTTGCCTGCAGAAGATCCCTCTGGGCTGGCTGGGAGTCATGCCCTGCTCCTTGACACTTTCCATCTTTCTGCTTGTAAACATGCCCAGTAAAACATGGCATTTACTGTTCTGCATGCAATAAACGTGTCTTAATTAGAACAAGGCAGAGGAGAGGACTTAAAAATCAGCTTATGATTCTTATAAGGTATTTATAGACCCTGGTACTTCAGAGAGGAAACAATAACACATTTCATGGGCATGTGGCAGCTAGCAAAATGTAAATGTCAGAAGAACCTGCTTCCTTAATTACATCCCTTATTGACTATTGTAATTCATTCATTATTGGCCTTCCAGACTGGGCCCTGGGCAGTTTGGATGGTTCACAGTGCTCCACAGGGATTTTTAATAGCCACAAGCTCATGGAGTTCTCTTCTTTAGATGCCCAAGTTGCTGTATGAGGGTTTTAAAAGCCTTGGGTATCATGGCAATTTTGTTACTGTGGAAAAAAAGAACCCAAAAGGCAAAATGTGGGTTTGATTGTGCACGTTGTGAAGTCTTGGGGATCTAGAGGTTTGGTTTGGGGGCTGAAATTTCTCTTCCTTTCACCTGGAAAAGGGAAAAGCTCTGATCCAGAGCTGAGTCCAGCCTGCTTGTAGTCAGGATATACAGAAACTGCCTTGTGAGAATTCTGATCCTAATGGGCATGAAGATAAAATAAAACCATTCCAGACACATTATCTAAACTGAAATAATTTGTGTGATTTTGTTGTAGCAGTATTTTTTTTTCCAGTGTGAAAAGGGTAAAAAGTTGATTGCTTTCAAAAAGGCAGAAAATGAGATTTTTAGAGTTTAGTGATAGTCTCATTTGGCCTCCTGTTGTTTAATTCTAGCACCCCAGGATTGAGTTAAGAAAGGAAAGTGCTGCTCACATGCATTCTGCATTATGGTATGGAGAATGTCACTATTATGTAGTTATAACAGTGATAAATAACACTTGCAAACAGTAAATATTAGGAATATTAATGTATTCCCAGTTACCATTTAGTTTCCATTGCATATGGGGGTGGATACTCTGTCTGCAGAGCTGTTGTAGTAAAAATTACTATGCCAACCCTTCTGTTTTTTACTCATTTCAGTGTTTGGTATGCTTAAGCAGAATTTGGGGTGAATTTTGCTAAGAAGTTGGAAGTCAGTATATTTGTTTTTGTGGATCCTGTTATATAGTGGAGCTGTACAGCATCTCTCCCCTATTGTCCCACGGCAGAAAACTCAAAGTATACAGTTATATTGGGATTTTTTTGCCTGTATTCACTGCCCTTTTGTGATCCAGATAAATAAATCTCCAGCAGAGCAACATTCCTTTCTCTCCAGCTGCAATTTTGTCTTATAAGAAGAGCACCCAAAATACAGAGTTGCGTGCGAGCCCTGGTGTTTTTAAGCCAGTTAATGCATCACACAGTGGAAGAAAATTTCAGGCCCATTTTCAGCACACCTGGAATTACAAAGGCTGGATTTCAGACTTCTTGGGAAAGGATTTAGCCAGAGAAGTGCTGACATAATAATAGCACAGGCAGCTGAGATGCTCTGAAACCTCCCTGGAGAGCAGTGGGGGACATTCAGCAGGTGCCAGAAGAGAAAGTTACATCCCCCTTTGAAATGCACTTTGTTTTTTCTTGGAGATAGCTGGGAAGCATTACACCCCAGGAGTGCTGGTGATTTTCCTTCCTATTGAAGGCATTTTTATCTGGTGGGCTGCTCTGCAATTTTGTGTTTGCCCTGGTAGGAGCAAGAGCATTGTCACTGCTCCTGAATTCCTGTGGGCTCTCCTGGGCTGGGGCCGGATGAAAGGGGGGCAGATGTCCTTCACTGTCAAGGGTAATGAGAGAGGGAAACTCCAGGAAATTAAATTTACGCGGAGTTTGCAGGGTGATAGTAATAGATACTCACTGGAAGTGAAGTCATTGGGTGATGTTCTGCCTTCAGGAGCACGGGGAAGTCGGCAAGAGATCTTAAAGGTAGCAGTTATGAAATACTTAAACAATTAAAAAATAAAGATCTTGTTCACTCTGGTAGTCCATGGGGATGAATTAACACCTTTTTTATCCCTCTTGGTTTATGTAATAAGCTCCCTGTGGAGGGAGAAGAGGGAGACCACTGCCACTGGATGCCAAACACAAATTCCTGCTCTCACCCCTCTCTTTCTGTTGAGCAAGTCATAAATTTCACATACCAGTGGGTCTTTGCTTAGTTCAAAAACAACTGCTCGTTAAAGTTGTCTTCCCAAACGAGGTCCCTGTACTCCTGACCTTCCTGGTGGATGCTCTGTGTGCTCAGCAGGTGTCAGGGGAGCCCAGGGGCTGGAGCAGCATCTCCGTGGTGCTCCCAGCGCCCCGTGGCAATCCTGGAATTACAGCAGTGCCCCTCGTGTCCTTAAACTGCAGTATCCTGCCTCTCCCTGCTGTTAGTGCTTCCTAATCCTTTGTGGTTCCCGTCCTCAGTGGAACAGGCAGCAGCATTCCTGCTGGCTTGAAAGGCAGCACTGTGAATAGGTGAGGCAGAACACTAATTAGTTTGAGTGCCCTGACATTTCAAGCAAGTAAGAAGTCTGGGTATCTAAAAATATTGCATATGGCTCCCAGCCCTGGCTCTGCGTAGCTCAAAGTACTTTTTTTTTTTCTTTTTAGATAGTCAAAATATGGATTTCAATCCAGGTTTTTTATTATGTCCTTGCTTTTAAAAAGGCTGAGTTGGTTTGTAAAAGGTTTTATGCGCAGCCTTCTGCGATCTTTAATTAGCCAAATGCTTTCCTGTGAGTGATAGAGGAATTTGGAAGTATTTTCAAGTGTGAGGCACGTGGGAGTGTAACCTGTGCATGCACAAGGCTGAGTGCTGAGCAGTGCTGGGAGTGCAGTAAGGAGGGAGTTCAGGTTTATGAGAAGACATGCTGTGTGCAGGAGGGGCAGAGGGAAAGAAGCAGGGAAGAAGGCAGAATCCACAGCTGTGAAAGGCTTTGCTGCCTGCATTTCAGTAAAAGGTGAGGGCAGCACTGCCAGGGAGCTTTTGTGAAAGGCAGACCCTGTGTGTGACACCCGTGGCCAGCACAGAAAAGCAGAGCAGGAGAGAGAAAAGCCAGCAGAGCTGATCTTGCTCTCAGCTGGGCCGGGTCTGTGTGCTAATCAAAGTTTGCTTTTGGAGATTTCAATTAGCAGCAGAAGACTAAAACCAAACATTCATCCTGCTTTATATGAAAATGAGCGGGGAAGAAACAACTCCAGGCATTAAAATGTGCAAGTGGGAGCTGTAGGGATCTCTGTGAAAGGTTGAAAACAGTCTCCACTGCCCGAGTTGAAATGTAGAACTCTTGGAACACGATGTGCCAAGCACCTACCAAGGGCAGCTTCAGCAGTTCCTACCTTGGGATAATGCAAGGGGAAAAAAAAAAGAAAATACAGAGAAAAATTACCTGCGAGTTCTTTATTCTGCTTCAGAGTCTCTTTGAGGTTTGCCTTTTACATTTTATTTTATTCTTATCTTAGGGCTCAAGTACTGCACACACACTTGTCATGGTGCTGTGGATGGTTTATATCCGAGGTGAAGTGTCTGTTGTGGGACCTGAACAAATGAAGGATTTATTGATGAATGGTCCCATTTATGGGATGGTCTGAAGCTTGTTTATATATGCAATTGTAACTCAGAGGAAAAGGCTTCCTCTCTTTTTTTCTGTAGGAAAACTGAAAACAAAATGGTTTGGTCTTTATGACCAGGATTGTTTCTGAATTGTGAAGGGTCATCTTTTGGTGATGTGCAGGTACCCCAAGCCCATCACCAGCCACTGAAGCCAGTCTATCACTGTGGAACACGGGGCTTCTTGCTTCTACACCTTGGTTGATTTCTGGTTGTGAAATCACTTCTATATTTGAACAACACCAAGATTGTGTCACGTGAAATTCTCAACTGTTCTGCATCATTTTCAACTGGGTCATGAACGCAACATACTGGTTATACACAGCTTGTGAATTCACACAATCCTTTTCTGCTCTTGTTCTCTGGACCTGTGCTTTCCCTCAGACCCTTTAAAGTCTTACTAAATTAGGGAGAGTATCTGGGAGAGAGATAGATAAATATAAAATAAATCCCTCTTGTCCTTTTTCCCTTTTCCAGTAAAGTTTCTTACATTGTGCAAGTCGATTTATGGTCCAAGGAAGTTTCTGTTTGATGACTATCCAGTGCAACTTAAATTTGAGTATGGTTTTTCTGATCTTTTCAAGCTCTGCTTTATAGGGGTTGCATGAGAAATCAAGAGAATCAGCGGCTGCCTCTCACTGAGGAGTTTGTCAAATCACAGGCTACAAGAAGAGGGTGGCTGGTAATGCTTGCTGAATCTGAAGCAGTTAAGATCTGAGACAGCTAAAGCCAAAAAAATTACTTCCAAATCTCCTAGGACTTGTATGAAGGAATTGCTTGTGCTGTTCATGTAAATCAAAAGCGTTTCAGGAGGGTGAGGAATATTGGTGTATAGGAACAAAAGAACCTTGTAAAAAGTAAGGGCTGCTCAAAGGACATTCACAAGCTGTGAAGATGAACACAGTAAAAATATGGAGAGGTTCAGTGATGCTGCTGCAAACTGTCTCATTACTGAATATTGTGCTCCCTTAAATTCAAGATTTAATCAAGGAGTCCTACACTGTCTGTCAGGAAGAAATAAAAGCTGCTGCACTTGAGCTGTGTGGAAGCTTTGGTTGGAAAGCAGAGGGCAATACTGGTATATTTATGGCTGTTCAGACCCCCTGACCACTTTGCAGAGGGTGGTGAGGTGGGAGCTCAGGGGGAACACACTGAGATGTGTCACAGCCCTGGGAATCCCACAGTGCCCACTGAGCAGCTGCCATCCCAAAGGCTGTAATAATGACTTACAGGCAAGTGCTGTTCCTTGCACAGCACACTGGAACAGTGAAATGGTGACATAAAACAGTGTCCTGCAGCCTCGATGCTCCTTGCAGATGGAATTTTGGGGAATGTTGCACTGGGGCCATTGACTTCAGTATTTCAAGGGTCAGGTCTGCTGCTTCAGGGTTTTGCTGTGCAAATCCTTTGCTTTAACCATCCTGACAGAGCAGTGCCTGTGTCAGATGCAGAACAATAAGAAAATAGTACAAGACTCATGGGAGGCCCAGCATCTCAGCCTCAGTGTAGCACATCTGTCTTTCCAAAGTTCTCTGAAAATGTTTCCATGCCCTTTAGGATTTTCTTTGTCCTGGAACAAAATTTACAAGTGCATATTTAAAATATAACTTGGGCTTCATAGTAATTGGACAAGGATTTTGGGTTTAACTAGCTGCCTTCACTCCAGGTACAATAAAAAAATTGAAAAGCCTTTGAAGTGAAGATGGGAAATTGGCCATGTGTGCATTCCAGTTTTGTTTTGCCCCTTTCCAAATTCATATATCTAATAAATGGATCTTCTGCATGAGCAACTTAGCATTTGCTTCTGAAGACAATGACCAATAACTAAATTCAAATCTGGTCTTTGTCAGACATTATTACAAATTATGAGAGCTGGACAGAAGTTTATTACCTTAGTGCTGTTCTCTTTCACAAATGAGGTTCTTGGAGCATCCAGCCAGCTCAATATCAAAGATCCATTCATCACAATTAGGCTGCTGTGCTGGCAGAGCCACGTCCTGCTGCCTTAATTGACTCTGGGGTTGGGGACAGGACCACATCAGCTGAGAGCATCCCTGGGTGTGTCTGTCACAGGCACCCACAGGGGCTCTCGCCTTTGCTCTCCACAGAATTTCCCACTTCTGCTCCCCAGATGAGATAAAGGCATCAGCAGGATGCATTTTTCATCAAGCAAAGGGAATGGTGAGGATTAATTTGGATTTTAGCTGTAGCCCAAGTACCCTTTTAACCTCTTTTCCTGAGTCCAACCAAGCAGGCTCGTACCTGGGGTACTCCTGGGAAGTACTTGCCTTTGTTTAGGATGGAGTGTACAGGCTGAGCTTAGTGTAGCCCTGGACTTGAGCAGGTTCTTATCCTCACCCAGGATCTTGCTCACTGCTCTGCTCCCTCCTGACTCAGCTGCACGTTGCCATGTAAGCTCAGGAAGTCAAATAATTTGGGGTTTTTTTTGCTTCAGTCTCCTCGGCTGCAGGAAAAGAATGGCTCTTAGGAGTTTGTTATTGTTATTAAAAGGAAATTAAATTTACACTTCTCTGGGTGCTGCGCTGTGTCACAGCCAGACGGCTGCCCCCCTGGAGGGACTGAGTCTGCAGGAGCTGGGGCTAAATCTGTTTTGAGTCTTCTCTTTATCAGCACCATATTTCATGTGCCCCTTTGTGCTACACAGACCAAGCTTTGATCTGCATATAATCTCAAAGCGAGCTTTTTGTGCCAAGTGTTTTTATTGCAGAGCTTGTGCACCGAGACGCCTTTTAGTAGCTGGCACTTGGAAAAGTCTTTCCTCAGGTTATTGTCTGCAAAATCAGCGTGTGTGGAGGAAGCACGGGGATTAGAGAGATTTATTCTCTTCTCATTGTGGAGCCACGCTCACAGGCTGCCATCTCAGAGGGCCCTTCAGGCTTGGAGAACTCTCCAGAGGTTACATTTTCCTTTTCTGCTCCTGATCTTGGCGTGGGGCATTTCTGCAGAAGGAAATTCCATGATCTGTTGTTCAGCCTACGTCCCGTGAGTGGCTCTGGCTCAGACAGATTCAGAACTGGACTGTTCATTTCCAGTCTCCTTCAGGGGGAAGGGTTCAGCCCCCACTCCATGGTTTTATGTTCAATTTATGGTTTTTTGTGACCAAAACTGATCATCTTGGCCAGTGCTGGGAAATACCTCCCAATACTAAAATCTCCATAACTGCAAGAGGTTTCCAGTGGATTTTGCTTTTCAGGCTTTCATATATGACATTTCTTTTGAAAGCTGAATTTGAATGATGCTTTGTTCCAAAACTCCTTGCTCTTCTTGTAGGAATTCAGTATTTTGATAATTTGCTAAGCCTAAACTCTACAGCTCTCTTCCTTTCCTAGATCAAACTGATAAAATTTTCCACATGTTGCAGTAAATGTTTGTATAACAGATTTTTTTTGGGCTATCAAGTGCTTCCTCACATTAAGCAGTATCACATTTAAGGAAGATGAGTGTGATCTGTCATATATTGTTTGTTCTGTCCCTTTCCATGAGCACGTGACTGAAGTGTTCATGACAGTAGGGAAGGGCTGTCAGATGGGAAATAAGATGTTTCTCAGTCCCCCTGTGCTGTGTCCAGTAGTAATTTGCAGGGAGTTTGAAGTGGTTGGCAGCTGTAGCTCTGAAATAACACTGAGCTGTCTCCTCTCTGGTATTTCACATGAAACTGAGAATTTTTGCAGTGGTTGTTTCATTTCCCCATCTGCTCATCCCCTGCCTTATCTCATGAGGCTGATGTCTTGCCACCCCATCTGCCATCCAAATACCAAGTTCCAGGAAACAGCACGAGAAAGTTTGTGATGCAAATGCAATTTATTGATGTGTTTTTCAGTTCACTCTGACATTTGAAACTGTTGACTTTTCCTCCAGATTGTGTGTACACAGTCCCACTGAAATGCACTTTTCTCTAGAGGGAGAGGAGGTGGAAGGGCTCACAACTGCTTGAGAGGTATCCGTGCACCTCAGTGGGTACCAGGGAAAAGTCTGTGTCAGGAGGAGGATTTTAGGTGTTTTTTAGCTGTCTGCATACAGGGAGTGCTGTCCATCTCTTAAAACTTTCAGAAGCTACAAAACTTGACTGGTCTGGGATTTGCATGTGCAGTAGAGAATTCAGATGTTTGATGCCATGGAATGGTTTGGGTTGGAAGGGTCCTTAAAGATCATCTGATTCCAACCCTGCTGCCATGGGCACCTCCAGGACTGTGGGATCTTTGGGATGGGGATGAGCAGCTCCACCCCACCTCTGCTAAGTGCACTTTAAGGGAACAGCAGAGAAGCCTTGCAGCACAAACACAGCAATTAAGGAAATGCTTGTGGCATATTGTTATCCCCACAATCTCTGAAAATATCAGCTAAAACAAATGGGAATTGTAAGGGAATGGCTGTGAGGAGCCTTGGACCAGGTGCTGCATGTTGAGCTCTGTTAAGGAGCACAGCAGCCTCCTGGGTGCAGTGAAGGAGAACCATCCGTGCCACCCAATGTTTTCCTGCAGCAGGGAAATAAAATTAATCACAGAGCCACTCACGTGTTTTGCAATTCACCCTTTTCACTGAGTGTTGCAGTAAGTAGTGGTCGATGTCCTGTCGCACTTTGGGCTTGCTGAGCTTCTTGCTAAGGCTTTACCATTCATTTTCCATGTTAAGTTCAATTTCTGTGATTTTTCTCCATGGTCTTCCTAAACAGACAGGGCCTGGTTTCCTTATGTGTTGCTGAGCAGTCCCAGTTAGGATACAGGGGACTCGCAGCATGGCTGAAACCATGGCCCGTGAAGTTATTTTATTAGCAGTCCATTAAGGACTTTGCAGTTTGGTGGGTAACTGAGGTGGTCAGGGAGCTTCTACAGGAAAAATGTTTTATTCCTTAGTACAGTGTGAACAGGCAGGAGTAGGCCTGGTCCATCTGTGTCCCACATCCCAGCATCCATACTGGAGCTCCCAGTTAATCCCACCTCTGTGAGGTTCCTGGAGGTGAGAGGCTGTGCAACCCAAATCCCTGTGAGACTTGTCCTGGTGGATGTAATTCTGTGTGGAACAAGCCTCCTGCTCTCAGTGGGGCAGCTTTTCCAGCAGGATTTGCAGCTTGCAGGATATTTTTTGTTGTTGTTGTGGCTCCTAACACTGTGCCCCAGGCTCCACTAAATAGACAACCTCATTAAAAGAGAAATAGCGATAGTAAAGCAGTGACTTTCTCATGCCATCTAACTCACATTTTTGACATGATTGCTGGACCCTCCAAGTACTTAATTGATTGACTTAATTGATTTAGTGGCACTGGAGGCTACAGCGTGGAAATAAAGGGGCAAGATGAGGATAAGGGGTGAAAAAATTTATGATAGGTGCCAAGCAGCCTGAGGGAAATTAGAAATGCTACAGATCTCAGAGGCAGCTAAATCAATTCAGTGTGATGTACAGGGAGTGACCTGGGGGAAGAGGAGAAGCAGGGGATGGAATGGAGAAAAGGAGAGGAAACAATGGCTAGTGAGACCAGAGTAAACTAAAGTGGAAGAGGAAAGGCAGCAGGCTTGGTGCAGATGGATATTTTGGACTTTTGACTTTAACACCAAGCAAAAACTTCTTAGTGTATGAATAAAATATAATAATGCCATTATGTTTAGCCTAAAAAAAGACCTCATTACAAGAATGTCTTGTTACCCAGTTTGAGACTTTATCTGTGCTTCCATTTTAAATCTCCAACATTTGCAACAGTGACTAAAGTCACAGGAGACCTAAAATAATTTGGAGGCTGTGGGTTTTGTTAACAACTGAAACATAAATGTTAAATTACTTTCTAATCTCTGCAATATGTAATTGACTGTGTTGAACCATAATACAAATTAAGTCTTCTCTATAATTTGTTCTGTCGTGCTGTAGTGCTCCAAAACAATTTGGGACCTCACTTAAGGATTGGTAAATGGTTTGTAGCAGCTCTCAGCACAGAGAGAGTAAAAGCTGCAGATAGTGTGTGATGGAATCCATCAGCATTGGCATACAGGGGTGTTAGAAACATCCCTGAGTTGAGAAATAATTCTTTTATTTGCTTGTGGCCACTAGAGACATGATTCTGATCTTGCATTTTACGGTGGTGAATCTCTCCTGACTGCAACAGGAGCCCCATTTCTGCTGTGCAGGGGCAAAAAGTCAGACCCTCAGTAAATAATGCTTAGAATGGAGCCTTGGAATTTGTAGAAAGGACACATGAGGTGAACTGGGGGCTGTGAAAACGCAGGTGTGTTTGTATCTATACTTGAGTACAGACGTGTGTGTGCAACACTGCATGTCACGTGTGTGTTGCAGCTCACTGTCCTCAAACCAAGTGAAAAGCTCTCTAAAAACTCCATCCAGTAAAATACATGAAAGGATAATTGCAGTCACCTTTACCTAATTTCTATTTCTATTGATGCAGTGTGTAAAATATCACAACCATTGAAAATGTAACGATTTTTGAACAGTGAATTTGGATCCCCAAATAAGTTGGAGCGTCTCCGTCTGCTCTCTTACCTTGTGGGTGATACTCTTCCATGGTAGAACAATCTTCACATTTAATTCCACGAGGAAGGCATCTGATCACAGTTTAATTTCAGTGCAAAACGCTGCCTGGCAATCAATAAAGCAATGTCAGAGAACTTTGATTTAATAGGAGCCAGAGATAACGTTCCCTGTCATATGCAGAATAGAGAGATGGGAACATTTCATTTCATCGTAACAGATAGCATGTAACTTGGTTTTCAAAAAAACCTAATAAATCAATATCCCTGTATTATCTAAGTGAGATCCCATCATTAATTTTAAACGCTCAACACCTCAGGAGAGTCTGAAGTGCACCTTCAGCTGAGCCACGCTCTGTCTGCAGTCACTGGCAGCACAGCTCTGCCACGAGCAAGCAGTCTTGATATGGGGACATTAAGAGCCATTTACTGTGAAATGAAAATGAAACATGTCCAGTCTTTTATTTTATATGGAGCCATCCATCTCTTGCAGGCTGCCTCTCCTTTCAGGTCCCACTCCCTGCCCTGCACACCCTCAGCCTTTTCCCTGCCACGCACAAACGTCCTCCCTTCTTCTGAATTTTAAAACTTCTACTTTTTTCTTTTAACTCTAAAAATAACTGGTTGTTTAGAGATTGCCTGGATACCATGCTGGTTTTCAAAATGTGCTTTTCTCAAAGCCAGCAGGGATCTGGACCTCCAAAGAATTCTCTGTGAGGCTTTGCCCGCTCTCAGAAATAGCATTATCCCTTGATGATACAAGAGCAGGTCAATATATCAGAAGGTAGAAATTGAAACTAATAGATTGTTTTAGATAAGCTTTCCAAGGACATTATTTTAAGTGGAAATACTTCTCTATTACTTTGATAATAAAATGCTGTTTAGTCCAAAGTGAGAAAGATTCTGTCACTACAAGGGATGCTTCTAAGAGCCTCAGATTCATGTCCTGACTCTGGGCAGAGTTCTGCTCACACAGTTAAAATTAAATCTTTTTATTATTACAATTCACCAAAGTGAGACTTTAAGTAAAATGTGAAGTTTTGCATTCAGCATTAATTTCCAGTTGAATAATTACATTTACATTCATTTTCTGAGGAAAATAAATGTTTGAAATCTCTCACACTGGCTGATGCTGATTTTTGTGGAGATCAGGCAGATCTGGGACTGATTCCTAGAGGTATTGGAGAGCTCTGCAGATCAGCCTGGCTGGGAGTCACCCTGTGTGAAGCTTTCTGCAGCCCCTGCTTATTTATGTGCCTAAAAATACTCATTCTGTGCCTGGGATGCTGTGGAGGTAGTAGATAGGTAATGCATTTTCTATTTAATTATATTTCACTTAAAAATAGCCAGAAAAATCTTCAGTGGAGGCTTTTAGTCAACCTATTAAAGCAAGTCAAGTTTGGGCAGATTTTGAGAAAAAAAGATGCTTAAAGAGTTCAGATATTAATTGGTTTTCATATCAGAATGTGTTGGGATCCAGATAAAGTGGTGAAGGAGAAATTAAACTGCTTTTTAATCAACCATTCTGATGGATATTCTCTACTGTTGTTTGCTTTTTTATTTTTCAGCTACTCCAGCATCACCACGCAGTTCATGAAATTTCCTACATCGCAAAGGATATCACAGACCACCGAGCGTTTGGATATGTGTGTGGAAAGGAGGGAAATCATAGATTTGTGGCAATAAAAACAGCCCAGGCAGTAAGTATCAAATCACTGTTGTTTTCTGCCATGTAACTCAGCTGAAAAGCTATTTGTAAGAAGCTGTTCTAGAGGTCTTGGGTTGTTTATGATTGTGCTGAACTGGTCACAAGTGTCTGTGTAGATCTTAAATAGCAAATTAATGGAACCAGCTTGGGCAAGAGGGAATGTGTCTCATTGTTCCCAGTTTTTTATGATGTGTTTTGTTATAATTAGTTATTGTTTGCCTTTCTAGCTAAGCCAGACTGGATGAAGATAAATTTGTTTGTGTTCCTATACTCACAGAAACCCACATTGTGTATAGTGTACTGTAATTTCACTGGATGAGAAACCACGAATATATATGCCTTTACATTTATCCATGTGCCTTTTATATTCATAATGCTTTTTATATTCATAACTATAATTATCATTAATTTCCAAGCACAGTTAGTTCAGTAGGAATTAACCCAGGCCTGGGTGCTGAGATAGAAATTAATTCTATATGAACTTTAATTGTGGAGGTGCTCTAGCTGCTCTGTCAGCAGGACGGGATAAGAGGTGTTTATTTTCTCCCACTGAAATTCTCCACCCTGTTTTTGCTTCCACAGGCTGAACCTGTAATCCTGGACTTGCGAGACCTGTTTCAGCTCATCTACGAACTGAAACAAAGGGAAGAAATGGAAAAAAAGGCACAAAAGGACAAACAGTGTGAGCAGGCTGTATACCAGGTACACCAATAACCTTAGACTACTGCCACGGAAAGTTTGGGTGTGGAGTTTCCCCCCAGGTTGCTCCAGAGAGGCTCTGAGCATCCTCAGCACACAGCAGTGGGTTTGAGCAGTGCTGGCTTCCAAAGGACCAGCGTGAGCCCAGCTGCATCCTGAGCCCAGACTAGCATTAAACTGAGCTCAAAGCTGTCACTGGGGTGTGGTGAACCTGGTCAGCAGCTGGAAATGAGCCCCTCATTTCCTGCTTAGTGTTTCTTCTAATTCAGAAGGAAAACTTTAATGAAGGGTCAGTGTTGTAAGTCAGGTTTTAAGTGTTGTAAGTCAGGTTTAAAGTGTTGTAAGCCAGGATTTAAGTGTCTCATACTTTAGGGGAGATTCAATATACTTCTGAATGTGTGTATTTGAACCAAGTCAAACAAGGTGGAGATTGTTAAACTCAGATGGAACTTGAATAAAGTTACTTTGTACCATAATGTGACCTTATCTGTATCCTAAAGAAGGAAAACTATAAACTTACCTGCCCGTTTTGCTTATTCCTTTGCTGTCCTTTAATTTCTGAATACAGTTCTTTTATCTCTGCTGTTTATGTTCTTTGCTTTTACTGCCTGTCCTCTTACTTTGCTGTAGACAATTTTGGAAGAAGATGTAGAAGATCCTGTATACCAGGTAATTTCTGAAGCTTGTATGGCCTTGGAGTTTCAGAAATGACTCGATAGATACATGTAATCCTCAAACACAGCCAAAACCTTGAACAAGATGTTTTGAAATTTACTGAGAGAGGTCTTGTGAGAAACCTTTAAAACCTCCACAGGAAGTAGCATATTTAGAGATTAAGCTGTAAGTAGTAGCACAATATGTCTGTGTAGAATGGAATATTTCAGTTGGAGTGTAGAAATATTAGATGAAATGTGTCATAAATACTACTTGAAATGTGGCTCATGTATCCAGATTTTAAGTTTCAAAATGAGATTTGTCATCATTTTTTAATACCAACTGCTAAATGAAAAAGGAGCTACTCTGAGAATTGGAGAAGGGGACATCTTGTTCTCACAGTAATAAGTTGACACTTCATTTTTGTTTTCTGTGGAGACAGAGTTTAATTCAGAGGGTGAATATGTGGAGAAAGGAAACCAACAGTAGCACTGATGTTGTAACACACTTCCTTGTTGGTGTTTGAGCCAGGATTTAATAATAGATCTGAAATTTTAAGTCTTGCTTCATCCAAGAAAAATGTCTGGGAGCAAAGATGATTATCAGAAATGTGTCAATATATTCATGTCCAATACCCTGCTGAGTGTGAAGAAGAAAAAGATGTAATTTCATTCTCGTGGTTTTGTGCTGAAACGAAATATGTGATAGTTTACTTTTTTTTTTCTGGGGATTTTGTGTTCTTCCACTTAGGCATATCAGTGGGAGTCACGTTGAAAGGAACCAATTCAGCCATTAGTGAATATTGAACAGTGCCTAAGGTGCAGCAAGAAAGATAATAAGAGTCAGGATGCCCGAAATTACTGTTCAGCTGTTATAATGTCAGGAGTTTTGTTCTGTACTCTTCACAATAAAGCAAAAACCTGAAAATGAAAAAGTGTTGTGACAGCCTTTTGCCATGTGGCCTGCTCCACGCACACCAGCCTGTTCTCCCAGCTTGGATTTAGCACTTTTATTCATAGATAATAAATATATGTGGAATTAATTGCCGTTATGTAAAAGAGGCAAAATTCTTGTTGCCTTCAGAAAATTAATATTGGGCCACAGGCAGTCTCCCTGGCGAGGAAGAATTAGGGAGTTGCTCTAATGATCATTAAGAGGAGATTTAGGCCTGTTCATTGCCGGTTTATGAAAAATGAAACAACCTTTCCTGGTGCTTCCCAACAAACCGGTTGTCCTGCTGCCAGCCTGTGCTTTGAAGTTGTTTCTTTAATGCCTGCCTTTGTTTTGACGTGGAATTCCAAACGGCCTTTTTCCCTTCTGTTTCATCTCTGACTGTCCCTCTCTGGCGCTGGTGCCATAGTACATTGTGTTTGAGGCTGGACACGAGCCCATCCGTGAGCCTGAAACGGAGGAAAACATTTATCAGGTATAGAACCTCTCCCCCCGCTGTTCCCAGCGTTTGATCAAAGTGCATTTCATACATAGCTCGCTTTTAGTTCTCATCCATCACCAAAAATGTCCTGGCATTTCATTCTGGTGACATTATCTGCCCAGTCGCGATGTGATTTTTCTGTTGTTTGTCGTATCAGCTCAAATTTATATTAACTTTGTCAGCTCGCAAACTTCTGAGTACACCATATGAGGTGATAAATGGAGATTGTCTCTTTTTTTCTGTTAATTTTTTGAAATTTTTTGCACCTATTCTGAGAAACGTGCTGAAGATGTTTTGTTGGCAGGCCACCCAAGCAATTCCTGGAAATTTCAGTGGTGCTGCACTTGTTTCTGTCTAACCAAGGAAATAACTGAGCAAAACCTCAGAGCTCTCAAGGGATATCCCCCCAGACCAGGGAAACTGTTTTCAGAGTGCATATGTTATGTTAAAACCCAAGCTCACATTCTTCACACTGACAAAAAACTGCATTGGAAGCAATATAAAATAATCTTTTGTCGTTCAGTTTATCCTCAAGGGATCACTACGAAGTTTATTAAAATATAATGTAATTCATTTTGTATCACATACTAGAGGCAAATCTGAGGACAGAAAATTGTGATTCGAGGAAATCCTTCAGTGTGGAGGGGAAGGAGTTTCAAGCAGTGATTAAGCATTTCATCCAGCTGGACTAGAGGTTGATCTGCTTATAGGAGAAGGTTGTAAGGTAGGCAGGAGCAAGGATAGAACAAAAAAGGAAAAAAGGAAAAAGCGTTAAGTAGTGAGAAAATGCAGGAAGGTAATAAAAAATGAGAGGCTAGTGCAGCTGTAAGCTAAAATAAAAAGGAGCTGAGTGGAAAAGGAAAATGCAAGTTAAACATTAGAAAATGACATCTTAGAGATGCCATCAGAGGGTCATTAATATGAGATTCATTTAATCTCTCCCTGCTGCTCCCCTGGCACCACGCAGACTCAAAAATGCAGCTTTTTGCATCCCCGGACCAAGACATGCAAAGCTCTCAAGGTGAGAGTCTGCCTAAGGCTGAACATTTTCAGTGTTGAAAGTTTGACTCTTCTCAGCAAACGTTAAAAAAATTGCTAGTCTAGTTGTCAAGTTTGTGCTAGAAACAAAAATCCCATGAGAGCTAGATTCAAGGAAAAAAACGGTGATTTTTGTTCATCAAAGTGTGGAGCTTTTAGTGACACTTCAAAGAATTACTGGTGGAAGGAAGGAAAGTGGGGCTGTTGTTCCCAGTGTTTGTAGGTCTTCCAGCAAACATTGATGGGTAGGGAAGAACTGTGTTCTGAGGAATGGCCCAGAGAACTGGAGCACTCCTTGGGCAGTTTTTTTCCATAAAATGGAAATGCAAGGTGATAAGCAGGTAGTGAGGCCTTGCCTCATCTCAGGGTGGTGCTGTTGCTGTCCTCTGAGTCACCAGAGAACTGCTCAAGGCTTCATTTGACAGCGCCTGGGTGTGATGAAGTGTTTCCTCCACAGTGGTCAGAGAAAACACCAGTGATTAATGTCCCATACCTCAAATATTCACAGTCTAGCCTTGTCCTCTGTGTTTGCTGCAGGCACTACCTGAGTGCAGCTGGACTGGGGAGTTAGGAGTCATTTTCTGGTCTCTCTGTAAGTGATGGGTGCTGAGGTGTCCCAGCTGCAGACTGGCCCATAGCCATGAGCATCCCAGCTCCCACGGGCTTCCTGAGCTCCTGCCTGCCTCAATCTGGGTCTCCACACCTCACATTTTACACTCAGATAGATCACTGACAAAATTGTTTCTCTTTTAAGATCTTGGTAATATCAGAACCATCAGGCTACTATTAAAAACAAAATCAGAAAATATCCTCTTTTGTATTTTTTTGGTGCTTTTGGTTGATTAGGTGGTTTTTCTTTTTTGGTTGTTTGGTTTTGTTTTGTTTTTCTTCCAGTTTGATGCATATTTGTGGCAGCTTCTCTCATTTACTGCGAAGCCTTCCCCATACCAGGCATTGCTAAACATGTATCTGCTCAATAACCTCACACAGCTTTGCTTCAGCCTCACCAAACCTTTCTGCTGGTGCTGCTCTGGCTTTTCATTTGCTGGCGTGCAAAAAATTCACCTCTCCCTTGGTGGAAGAGATTCCCACCCTGTGGGGAATTGCAGATGAGAGACACGTGCAGGAAGTGACAATTTCTATTTCTTCTTAGCATAATAGAGGTCACAACTTCCTTTTGAAGCATTCTTTCTCTGTCTGTCACCTTTCTTTGATACATTACCCCGAAGACTGTCTGTGTCTGCTCTTTTAATATTATCTATGTAAGTTGCTGTAATTTGTTAGGCAAGGACTCAATCACTGAGCACACACCAACCCTCAGATTGCTTAATTGCATCTCCTCTGCTGCTGCCTGGTGTTCTGGCGAGGTGGGGATGGGATTTTGGGAGGTGCTTTGGTGTTTGTGGTCTCTGTGGAGAGGCAAGTTCTGCTCCATGAGGAGCTGACAGTCTGAGATGAGGGGTTCTGAATCGTGGTGCTTTTACTGCTGCGAGATGCAAAGACATCCAGATGGTTCACAGCCTGTCACAGAGACAGGGCTGACAGCAGAAATAGGGCTGGTACCTCTTGCTGGTGCTGCTAATCAAAGGAAAACCAGCAATTCCTTGCAGCCCCCCCAGTGTAAGCAGAGATGCAAACAAATGTGGTGGTGCACAGCAAGAAAAGGCAGCAGGTCAGGCAGCTCCAGGCTGGGAGGGAGAAAAGGCTTTCAGGAAAATTCCTCTGTCTTCATAGGAGATGCAAGGAGCTCTTCTCTGAGTATAAATTGGAGTAGAAAAAAGGGGGATTGATAGAGAGGGAAATGCTCACTCCATAGTCAGCTCTGGATGTAGGTGCAATTTGGGATGACTTCACAGAAAGGTTGGAATGAGAAAGAGGAGAATGGCTGAAAGGAAAGCATTTCAGAGAAAACAGAAAAAAATGCACCCTAATGGAAGTTTAGAAACAGTTTATTTTTCTTATTTGCCCTCCTTTTGTGAAGACTCAGCTTCCTGAATTGACCATTCCTGTTCCTCTCACACTGTCACCTACAGCTCTCTCTCTTTCCAGACTGGTACTGCCATGGCACTGAATTTTTACCGGTTTCACATATTTGATGTGACACTGGCTTTAGTGAAAGTGGCCAGGGAAAAGCAGAGATAGGAATAGAAGAGATCTTCCACAAAGTTCATTCCATTTCTTTGAGAGTTCTTGAAAAACTTCTTCAAGTTAAAGACACGCAGGTTCTTGTGAAGGCTGTGATGGGGTGAGAGAACAGTAGGGACAACAATAGAGAGGTTTTTATACAGAATATTATACAGAATAAGAAATGATAGCACATCTCAATGAATAAGTAACATTTCTTCAGCTTCCCCTAGACCAGTTTAATATCAGAACCTTAAGTTACTTGTTGTCTTAGAGAACAAAAAATTATAATTTTATCATATTTGCAATATCATCTCAATGACCTGTGAGGTTTCCTTGTTGTCTGAAATGTAACTTCTGTACTCCAAATGCCTTGTTTGGTGGAAAAGCACCACTGATTAGAGCAGGTTACTGTTCTTTTTGCTTTTGTCATTTACAATGGACACTCAGTGCTTCTAGGGAAGAAAGGAAATATAATCACAAATTATGAATATGCAAACCAGTGGTCCTTGGGCAAGCACAGCCCAGTACTACAAAGCACCTGAGTCTGCATGAGCAGTTTATAAATCCCCTGGGTATAAATCATGACTGGTGGCTCAACGAAAGGCTCACACAAAGTTTAAGTGCATTGTCCCCTGCCCATCTCTCCTGTGTCAGCTTCAAGAGGCCTTAATTCCTTAGGAAAATTGCAGCAGTATAACCAAATATTTCATAGAGCAGCCACAAGGCCCCATCACTGCAGTATTAGGACTCTTTTTAGGTGATTAAATGAATTGTGAAGAAGAAATCTGACACAAGGTAAAAGCATCTCTTACCCTCACTTTGGTAACTCTGCTCTGTCTCTTCATCTGGGGAGATGATGAACTCACCTGACCATAACTTTCATTGCACATCTCTAACCCCAAGATAAAAGGAAAAAACAACCATTTAAGTAGGAAGGAGCTCCAGGTACACCTGGACTTCATGCAACCAAAATTGTGTGAGAATGGAAATCTCCTTTCTGAACCCTGCTGGGCTGTAAGAATTCAGATAGGTATTTTATTTCTTCAGTATTTTCTCCATTAATGGTCCTACTTGGATAACAAGGGAACCATCCTCGATTTCATTAATATTACAAATTAGTATTAAATAAATTACTCATTTATGTACACCCTGTGCATAAATACCAGTTGCTCTTTTCAGTTTTCCATCCAAGCTGCTTTTGTAGTGACCTCAGTTTTCCTTTGCTGTTGCAGGTTCCTACCAGCCAAAAGAAGGAAGGTGTTTATGATGTGCCAAAAAGTCAACCTGTAAGTGTAAGTATCTTCCCTATTTATCTACAGTAAAAGAAGTGTGCTTTTCAGCTCCTGTGACTTTTATTACTGTCTGTAACATTTGATACATTCCTGGTGGTGTGACTTTTGTCAGTGATATGTTATGGGTTGGTTGGGATTGTGGTGTCACTTACATCCATCTCACTCATTGCTTGAATCTCCTTTGTGTTTTTCTAACTCATTTTTAGGCAAGTTACCATTTGTAAATGTGTTATTTGTGGTTTGGAGTCGACAGTAAGCCTTCTGCCTGTACCCAAATGTGTATTATTTCTGTAGTGCTCTAAGTATACAAGAAAATAAGCACAATTCAGCTGATTTTTTTCTGTCCTGTTCCTTGCATGGGCAGGAAAATATTAAAAAATAGGAATAATATGCTGTTTTAGCCAAAAGCACCATTCCTGTTCTCAGTATTGGCATTTTTAAAAGGTAAAGCATTTATTCCCAAAATATGTAAGGAATGGTAACAAGTGACTGAGAGAAGTGACAGATGCTTTAGAACAAGGTGTGCCTTTGCTGCAGGGTGGGTTATGCTGTTCAATATAAATTTGTCCTATAAATGCCTCAAGGAATTGTTGGACTGCTTTGGTTACACAAAAAATTAGTATTTCTAAGGATCTGTGTGAGAGGGGAGAAAAACCAAGGGAAAGGTCAGGAATTTCAGTGTAGTGTAAGCATGGGGAAGGTGTCTGTGTTCAAGAGAAGGAGACTTTTTTACACCACAAGGATGGGGTGACTTGCACAGCTTAGGCCAGCCAAGATGTGGAATAAAAACAGAAAAATGCTGTGGAGGGGCTGGATGGGGACCTGGGCTGTGACACTTCTGGGCTTTGCACAAATAAACAAACAGACCCTGCCAGAAATATTTCGTGATGAGCCAGCAGGAGCAGGGAGGCATCTTTATGTTGCCTGCAAAAATGTGGTGAAATAACTCTAATCTCACTGATTGAGGTATTTTTGGGCATGGAGTAGCTGTTGATTTTTCACTTACTTTTCGTGTAGTTTTTCATGTGGTTCAGTGTTACAATTTTTCTGCTGTGCTTCTCCTGTGGCTCCTTTATTATCCCTTCAGTGATGCTTCAATTTCATTCGGGGTACAGGGTGTAATTTAGGTTGTTGCAGTGTGACTGGGTGTGCAGTGCTTGCAATCGTGTCTGCAAACACTCTGATACTGCTCTGTCCTGTAAACAGAAAATGTGAGATATAGGACTCATGGAACCTACTCTGTAATCACCAAATACATTTATTCTGCCATCTCCATGGAGCTGGTTCCACCTTATCTTTTTTTTTTTGCTAGTCCATGGTTAAATTTAAAAGGATTAAAACTTTTTCTCTAATCAACCTCTGTACATTAATTAATGAGGAAAAGGAGAAGAGGAAGAAAGACATAGCTGAGATCCCATTTCACCTCTTTATATTAGTATGTATTAAAAGAAAAAAAAAAAGAGCAATAGCTCTTAAAATTAGCAATTTAATATTCCACTGCCCATCTGATTTATTGCTCACCCTTCCACATGTGAGACTCTCTGTCATTGAGACACTTGCCATAATTTTGTTTTCAATTTATAGCTGTCATTATTATATAAACCCCTAAAATTCAATCTGAGGGCAAATAATAAAGCTCGTGTACCTGGTTTAAACATGTAAGGACACTTCCTTTATTGGGAGGTCTTGCTTTCAGTAATTTCATAATGGGAGAATAAAGTGTGAAACTTTGTGGCTCCTGATAGGTTTCAGGAGTCTGAATTCTCTCTGCTGATGTTACATTCACTTTTAATAACAATGCAGAAAGTTTTGGTTGAATTCAGGCTGAATTGTCCACCGTCCCTGGACAGAGATGGAGTTTCCATCCTGGGATTGTTTTCCTCTGGTGTGTTCCCAGGCAGGTTTGGTCTCTGAACAGAAAAGTGAGGGATATTGGCGTGGTCATCCAGGTGCTCTCCAGCCTTGTCTCTCTGTAGCCAGCGGAGAGAATTGGCCACTTCTCAGGTTGGATTGGCCTTGGAACAACCTGCCCCAGTGGGAGAATTCCCTGCCCATGGCAGGGGGTTAGAATGAAATGATCTTTAAGGCCCTTTCCAACCCAAACCATCTGGTGATTCTCTGGTTCTGTGAAATTCCTCCCGTCTGCACGACGTGTCCCTCTCAGATGGAAACAAATGTACATCTGCACGTGGTTCTTCTGTGGCTGCAGATGAATTTTAAATGATCTGCAGGCATGATGGCTTCTAAAAGTTGGGCTTAGGTGGGCTGAGATCCACCTCAGTGTAAATGCCTGAGGGCAGAATCCCCATTCCAGAGGCTGCTTTGAAACTGGGCAGTGTAATTCACAGTGATTTTCAGTAAGATACAGCTTCCTAAGGCACCATTTGGGCAAATATTTCTCCATGGATAAGGGATCCCACTGAGGCTGAAGGTGTGAAGCATCTCCCTGGTGGTGCCACGGAGGAACAGGAGAGTTCAAAATTGTGTATTCATGTACTTAACAATGCTGTGCCATTGTGTGAGGCCGTTTGCCAGCGGGTGTCAAAGTGCTTTACAGCCTGGCTCCTCATGATCTCTGATATCAAATAATGTAAATACGGAGCAAATGAGGCGGAAAGGAATGAGCCTGGCATCCCAGGATCGGGGGACAGACCCACTGAACTCAATTATCAGCACTGGCTGCTTGCCAAGTCACTTCTCTGACATTGGGATGAGAAGATTGCTTACTCAACGTAATTCTTGTATTTCCCCGTCTCTCTGCTGCATCTCTTCCCAGCAAATCCTGCTCTCCTTGGTTTTCTTCTGCTGGGTGTGCAGCTGAGCTCCAGACACACTTTTACTGGAATTCTTTCCCAGTACCTCTCCCTTCCTCTGTATTAACTCACACTTCTTGAATTCATTCTTATTTTCCCTCTGTTCTGTCCTTAGACCAATTCTCCTACTCCCCATTCACTGAGAGTAGACATCAAGACGAAGAAAGCAGGCTTACCCTAAAATCTTCTGTTAACTGGTGCATGCTCCATTTAGAAAGTCTAGTTCTGTGTGTGAAATTAACTGTTCTTAAAAAAAGGAAATGGTTAATGAGCTCTTTTTTGTCATAATCTTGCTTCATCTCCCCATTAAACATCCACGTCAAGTTCTACCTGTCACGGTGTTTTTAGTAATAAGAGCCAGACTGTAAATACCTTTCACAGAGACTGTCAGTCACATCACAATAAAACCTTCTCTCCTCATCAAAATGTCTAAACTATCTGCTTAACAATTTCATGAAGGCTTTCAAACAACTCATCTCGCTGCTGTAGAAAGATCCAAGACACAGTGCAGGAGGCATTTGCTGGTGCCAGCTACGTGGGGAATATCAAACCAGGCTGGAACAGACAGGGAGAAATTCCACTGTTTTAGGACATGGTGTGGCAGGAGCAGATGAAGCTGGACCTGAGCACACTCCAGATCTGCCTGGTGGTTCTGGTGTGGCTTTGGGAGAGCTCAGCTTTGATGCTGGCTGGGATTGCAGTGCCATTCCCACCTCTGGCTTCTCCCAAGTTTTCATCAGTGGCTTTGCAGAAACAACTTGCAGGCTGGTGGTGTTGACTTCAGCCTCCACAGTCCAGGATCAAATTCTCAGGCATGAGGAGAAGGGGAGTGCACAGTCCTTGTCTTTGGCCATCTGTGCCGGGAAAACTGTCCAGTTTTATTTACATTTGCTGAAAGAGACACCTGTGTTCAAATGTCCTGTCTTAGTCACACTCAATTAAACCCCATGTGTGAGGTTTAATAGTGCAGTGTGGGGCGTGCATTTTTAACAGGTACAGCTACTTGTTGCAAAATTGGAAAGTATATTAGTTTCTTGGGAGAATATCTTGTGGCCTGGGTTAATGTTTTGGCAGGCCCTTGTTTTTTAGGCAGAATCATAAAATTATTTGAATTGGAAGGGACCTTAAAGATCTTCAGTTTCAGCCTCCTGCCATGGGCAGGGACACCTTTCACTAGACCAGGTTGCTCCAAGCCCCATCCAACTGTGTTTTTTTCTTTTTTGAGCTATCTTTTCTGGGATATTTTCTGGTTTATTCCTTAATAAAAACTGCAATGGCACAGGAAGCAGAAGGCAGGTCCTCCTCCCTAATCTTCCCAGTTTATAGCATCATCAACAGAAAGCAATGAAGCTCCTTCATGTGTGTTAAGTACATGGTTTATGTGGAATTTAACACTTGAACTCAAAGGTAAAGGCGTTTTAACTTAATCTTGAAAAATTGTTTTTGCACTGCCAGGTAGAGCAAGACAGTTCAGAAAGCTGTTAACCTGAATTCAGAGTCTGATTTCCAGCAATCAGGAGGGGTTGGATGTTAGAATTAATCCATTGGTAATGTAGAGACAAGTAGAGAGAAAGATCATCTGGATAGTTTCTGAGCATTAAAAATCTGCCCATGCAAACTTCATGTTTCAGATCATCCCCGATTTTATATCTGACATGTGAAATAGCAGGTTTTAACAGTGAAGGAATGCTGTTTCACAGATAGGAATAAAATGTCCTAATTTAATTGTTCTTTTACTCCATATGGATATTGTGGGCCGCTTCTTGAGCTGATTTTAATCTGTAGGAGTTGTCCTGCTAGCAGGTTTTCCATCCTGCATGGATAATACCATTCCCTCAATGTGATCCTAAACCCTGCTCCATCAGCAGAATGATTACATGCTATGAAAGCTTCAAATTCACTTCCTAGTGCAATCCTTTAGGATTTTGGGACATAATCGGTGTGGGGCAGCTGTAATCCAGCAGTGTTGCCCTTGATCAATTTGTGACTGTTCTCTCTCTCTGCTGTTCAAACAGCAAGAAGAAAAAACAAAATTAAAAAACCAAAATTAAAAAAAAAAAATAAAAAAGGATGGCAGGCTTTTTCTTGGTGACACAGTTTTCTTGGTGGGTGCTGCTATGTGGGTGGCAGTTTAGATTTGTGGTTTTAATCCAGAATTTGGGCAATGTAAATTCAGGGTAAACACTTCAGTGGCCTCTCTCAGTTATGCAATCTGTTGGGTCACAGGTCTAAAGGCTGCATGTGTCTTTGCATTCCTAAACTTCCCCAGGAACCTGAGCATTTTTTGGGGTAATATTCTGCATCTTTTGATATTCTCCAAAGTGAAGAAAAAAGTGTAGTTGAACCATAGATGGAGCTCATTGTTTGTGGCACAAAGTTCTGTCACTCACAGCGAATTTTTGTCTTTTATTTAATATGACCCATACAGATTTTTTCTGATAGAAGCTGATACACTAAATTGACAGCTGCACCTTGTGTTGATTCACTACTTTTGGATTTGTTCAGAGCCCTACAATTCAGAGTAATTTGCTAAAATGTTTATTTAAAACTTGCCTTCTAAGTAGTGAAGCTTGCAGCTTTACCTGGTCTGCATCACTTTATGCCTTAAATTACATCATTTTCACAATCAGGGATTTAATTTTTCCAGATTCATTCAGTGCTACCCTACATTACTGGGTAGAGAAGTACACAGGTCTTGGTTTCTTTGCCTGCTGAAACTCATGGTATTTCAAAGCTTGGAAAATATCATGATAATAAGGTAATGAAAGTAGAAATAACTTGTTTCTGAAGTTTGTTAGAGTTCCAGTCACCTGTTGTTTTGGAAAGCAGTAGATACACTGTCAAACGATGTCTTGCAAGTATTTTAAATAATAATACGAGGTTGTGCCTTATTCCCTTCCACTATTAAGTTTATTCCCTTCAAGCATCCTGTCTCAGTCCAGAAGTAGAGTCTGGGTTATCATCATCCCTTGTGTCCCCCAGCTGCAGTTAAAGGAAGCCACCCTTTGTCCCCAGGCTGTGATCCTGGCATTAGAGGGCTCATCTTTCCCTGTCCTGCCCACGTGTCTGGGACCTTGGCACCAGCACCCTCTGTGCCTGGAAGTTTCATGGTCTTGGGAATGTGTAGCCTGGGAGCAAGCCTGGCTCCAAGCTGGAGTCACTCTGGTGGACTTGTGATTTATTAGAGTCTGTCGGAGAAAAGTGGTAATTGAAGCATTTTAAATACCATTTCCTATAAGAGTAAATACCCCAAGTACGCAGGGAATTCAGAATTAAGTTCCCTGCAAATGAAGAGAAAATAAACAAATGAGTAAGCGTCTGTTTTGATCATATGAAGAGTTCCTTAATTTAAAGGAAGCTATCGAGCAACAGTGGAGCAATTCAATTCCCTCAACACGCCTGGGTAATCTGGGATGTCAATTACATCCAATGGTCCCAATTCTTCAGCTGTGCAGGATTGACTAACAGGACGTTTAACCAGCACATCCAGGGCTTCCCGGTCACCAGACAAAGGAAACTGGGCACTTGGGGAATGCAGGGAAGCTCAAGGCTGCCCCATAATTGGGTACATCACACCCAGGAGTTGGGTTTATGGCTCCAGGAGAATTCCCTGAAGGAGAATGGTCGTGATCACTAATTCAGAGTTACCCTGTGAACTGAAAAGAGGAACTTTAAACAGGAGAATTCCCACGTCCCATGGGATTCTGAGCACTGGATTTTTACCCTGTGCAGTGTCAGATGCCCCAAATGCCTGTATTTTGGATAAAAATGCATCAGTGGTTTTGTGGCAGCTCATGTTGCTGACATGACGTGGTTTTAGTGGTTGGGAATTGCCTCCATCACTGGAAGTGTTCAAGGCCAGGCTGGATGGGGCTCTGAGAACCTGGTGGAAGGTGCCCCTGCCCATGGCAGGGAGTGGAACTGGATGAGCTTTAAGGTCCCTTCCACCCCAAACCATTCTTGATTCCACATTTAAATGTTCACTGCAGCCTTAAAATGAAAGGGTTGTGCTCAGCTGTACCTCGGTAAATCTGGGATGGTAACAGCGGTCTGTAACTGGGAAAGTTCGTGGCATTTGAGGATCTTCAGGATTTGTAGGAAGCTGAGATTGCAAAGGCATTGACAATTTTTTCTTGACGTCCGTTCTTCTGTATATTCTATTTAATTGGGAAGTAACTGAGCAATTCTTTGTTGAGTTCCCATGCCACTTCATTAATTCAGCAGTAGTTTTACAGGATGTTTTTGTTGTGTCTCAACCTACCAGACATGGTTTGACTGATGATGGGTTTAGTCACCATGCTGACATGCTCCTTCATTGCGGTTCTAATTGTTTTTTTAGGAATGAATTGTGGTTAATTAGCAAGTTGCTTGCAGCTCATGGAGCTTGTAGCAATATCAACAGTTGTGGTGCAAGGTGCAAACAACTGGGGCTTTGCTGAGGCCCAATAAACATTTGAACCATCAGAAAAGTTATTTGTCATAGCCAAAATATTTACATGTTCTCAACTGAAGTAAGATAGAAAATCTTTTGTTTGACGAACCGTTTGACTTGTCATTAGACTTCCATGTAAAATCCATGGCAGAAAAGGGGAATTGGAGATGCAGAGAGGCCGTGGTTGGGTGACTCCTCTTTTGTCTGCAGGGCTGTATGGTATAACACTCACCCTGAGTGCAGGAAACCAAGTTTAAATCCCTCTGCTGCCTTAAAAGAGTCGAATAGCTAATACCCAGCTCAAAGGTTAATTGCTAATTGCTGGTTATTTGCTATATTTAGTATCTTTCATACTCTTTTTTCCTGCTGAGCTGTGTAGCAGAGTACAAGTTAATTACCACTTATTTTTTTGTGCTCTTAAGCACCATCTTTGCTCCATTCTCTGAGATTACGAAGCCACATTTTGTGAGATGCTACTTCTATCATTCCATTTGCAAAAGTGCAGCAGTATTAAGCAGGTTTTCTCGTGCCATATGTCAGCGTAGATCCCTTGCTGCTGGTGAAAAACAGACTGAGTAGCAGAAGTTGGATATTCTGTCTTGATATGTGTATGGGAGTGAAAGACGAAGGTGCTTCACACTCATGTGAGCACAAGCGCCCTGTTTTAGATTTTCCTTTTACATTCTGAACTTCTGCATTGCTTAGAAAAGATGTTTTTCAGAGGACTTGGTGATCAGAGGCAGTACTGGAGTGAAAGTGAATCAGTTTGATGGGGTTTATGAAAGCTGCTGTTCAATTGTCTCTTATCCTTACGGGTGCCTTCCAGCTCAGGATATTTTGTGATTCTGTGATTATCATTGCTTGTGGACTCTGGAGATTTCTCCAGCTCTTGGATAAGAAGTTATTTTTTAGTGAATAGTGAAGAGTATCATGAGGAATTCTGCTACCGGCTTGGAGTGGTTTAAAACTGCTCCTGGCTTGGAGTGGTGCTGCTGCTTTAAGGAGCCAGATTTACATATTTCGTGTTTGAAAGATTTACAGGATGTCTCACGTGCCTTTATAGGAAGATGGAGCTTTCATGACAAGTTTAATGTCACTGGGATACAAGGATTAATTCTGCTTTCTCCACCCCAGCCTGCGAGGCCTGCGAGGGTGAGGGCCTGCTGAGCTCATGGCTGGCTGAGCTGGAGGGGTGTTCCACACTCAGTGCTGTGCCTTATTGAATAATTAAACCAAGCTTTTGTGTAGAACAACAGATGAGAGATGAAGAGGGGAGCACGGTGGAGCTTGTGAACTGAGATCTCTTAGCCTTAGCTGGGTACAGGCCCTGGTGTAGAGAGATCACAGATATGAGAAAGAACCAAGAGAAGAGCTGCATATGTAACTGTCAAGGTCTTTAAAACTATGTAATCTTGTAAAAGCTGCCAAATCATACGAACAATAGGCTGTCTGTAGTTTGTGGGGAAAATTTTGTGACTGTTTAGAGCTGTGGCCTATTTTGAGCTGTAACAAGTACATAACACTGTACTGTGAGAATAATATGTGACTTCAATGACTTCAACATAGACTTCAACTCCTTTTACCCTGACTTCAGCTTAGACTTCAATAAACTTCAACTCGAACTCTGAGACTTCAGTAAACTTCAACTCAAACTCCAAGCTATTTTTGCTCAAACTTTGACTTAAATCTCCCTGCTTAGATTACTTTTGACCCCCTCGTTGAAGTCCCACCTCTCAATTGTGTGGCAATTGGTGCCCTGTGTGAGGAAGTGAAGGCTGCCTTCAGTTCTTGAGGGTCTGTGCAGGCAGCCTTCGACCCCCCCAGAACTGAAATGCTGCTGAAAGAGGCAAAATCAGGTCTGACACAATCCCTGATGCCACAGTTTGCATCACTCTGTGGAGGAATCCTCTCGTGGGGAAAGACCAAAGAGCTGGAGCATCTCTCCAGACTTCTGGTGCTGGAGGGTGGGGGCAGACAAGGGGGCTGTCAGAGCACGAAGTGATGAACTGCTGGCCAAAACTGGCCCTCTGAAAGCCTTCTGCTTTCATTTGAAGAGCATTTTCAAAGTCTCTGCAGTTTTTCAAGTAAATGGACACAGCTTTGCTCACACTTTCCTCACCAGGGGCTGGGGGAACACAGGGTCAGCTCCAGGAAGGTACAGGACTGTATCTGTTCCTGATTGTGCAGTGACATTATTACTTTGGCTTTGCCTTTTCTCACTCTTCTTTTTTCTCTTCAGCTCTGTGATGAGATGAGGGGGGGCAAAAAGCATTCTAGGCTGTTTGTGACATTTTTAAGCGACTTGGAATTACTGGGTGGTCACTTGTATGAAGCTTCTCAGTCGTCTTAGACTTGATTTTGGACAGCCTGCTGTTGTTTGTGGCTGCAGAGATGAAGTCTCCAACACTACAATAAATTACTTGAAATTTAGCATTCTGAAGTGATAATATGTGCTAAGTGTGTGAATGGATGCAGATGTGTACAGATATGAGGGCAGTATATTACCACATATTTTTACATACACACAAACTGTAAATTTAAATATAACTTGAATTGACTCATGTAATTTTCAAAATTACTATGGAAAGAAAATAATTAACTTAATTATCTTATGTTTACATTGACATTATAGTTTCCCTAGTTAGAGAAATATGTGTTTTTCTCTGATGATACTTGATTTTAGAGCTTTTGTCATCCAAAACTCAGTCATTCTTTTTTTTCCCCTGAGGATGTTAAATCCCTTATTTCACCAAGCCAGGGAAAAGTGCCGTTAATGTGAGCAAGATCAGAGCTCCCTGGGTATGCTTACTGCTGAATTAATAAATATTTAGGAAAATAAATAGGTGTGTCACAAGTGGTAAAATTGCTTTATACACCAGAAGATGAGATTTAGCACAAATGAAGTGTGTGTTTGCCTCACATCCCAGCAGCATTCAGACTCACTGTTTTGACTGTCTGATTTCATGTCTGTGCTCACAGCAAGATGGAAAGGGTTTTCATTTCAATGCTGAAGTCAATAATTATGGAGGTTATCATTTTCATGCTCAGAAATTCATGTCATTTTCATAAATCATTCATCTCATTTCATAAATCATGCTTTACAGCTGGAGAATGGAAACTTATTGCTGGACATTGATGAAAATCTTGTTTCAGTCACTCAGGTAAGGTTGTGACACTAAAAACTATTTTAAGGAAATATAGCTGAAATCATCTGTCGGAATAGTGCAATTGGAAAATGTTCAGCTTGGGATTAACTTCACTGGAACGTAGCTAATATCAGATGTGAATAATCTTAATGAAGCATAAGGGGTGAAATCAGTTCTGTAGTGACAGTGAAATCACAGAAATAAAAGATAAGTGCTTGGTGTCCAGGATCTCGTGTGCTGCAAGTAGATAAAGGCAGCTCTGTGTCAGAGAAGATTCATTTTTCAGGCTGTGTAGAAAAAAAGACTCCTGAACCATTTGGGATTTTAAAATCCACCTCCAAGTGTTGCTGTTTAAAGCTGCCTCCAGTAGCTTTAAGCTCCAGCAGTAAATGAAGGTGTTGTATTCCCACTAAATTTGTGTTTACATTCTCTAGTGTGGTTCTGTAGCTCCTGTTGCATTTGAGGTTGCTATTCTGTAAAAAAAATAATTCCCCTGTAAATGTGTTACCTTTTCCTGGGGAATATTGTGAGTGAGGGTTTATTATAACAAAGTGCTGTTGACTTTTCTATCACTCTCTCCAGCTGCCTGTTTAGAAATGTGTCTGCAGAGCTTTAACAGAATTATATCTGTGAAGAGTATCCAAAGATCCATCACCTCGAAGCACTCTGAAAAGTATTACTATTCCCATTATCCAGGAGTACGGAGGCACAGGGATCCGAGTTACCACCTTTCAAATGCATGTCATATAATCCAGAGTTCAAAAGTATTCTGACTATCAATTCCCAGCGTTCCTGCGAAACCTACACTGTTTATTCCACTAAAAAAAAAAATGTGTAGCTTTGCAGCCAGCTGTGTGTACCCTGCCCTTTGCCATCCTCCCTGCCTTGCTCATCTGCTCCCTCGCGTGGGGTGGAGGCACAGGGGAGCTTTTGCTCATGGAAAGGACACGAGTGTTCCCGAGGAGCAAACAGTGAGGAGTTCAGGAGGGGGGCAGGAGAAGGGCAGGTGTGGGGTGCTGCTGAACAAGCAGTTTGGAGAGATGAGAAGAAAGTGGCTCTTGGAGTATTTCAGTGTCACCTGACACCTCTTGAGTCAGTAGTGCCTACAGGAGGCTTGAAGTGGTTTCCAAACAAGTGCTGCTGTTGCCATTATTCCCACTTTCCTGGGCATTTTAACCACCCTTGCCTAATGTGTTTGTGCACGCTGCAGAAAGGACTTAGGCTGGGTTTGTTGCTTGTTTGGGGTTTTTTTTTCAAAAGCTACTCCTGGCAGTATTTTAGTACAGAGAAGAATTGGTGTTCCCTGAAGAAAATGTGGCTTTCCCTCTTTTTCCCTTCTGCATTTCCATGCAGATACTTAGAGGGATATATAAGCCCATACAAAGAAAAACCAATTTTCATAGCACTAAAGCAATGTGATCTTTTTAATATAAAACATGATGTGAGAAAATGTGAGATAATTCATCCCTGGGTACATTGTGACATGAAGCTGAGAATCATCCAAACTGCTTAGACAAATTCCAGTTCTAAGTGATTGTGATGTTGCTTTTATGTGTGGGAATAGAGAATAGATTGAAAAAAAAATGTATAAACTTTTGATATGTGCAGTCTTAGTCCTTAAGGGATAATTTGTAATGGAAGGTTAAAGGCAGAAAAAACCTTGGGGTGATCTTGGTCTCTTGGAAGGCTGTAAAGCCTGACCTGCCAGTTTGGTCACTGTCCAAAGCATTCAGGGGCTGCTTTTGCAGGACAGGACTCAACTGAGTGTCAAACCTGTCTATGTGATAGGAGGATCCAAGTTTTATGTGCCTAAGATGGGGAGGAGATTCAATGAGCTAAACTAAGACTTGCATTAAATCCTGTTCCTAATGAGAATTGTGCCTTCCCCCATTTCGTGGGTGTGATACTGGGAAAACCAGTGGGAACAGCTAGTGAGAAGGAGAAATTCTCACCAAAGTTTTTCAGTATAACCACCCTGATAAGGGTGGTGGATGGGGTTTAGGTTTCCTGCAGAGCTCTGAGGGATCTGTGCTTTAACATCCCTGAACTCCAGCTGAACTCATTTGCAGGTGGGTGGAAGGGAGCAAATTTGCTCTAGAACATGTGAAGGAGCTTTGATTATGCAGCCACTCAAGTTGCTTCTTATAATAAAGTGTGTTTTCTCTTCTGGTCCAGTTAGCCAGGCCTGCATGGGTGACCTGTTTTGAGCTCCCAGTGAAAGGCATCCCGAGGAAATATTTCTAGCAAGAATTAAATGTAGAGCCACAAACTTGCAATAACCCAGTTGTGCATCCTCCTTCAAGTCCACTTATCCAGGTCACACCTGTCCCATGGGCAAGGGGAAATCAGGCAGCACTTTAAAAGCTCTTCCCTTCTGTATCCTTCTGGCACTCCACGTGCTGCTGCCGTGCTGCAAGACCTTCAAGTGAGAGTTTAGAAAAGGAGCCAGGGAAAAGGACTGGCCATAAATCACGCTTGGAGCTCACTGATGTTAAAGGCAGAGCAGTAATGCATCCAGTCCTGTTCTGGATAGCTGTTTCATGTTTTATTCATATTTTTTCATTTTGGAGGATTCCCTACAGAATTGTTTTATAGTGAGTTGTTGGCTATTTGGGTCCATTAGCAATATTAAAATCCCACAGCCTGAGCCTGTGTGCTTCTTCCATTTGAGACTTCGCCGTTGAAGCCTGCAGGATTTTGGGGATGTTTATCTTATTTGCTGTTACCAGATAACTTTACAAGTTGTTACTACTTAACTCACAGTTTCTTCTCCTCAAAAGTTAAAATGGATTTTTTTTTTCTCTTTACAGGCTGTTACCCAACTAGAGCTTTTTGGGGACATGTCCACTCCTCCTGATGTAACCTCTCCCCCAGTGAGTACCCAGGGAAGCTGCACTGTGTTTTTTCCTGCATTCTGTTTCCAGCACATTTATTGAGCACATTTGTGCACAATAATCTGAGCACATATTGAGCAATTTGTGTCCTCAACCATTCCAGGAGGGAGGATTTCAAAGTAGTTTTTAGGCTGCAGGAAAATAAAAGTGAAGTAAATTGAACGTGCAGTCCCTGTTTCACAACGATGTGCAAAAATACCTTTGATTTTTATTCTTCTGCTCTGGTGTTAAGTGTCACATAGGGTGCAGATGTGCTTCCCTGGTGCTTGTCAGAGGAAATGCTTCACTGCACTCTCACTGCACTGCAGAAGATCCAGTTACAGCCTCGTATTTCATATCTCTGGATCCACCAAGCACAAATCCCAGAACTGCTGTTAAAGGAGGGACGTAAAGAGAGAGAGAGAAAGGGCTGGATGTATTTTAAAGGCAAAAAAAAAGTGTCAGCGTGTTTTTCAGCCTTGCAAGATGACAAAAAAATTCATATAAAGCCTTTGAGCCTTATGTTACTCTGTAGGGAAGTGTGAATAAACTGAGAAATTTCAGGTGCTGTGAAGTCAGGAGCCTCAAATGTCCAATGTATTCTGGATCATGTCTGGGACTAGATGTTCAAAGTCCTTTCTGCTTATCCTCAGCTTACTCAATTGGATTGGGCTTCTCCTTTAATGTAGGCCTATGATTCTGGTCCCGTTGGTTAATTAGAAGCAATATCTATTTAGTTTTCCATAAATCCTGTAAATATTTCATTTACCATGCCTGTTAATAATAACTTAGAAGTTAATGCCTTGGTCACTGCCTTTCCCTTTTGTCACCTAACATCTAAAATCACATCTAAAGTCCATACGTTCTGGAGAAAGAAATTAGATCAATATTTTGCGTGTGATGTATTCCAGGCAAATTTCACCTTGACTTTTTTCCTCTGATAGAAAGTTTCTCCATTTCTTTCTTTTTCTCCCATCCCCAGCAAATTCTAATATTTTTATTACCATTGCTTCTTTCCTTTTACATCTTTCCATTCTTTCTTCTTTCTCGTTCTTCACTCCAGACCTGGAATTTTAGGGTTCCAGGTGATGTGACAGCAATGTGCAGCAGAAGCTGCAGCTGCTGCATCACCCTTGTGTTTTCTCCCTGTCTCCCTGCAGACTCCTGCTACTCCAGGTGATGCCTTTATCCCATCTTCATCCCAGTCACTCCCTGCTAGTACAGACATGTTTGGTTCTGTACCTTTCAGCACTGCTGCCGTACCCTCAGGTAAGGAATGCACTGGAATTATGGTCTGCAGTCAGATTTGGGGATCAGTGCCCAGCTCTGGTTTGCATTTCAGTGCTGGGGGCATTGATTTTAGCAGGATGGAAGTGGGGAAGGCTTTTGAGGTCAGTGCTTCAGGGCAAAGCAAAGCAAGTCTTTAACAAGCAGGGAGGACATGAGTTTGAATTTGCCTACATTTTTTAAAGCAGAAGCCAAAAAAGTCACTGGGAGTTCAAGCATAGTTCAGCTTTGCTTGAACTGTCAGAAGTTCAGCTGGGTAACAGAACTTCTAGGTACAGGAGCAAGAGAGGAAGCAGCTTTTGGTTTTGATTTGAGGGTTCTGTGGTAGCAGTGAATATCCTCTGTTGTCTCCAGTAAACAGAGGCTGAGGATTTGATTGCACTTCAAAGGTATTCGACTTTGTCAAATCCTGGAGTGTCCTCTAGACTTTCCTGTGTTCCTCAGAGTGCTCAGAATTCAAAAGCTGGGTGCATTCTGCACAGACACTGTGCTTTGATTGCTGACCTCTCCCAGTGCTCCCAGCCCCACTTAGGAAAAGAAGGGAGGAGGAGGAGTGCCTGGAACCATTCAGCAGTGAATTTTTAATTGGCTGCCTCCTCTAATGGCCCCAGATCAGCCACTGCACCTCAGACAGGTTACGGTGGCAGTGAAGTGTGTGGGGATAATGTCAGATGGAAACCTTCTCTGCTGGGATGAGGTCACAGTGGGAGGAGATCCAAGAACGTCTGGAGGATCCATCCTGGACATCTGTTGGAACAGGAATGTGTCTGAGCTGCTGCTCCTTCCATCACTCAGGAACTGGGTCTCTCAAAGCTCAATTGCTTATTTTTTAATTGTATTGGGTTTTGGACTTTTCCCTTTACAATATAGCAGCCACCCTTATATTTGTGATTACAAAACAGCCTAGAAATAAAGCAAAGAGGAAAAGGTACAGGAGGACTGAGGAGACCCTCAGGTTGGAAATAAAAATTTTAAAGCTATAGCAATATTAAAATTGAGAGAGAAGTTACATTATGCAAAGTATTAGTGGTAACTATTGAAATTAAATGTAAAACAGCATATCTGTAAAGCAAAGTACTTCTATCAGTGGAACATAATTATGTTAGGTAGTTTAATTTGTAAAATGTTTTACAGGAGTTTTAGTTTCAGAGCATTTTTGTTGCTGTAAATAAGAAAAGCACCTGATCCTATAATTCCTACACAGACTCTTGGTAGCTTTAAAGGAGGCTTCATCTCTGACAGGAAGCAATTATAATTTTAGTTTAATTTCCTCTTCAACTGGAGGGGGTTATGTTAGCCTAATACCTGAAACAGTTTGTTATTAATAGGTATTTAGTGCAGCAGAAGCTCAAGATCTTTTTGATGTTCCCAAGTAATTGGGTAATAACCAAGTGCGAGGGTTTTAATCTGAAATCATCTGGGTTGGATTTTTTTAGTAGTAGCAGTAGTAGCAGCATTATGATGCAATTTGAGATGATTGCTTTGCAGAGTCCACCAGCCTGTGGTTCTGTCTGTGAGTATTTGTGCAGAGATGTGAATTCAGTGTTTCCAGTTTTCTTTCCAAGTGTGCTGCAGCCCTGGCATCCCTGGTGCAGCTCGGCACGTTTCCGATCCATTGTGTCGCTTTTCCCGCGCGCTCTCCACTAAAATCTTCCATCCCCTTTGTTTCCCCCTCCTGCTCTCTTTATTCCCCGAAGGTTATGTTGCCATGGGAGCTGTCCTGCCCTCCTTCTGGGGACAGCAACCACTTGTCCAGCAGCAGTTGGCCATGGGTGCCCAGCCTCCAGTCGCTCAGGTGATGCAGGGAGGACAGCCCATCGCGTGGGGCCAGCCCGGGATCTTTCCTCCCGCCCAGCAGCCGTGGCCATCCGTGGCTGGCCAGTTCCAGCCCACTGCCTTCATGCCAACACAAACTGTTTTGCCTTTACAAGCAGCCATGTTTCAAGGTACCATTGCTCCTATAGCCACCGTCCCGCCCACGAGCGATTCCAACAGGTCGAGTCCGCAGACAGACAGGCCCAGACAGAAAATGGGAAAAGAAATGTTCAAAGATTTCCAGATGGCTCAGCCTCCACCAGTGCCATCAAGAAAACCAGATCAGCCTTCCCTCAGTTGTACCTCAGAGGCCTTCTCAAGTTACTTTAACAAAGTTGGGATGGCACAGGAAGCAGATGATTGTGATGACTTTGACATCTCTCAGTTAAATTTGACTCCTGTGACTTCCACGACACCATCTACGAATTCACGTGAGTATTTATGTGCTTTCAGCCATCCCTTTCCTCGGACACGACTGCTCCTCAAAGCACTTGTGTCTCTTTTTAAATGCCAACCCAGATACTGAGAACCTTCATGCAAGCTCTGGCTTAAGAAATGCGTTCCAGCCATATAGGAAAATATCAGAGAGGAATTTCAGAGGTCACAGAAATGAACAGCACAGATAGCTACAGTCTGAAATTCAATTTCTAAACCAGTAATATTGGTTTTGTGATGGGAACACGGCAGAAGCCCATGGCATTCAGCCTTACAATTGGTTTCATTTATGTGCTGTTGATACTTTGCAGAAATTAGGGAATAGGTATTTATTTTAGTAGCTTGACATATTGGACACTTGGGGAAGTTCATTGAAGAGCTGTAAAATAAGCTTACGGTGTTCATAGCATGGCAATGGGAGATTTGGCAGATTGCTGAAAAGAGGAATTCATGAGATTCACCAGGGATCAGTCAGAGACTGTTTCACCTACTTGCCACAGGGCAGGCGACTCACACATTCCTGATGTAATGTCGTGGTGTCTCCCAGGTTCATACAGACATAGGCCAGATACAACCAAACTTAATTTGGAAGTTGCCAAATGAAGCCAAACACATGGGGTTGGTAATGATAACTGTGCCCGAATTTACCTCCTGCAGCACCTCATTAGAGAATGATTCTGGGGGGTGGTAAAAGTTGGGGGATGTAAAAGCATGAGCATATTTTGTGCTGAAGTGTCTTTTTGAGGAAATCAACAGAATAATTGTTGCTGTTGCCTTAATCCTCGTTTAGCTCCAACCCCTGCACCCAGACAGAGTTCTCCATCAAAATCATCAGCATCTCATACGAGTGACCCTGCTGCAGACGACCTCTTTGAAGAGGGGTTTGAAAGCCCAAGCAAAAGTGAGGAGCCAGAGGCTGTGAGTAGCAACAAGGTTTCTAAATCCTCATTGTCTCCTTGTAGCTAGAGAAGATAAAACCTGATTAAATGTTGTTCTGTAGTGTCAGAATTAACTTTTCCAGTGGGGCTGGGTGGTGCTTATGGAGGAGCTGCAGCCAGAATTCCTGTCCTGCTTTGGATTCGATAGCACAACATTTCTGCTGATGTGCACTAACCCTGCATACAAGGAACCAAACTCAGAGTTCATATGAAAGGCTGTACATGTCAGTTATATCCAATGTCCTCTTTAGCCCACCAGCAGTCACTTCACTCATGGTAAGGAAGTTTGGAGTAAAACAACAAACATGCTGAGGCTGCAGAGAAAGATGTGAGAGTTTGTGTGTTAAAAGATGATGGTTGCTGTTGTCTTGCACATTCTTGCATCCCAGTTGCTTGCCTAGCTATGTTCCTCAATGTTCTGGCCCTCAGTATGTGATTTCTTTGCCTTTATGGACCAAAACAAGAAATGTTATCCAAGCAATGACTGTAAATCACCAGGTGTCTTAGGGAGGCAGGAGCCCGAGTGAGCCACAGGCAAGAAGGGTTTGGTACAACAAAAAGTGCAAAATAACCCAAGCTTGGACTCTTCTACATGGCTTTCAGGGCCTTTTGCAGTTCTGGTTGGCCTGATCCAGTACCTTCTGCAGTCTGTGGCAGCTCCTGCCTGGGCTCCAGCAGGATCTGGTGAGGTCCTTTGGTGCCTGCAGCAGCTGTAGGAAACCGCTACGGCTTTGGAGAGCGGCCAGAGGCGAGGCCTCACTGCCTGGTTTTCATGAGATAGGATGTACTTGTTATGCCCACAGCATGAAAATAACCTCGTGTTGACTTTTCACTTTCTATTGTTGAGAAAAAAAGGTGTTATGTTCTTGTATTCTAGCCTGATGGGTCTCAGGCCTCCTCCAACAGTGATCCCTTTGGTGAGCCAACTGGTGATACTATAAGTCCACAGGTCGGTAGCTAGATAGCACAGGTTGGGGTAGGTATCTGTCCTTTTTTTCTCTACACCTTGAGGTGTTCACTTACTCTTCCACCAGTGCCTGCCATTGCTTTCATGGATGCATGGTTTATTTTTTTTTTTTCCTTCTCATCTCTTCCGTTTTGCCTCTCCATCCTCCACAGTGTATTCCTCGTGCTTGGTGGTCTGCATGGCTTTTGCCATTCACTGGGTGTTGCAGCTTATGCAAATATGTGTGTTTCAGCTGCCTGCATGCTTTAAAGAAATGTTGACTTATTTTACTTTGTGTTCAAATTCTGAGGGCAAATAGGGAAACTGAGCCATTATTAACAATATATTAGGTAGAGCATTTTTTTAATCAAAGCCACCCTGGCCTTCAGTCAGATGTAACATATTAAATGGAATAAGACATCTTACCCATAGACATAACAATCATTAAATAAAATTATGTAATGATACATGAATGTCTCTACTCTAAATCAATAGGATAATCAGTAGAAGAAGCACGTTTATTATCTGCATGTAAAAAATATTGAAATGGGCTTGTGTATTTTTATCTCCAACTGCAAATTAAAAACATCTGAAAATTATCATCATTCATATTACCATTGGCATACTGATGTTTTAAAAATTATTCATCAGTGTAAGTCATTTAAACCCAGACAGACGGGGAAGATGATCTTTTCATCTTTTGTGTTACAGAACACGTAGAAAATGTGGCTGCCTGTGAATGTTCTGTGATTTGTTTCAATACAGTAAATACATTTTGCCAAAAAAAACCAGTGAAGCTACAAAGTTTTACGAGTGCTGAGCGTTGTTATTCCATCCAAATACTCTCTAGTGTTGCTGTTTGAAGAATATGTTTCATTATCTTCTCCCTGTCTGCCACTCCTGTTTGGTATTGCCCAAATACAGGATCTGATGCAGCTTCTGTGCTCCAGCACAGAGCTCCTGGAGCAAATCCAGAGCAGTGGGACAGCCCTTCCCATTTTTGTACAGAAATTCCACTGGGCTTGCCTGTGACTTACCCATCCTCAGCTTAGTTTCAGCTCAAAATGAATAGTTTCATTAGGAGTCAGTTTACTTTCTGCATTAAATACGATTTTAGAAAACCTTACAGTAACTTGGCTTTGATCCACCTGGGAATAATGAGGTTCTCTCTTAATAATATGTGGTGCTGTGAGAGGGCATCTCCCCCTCCTGTATCTCCACCCCTGCTCAGCTCCTGGGGGCTGCAGCAAAAGTAGCTTTAAGCTTTGTGTCTCCTTGAGTGTAGAAGTGACAGTGTGAGGAGAAAGTCGAGCTGGGATGAGCTGCTCCAGCAAGAATGTTCATTATTTACTCCAGTGAGAGCTGCTGCTGCAGATGGATGGTGCCACATGATAATTTGGCTGTGCCTTTGCCTGACCTTGGCCAGCACTGACATCCCCAGCTTCACACCACTCCAGGAGTTCTTCCCTACATCATGAAAGAGGATTTGCCCTTTATCTGAGTCCCACACTCTGGAAACCCACATACATGTGTTTATTATGGTTTATCACAGTCAGGGTGGTTCTGAAATTCAGAGCTACAAGAACAGTGTATTACCAGTGATTGCATATGGTTTTGCTGCATTTTTCCTTAATCCCTGTAGAGCCTCGCATCAAATACGTATAATTCCCAGAAATATATTCTGGGAAACGTTAACTAATGTTCCTGATTATCGTATTACAGTAATTCCTAAAAGCTGTAGGCAGGAACAGGAAACTGAACAAAAAGAGAAAGCCTCTCTCCAGTGAAGTTCCACTAATGTCATTGTGCCTGTGTGCAGAGCCATTCAGCAGCAGTCCGTAGGAAATCCACTTCCCAAAGCCAGCCCATGGAATTCTGAAGCCTGGTGTCGTCAGAGCAACAGGGAGCCTAATCCCCATGGAAAATTATCAATTCAGGACTGACTGTGGAGTTGTGTATTGAGCTCTGCATTTGGAGAGAAACGTAATGGGGAGAAACATGTCGTGCCAAAGAATCACAGTCTGCATAAAAGCCACTTTTGTGGCTTAGTTGGGAGATTACTTCTCCCTTCAGAACGTGGTTCTTACCCCAAGAACAGCACAGTAACAACTCAGCTGAATGGACCTCTCAGGAACAGAGCATTGTGTGCAGAAATGTCAAATCTGTCTGTTCCCAGCATCTCTGAAATCAGCTCTGCCCATAAAATATCTTTATTTATCTCAATGTATTCAGAATATCCACCTGCCTGGTTTTTTGTACCCTGATCTTTCAAGGTACCACAAATTTGGTTTCTTGATGCCTTCTGATACTCTAAATTATCATCTAGTTACTATCTTCTTTTCTCCTATTTTTCCTCTGTTCCTTTTGCAACTTTCAAATTCAGCTCTCAAAATCCTCATCCTTCCAGCAGCTGTTCTAGAAATCACTCTACCAGAAATAGCTGTGAGCTCTTAGTAGGTAAATGTGACATTTTATGGATATATTACATTTTGGTCCCTTCATGGTTGAAGATAAGAAGCAGAAAGGCCCAACTTCCACAGGTGAAATAAGATTAACTCTTTGCAGAGCTGTTTATTGTATTTGGTAGTTTCTCCTTTGTTCATGCATGGTGTTGAGGGGGGATAGTGATTTTGCAGAAGAGGTGAAGAGAATACAGAATAAGATGTGCCATCTTCACATTATTTATGTTTAATCCCTACTGCTGTCTTTAGATTTTATGGGGAATAATTGTGGTGAAAGGAGAGAGAGGGAAAGAACTGTTTCTTAGCTCTGATCCTACCAAATGTCTTCAACATTTCTTATTGTTGACATTTTTACATTAAAGCAGGGAGTTTGAACAGGGGAACAAACGCAGCTCTATTGAGCTGCTGCCCAGCTCAAAACTTGCACTGGCAATCCTTCATGAGAGATTCTCAAGAAACTTCAAAACATTTGTGTCCAGAGCGTATCTCCCTGAAAAAAATTGTTCAGTTGTTCTGAGAAATGTGTGCAGACAATTAGGAGCCCTCAAAATGTGTCACTCCCTTCACAATGCCATCAGCACTGTCAGGAGAGCAACAATTCATTAGAATATTTGTCTATCAGCTTTTGGTGGTGCTTTGGTGGCCCACTGCCATCATCCATCTTGGAGTGTGCTGTGCTTGGTGATAAATGTTCCTAAAAATCTTAGTCAGCTCTGGGATGGGCTGTTAGAACTCTTTTATTTGGGCTGGTTTTGGGAAGTGGAGAGAAAACAGCAATTTATGGACAAAGGCTTTGGGTTACCTGGGAATTTAGTGAGCCTCAGGAGGGAATATCAACCTGGTTCTGCATCCTCCTCTTACTTCTGCCCCTTTTCTGCTGCACCAGAACTCCAAATAGGCTCAAAGCACTAAAGGCTGTATTTGCAGGACCTGTTCCACTCTTTCACCTGGCTCAATAGGAACTGGATAAAATCCAAAGAGACATTCCTAATTACAGGTGACCTGTTCTTGCTCTAGGCTCTAAAGCTGTCGTTCTCAAGCTAAAGACACAGCTCTGAGCAGGGCTGGGAACCTGAGAAAAGGTAGTGCTGTGTCTTTGGAAGGGGATCACAGGTAGGGAAGTCCTGCTTCTCTCCAGAGAAATCCTAAAATTAACATTGCAGGTCTCCTGCTCTGTTGGTTGTTCCTATTTTCCAGGAAATACAGAGGGGCATGAGCAGAGAAATTCAGGCTGCTCTGTGAACAGGGGCATCCTGCAGGGTTGCCTTCATCTCTGCTGCTGCAGTCTTCTTCAAGCTGTCCATTTTCACATGGCCAGCTCATTCAAGGGCTTCTCACCTCTTCAGTGTCACCAAGGCCACCTGAGGTCACCTTGTACCCTTCCCTTTCTGCAACTTCCTCCCCTCAACAGGAGCCAGCATTCTTTGTAGCTTGTATAGAACTGTGTTCTTGCTGATTTGCAACCCAACAGTTCAATTTAGGGACAAGCTCCCCTTGCTTCCTCTGTGATGAGCTCATTGAAAAGTTCCCTGTCTTCTGCATGACAACTGATTTTAAAAATCTGCTGGTGAAAATTTAGCATCTTTGAGACTTCTGAACAATTTGCTTCAAATTTGCCATTAGGTTCAATTGTTACAAAGGAGAATTGACAGAGATGGGGATGGAATGATATGTGGATGACAGATCTGTAGACAGATATAATTGTGTGGCTACTGTTTTGGGAGAGGGGCCCAGAAATAATCAGTGTTTCTTGGCTGCAGTTCATTTTTATATCAGGACCAAGATACAGAGCAGGTTTCTGAGTAGTTGTCACTGCTTTTTCATTTCATGGATGTACAGCATCCATCTCACTACTAAAATGCCAGAGATTTTTAGAATAAAATAATCAAACTGGGTATTTGAGACTAGGAACTATTCCTAGGTAGGTTTATGGTAAGAACAGAGGCACTCTCCAGGCATAATCCTGAACTAGAAGGTTGCTGTATTTATGCTGCTAATGGAGGCTGTAAGAAAAATAACCAAATATTAGTAAATAATAATAAGTAATAAAAACTGGCTGTTAATGAGGCAGTAGGAATGACCTGTCTTATCACCAAGGATATTTAATTTCAACCCCGCTTGCCAACTTTACTCTGTCCTATTTTGCCTACGGGTCAGCATGCAAAAAACCAGAGAAGGCGCTTCTCACTCCCACCCCCTTCACTTGCAACCCCAGCACAAGATGCTCATTTTGTGTGGCTCTCCAGCACACTTATTTCATGAAACTCTTTGCCATTTGAGCCTGCCCTTTCTGATCAGTCAGCCAGCAGAAAAAGTGGCTGCAAAGGGCACGGAAATCTGTGCGGGCCTCACCTCCACAATTGAGAACATCTTGCCTGCAGCTCTGCACGGAGCAGGTGCTTCGCAGTGATCAAAGGGCTGCCAGGGTAAAAATAGTTCCTTCCTAACCCACAGGTACATTTTGTGAGTGAGTTCACCCCTGCAGGCCCGAGTAGGTGCTGAGTCTTTCAGGAGATGCTCTCCAGTGATCAGTTCTGCTGGGGAGCAGGTGTTAATATCTTCAAATGGGATGTAAATTTGCTTCTAAGCATTTGCATTATGCTATTCTAAGGCATTAGCACCCTTGTTGCCTCACACAGTAGTGGGCTACACCAGAAATGGTGTTTGCTGCTGTCTTGTCCCCCTTAAAATGGGAGGAATAAAGTGATTTGCAGCATGAAGTATTTTTTAAATACAGCAGGAAAAAAAAAAGTGCTTCCAGTTCTTGTCTTGGTTTCTGCCTGTGGGTTGATGACAGCACATCAGAAGTGATTCTAGACCAGTTCAGCAAGGAAAACTCTGTAAGATTCGAGGAATTTATGTGAATTAGAAGTTTTGAATGCTATTTTATTTGTTCTTCTCTTTTTGTTCTGACAAAGACCAGTTCTTTCCTTCCCTCTGTGTCTGTTCCTCATGCAGTGGTAGAAGTAGAAGGCAGAAAATGCAGGTGAGATGCTGTGAGAAGAGTTAATGCTTACCTGCCTTTTCATAACATGCCCTGTGACTTTTGTGTGGATTATGTAAAAAAAGGGAGGGGTTATTTCAGCTTTCAAGACCCTCCAAAACAGTACCTGACACTGTGAGAGGAGCTGTTCATGAGGTCAGCAGCACTAGACTCTCCTTTTGCCTTCTTCCTGTCCCTTTCTGTTCTGTTTTGCTCTCTGGAGTATCAAAATTTTACAGACACCATTTGCATTGTTGGGCTAAAAGCATGCTTGAATTGGCTCAAAATAATACGAGAAAACAAATCTCAGGCATTGACCAAACCCCTTTGACTGGGAAGACTGCACACAATTACTGCAATTAATTTCTCATTTAGGCATCTGAGGGGAGAAATCAACTGAAAGGAACAAGTAAGAGCACACTTTTCATGCAAAATGCTCTGCTCTGCTAGAAGAGAAATTATTCAAATCAGTGAGAAATGCAGGCCTTTGCCACATCAGGTGTTTGTACAGATAAAAGTTGGGTATGAATCAGAGAAGTTTCTCCTTGTAAAGGCTGTCTGGTGTTTTTTGGAAGTGCTGCTGCTGATGAGGAGCTCCTCCTCCTCCTCTTCCAAGGGTGTGGAGTCCAGTGGCACCTTGGGACACCTGTTACTTCAGCACATCTGCATATCTGAAGGACATTTGAGGACAGCTCTAACAAGCAGACTTGACATTTTGAAAAGCTCTTTTCTTCCCTGAAGGCGTTTTAAAAACTGACATCTTTTGTTCCAAAGGGATGTTCTCCCTCCCTCTCCTTTTCTTCTCCTCCTCCTTCCTTTTCACTTTTCTTTGCAATGACCTTAGGTTCAGCAACTGCCTGAAGAATGGCCTGGTGTGTGTCAGGTTCACACATTAATTAGTACAGATTTTCTCTGAACTAGCTGTGATAGATCATTCTGCCAGCTTCAAGCCTGCACATGAAAATTGGCATAGGTGGACTTAACTCACAGTGTGTGAAAAGCAGTTATTTACTCTCAGTCATCTCCTTTGATTACCTTCAGTTTTTCAAGGTCACAAAATGTATTTGCTTCTCGCTGGGGATAATTTCAGCAGCATTTATTTAATCATTCCAGAGGATTTCTCTTGTTCACAGTGCTTGTAGCGTACTCAGGGCTCCACGTGGGCAGGGGGTGGGGAAACAGGGTGTCTGCAAGCTCCAGAAATGCAGCAGTTTGGGGGAATAAGAGAAAACTTCCCTTGCTGTGGAGGGAACAGGTCATATTTTGGAATTGTTGTGTGTTCCTGCACCCTGAGGCAGGACAGGGCACTGGGATGGGGCAGAGCCTGGAGCACTGGCCGGGCACCCTGAGCACAGAGCACCGTGTGGATCCACCTTTGGGCTGTTCTCCTCATCCCCAGCACCACTTTGACAGTGATTGAAGTCCTGTGCCATGCCCTGGCAGGCCTGTCTGTGCTCCTCAGTGCCCAGTGATTTGCCAGCCTTCTGAGGGTTTTTTGTTTTTTTTACCTAAAAGTCACTCCTGCCAATGCTGCTGTAACACAAGTTAACTCTAACTCGGTTAAATTCAACGTCATGGCTTGGTATTTGAGTATTTATCAAGCTGTGGAGAGTTAATGCAGTGTGGCATTAATTAGCCTTTCTTGCCTGTCTTGTTCCTTTTTTAGATGTCATTCTTAGTTTAATAAATTAGTTTCTGAAGATGAAGTAGAATTGGTTCCAGGGTCTGTGGATGGTTTGCTACCCACCGCAGCCAAGATGAACATAGAAAGCACAGGGTGTGTCAGCTATGAAGCAACAGCTGAAGACCATGGCAGCTTTCCCCCTTTCCACATCCAGGAAGTTCCCAAAAAAGTCTCTGTTAACAGGCTGACATGCTTTCCTCCCAGCTTTAACGCTTGTACTAATGGTTCCACGGACCCCTGATCAAACTGCGCAGGGCTGGCGCTCCTCCTCCTTCATGGGCCACTCATGTTGTTGTTTTAAATCCCATCACAGCTTCATTAGCTCAGCTTTCCCTGGCAGTTTCTGTTTGCAAGTGGTTTTCTCCTGAGTTGTGCAAAACCCACAGTTTGTTCTGCTTGTTGTGCTGCTGGGGGGAAACTCAGCCCTGTAGACGGGCTGCAATTCCAGCCTTTGAACTTCCAAATATCCAGCCCTATAAATTATCATTTAATTCTTTCATGTGTCCATGCCCAGCAGTGAGGGTCGGTGCATGGCCAGTGCTGGAGGAAGAAATGGACAGAAAACGCTTATTTTGTGAAATAATTCCCATTTTCTTCACCACTCAACCGAGGTGCCACAATCGCTTGAGGCAGCACAGAAAGCAAACACTTCCTGTGGGTTTTGACTCACGAGGTAACGCTGCTCTCAAGCAGATGTTGTAAAAATGTTCTGAAAACGCTGTCTGGAGACATCTCTGCTCATTTTATTTTTGTTATCCCCAGGAAGCAGAACCTCTCTACGCGCAGATTAACAGACCTAAGAAATAGCATTGTTACAGGCTTGTGGTGCTGCAAGACTGAAACGAAACCCAACAACCTGGCGGGCCTTTGGCTTTCATGCTTTTTTCCGATTGATTTTGTCTGACAAAGGAGAGAGATTGCCCTCCTGGACTGGCTCTACGAGTGTTCCTGATGTGTTTTTTTTTGGCAACCAATGGCAGATTGCTATGGCAGCACAAAAACAAAAAACTCTCCCCGCTTCTCATACCGCGAGTGCAGCCCCGTCCCCACGAGTGGTGGGGATCCAGACTAGGAAATCTTACTCTTCAGTCTCCTTCTAAATATTTGTCACCTGTGTGCCACCTATAAATAACAAGCATCTGAAATTTATTGGGCGTTAGACATTGCTCATTTTTTCTTCTTTCCAGCAAAAGGCAGAGTCTGTGTGTGGCAGTGGCATTATCATGCGACAGCCTTTGGGGCACGAGTCGGCACTTTTGATGTCACGGTGACATGTTTTTCATCGTCCTTTTCATCAGGCTGATCCTGACCCTTTTTTTTTTCTCTATGTAGACATATTTAAACAACAACAACAAAATACTGGCGATGTCTTTTTTTTTTTTTTTTTCTTTTTTTTTCTTGCTTTTTTTTTTTTAATTGTGTTTCTCACTCTGTAGTTTTGTATGAGTGACAGATCTAACAGCGAAACGCCTCCTGCGGAAATGATTCCCAACTTGAAACCACAGAACAGAAGTTGGTTCTTTATCCATCCTTGACTGAAAATGTTGCCAAATGGACCTTTAAGTTCTAGCACATCATGAGGAAGAAATGCTGCTTTCTGTTGGAATACTCATGCTGTGGGTAGAGAAAGGACATTGAGTCCCACTGAGGAAAGACAAAAGAGTCAGTATTTCCTAGGAAACTCTAAACAAAGTGCAGAAAAGGAATATTTTTATTTCTTCAATATCTTGCTGCTGTAATGCTATGCAGACAAGTGTTTTCTTCTCTGTGTGCCATTTTTGATGAAAAAAAAAATCATTTGCCAAATAATACTGGTATGCTTCTGGTTTGGGAGTTTGGATGAAGCGGACTTGACAAACGGGACAAGGACGGCATGGATTTTGGAATAACAAACTGACTCTGTGATCAAAATTGTTCATCTTTATCACTTTTTGTACATCAGAAAAAAATCAAATGGGATTTTTATTTTATAACTTGAAAAAAAAATCTTACTGTTAAACTCTTTAAATGTTTAAGGGGAAATGGCTTTAAGGAGTTCGAATGAAAATTGCCATTTTTTTTTTGTAAATATAAATGTTACAAAAATTCTTTTACTAATGCCATTACACAGTAGAGAAGGTAGCAAGTTGCAGTGCTTGGGAGGTGTGGCAAACCCAGTTTGTGGTTCTCACATCACATATGTTTTTTCACATGCTTAACAATAATGGGCTGAAGCTCAAGTGCATTTGCCAAAAGCAGTCAGCTTGTCAGCAGCTAGTGAAATTAATGGGAACACATGATTTTATGGTCTAGAGTTATCACACAGACATAATTCCACTTACAAGAGATCACTTTCCATTGACATTCCTACGAACCTCTGCATAGAAGTCATCCAACTGTTTACACGCAGAACAAAAAGAATTTAAAACTTCCTTTTTTTTACATTTATGAAGCAAAAAGTGCAGTGTTTGGGTTCATATGTTTAGCACATGATTTTCATAAAGAATCTATATATTTTTTGCCCTACAGAGAATTGTTATACAGGTCAAATGTGTTTTCCTGATGTTCCTATGCAGTTACAGTATATTGAATTTAGTGGTTTAACACTAAAAAATACAGAAAAAAGGAGAAAAAAAAAGAAAAATAGAAAAAGGAAAAAAGGTTAAAGAAATCAAAGGATTAATCAGTTTTTAGGGTTACTGTGCAGATTTTTTTTTTTAATTGACACAATAGGATTTACGTTTTTGTCATGATTAAAATAGGCCTGGAGTTATAAATGTTTTACTTTCTTTCATCTCTATTATAAGCTAAAAATGGTTTAGAAGGCAGAATAACAAGGGTGGTGATTGTTGGTATGTGCAACCAAATCTCACAACACGATCCCATTCTTTTATTTTGAATTAGAGAAATTAGAGAAATGTGCATTGCAGAATGTATGTGAATGAGAAATTAGCTGTGAATAGACCTAACGAACGTGCAGAGAGGAGAATTTTATCCCCATCCACGGTCATTTAATGCTTGTTCCTTAGTCATGTGCAAACAGCTTCGTAGCAAATCATATTTTCCCATTGGAAGATCAAGTTCTCCAACTGGAGGAGATAATTTGAAACTTGGTGGATCGAGTGTTTCAGGATTAAAAGCAGAGGTAAAAGCGTTTCTGGAGGACATTTCTGTCAGAATATTTTCCCGATTTGCACAGTGGTGCTACTTTCTTCCTCAGCGGCTTTTTTTGGGGGGGGTTTTGTCCAGCACACAGAGCCACAAACCCAGTTTTGGTTCATCACAGACATTGGAGGTTTAGTGTCATCAGCGCATTTCCAGTTACGGGGTGAAACACAGGGAGGAGAAGAGGTTGCTGTCTCAGAGGATCACATCTGTAGGATGCAGATCACTCACGGATAGGTGCCGAGGGAATGAGGCTGGAATCCCAGGAGGCAGCTGGGCCATCACCACGGACCTTTGTCTTACCTTTGCTCACGAATAAAAACAGATTCTGGATTGTCTCATCACACAATCGTCCTTGTCGTGGCTGGGATGCTGAGCTGAGAGGGCTGCAGGGCCTCTGCGCTGTACCAGTATTGTAGATAACTCAAATATCCAGCTTGTGCAATTGTTTAATCCCTCATCCTTCACTAGCACTAAATTCGTCACTTTAAATTTACAAACCAGGGAACCCCACCAGCCATCCTGTTACCATCCCCCTCCCCCTGTAGGTTCTTGATCTTTGCTTGTCATGAAAAGATATTTTGATAGATCGTAGTCATCCAAGTGTCTGATGAAACCTTTCATCTCAATAACGTACTGGGCACCTTCTTTGCAAAAATGTTTACTCCGTGGTTTTCATTCATTTTTATTTCTGCATTCTGACACCTATTTTTTTAATAAAGATGAGAAAGATAAAATGACTGTTGCAGTACATTTCTAAACCTACTTTAACTTTACCTCAGATAACGACCATTTGTTAACACATTATTTTTAACTTTATGTGTAACGCATTCAGCAACGACGACAGAAACCAACAAATTTTTAGAAGTTTTCCATTAATTTCTGTAACACACCATGTAATACTGTTATGAATAAAAACATTAAAAAAAGGTGGCATTTCGGTAAGTTTTGTTTCGTAGCTCGTGCTCCTCTGGGATAATTCTGCCAGACCTGAAGTGCAGTGTTGGTGTCTGGCAGGGCTGTTATTTTTGACAGTGGAAATACCTGGGAAAGAAGAAAATCCTCAGTTTGGGGAATAAGTAATCTTTAACACTAGGTGTTGCTTATCTTGCGAATGTGTAACTTGCTGATTTTAATTGCTGCTTGCACTTTTTTGGCCTCTTTTTGAGTGTTTTAGGATGAGCATCCCAAACCAGGAGGTCCTTGTATCATCTCCTGCAAAATCTCACGTTCCTGGGACAGCCCATGCTGTGTGATGCTCCCGAAGTTGATTTATCTTTGTGACATGAGAAGCTGAAATTAATTTTCCTTGCTTTTTTCAAGTGGGATTTGAAATTAAAGATGTGCATTTAAACATGACAGTTTTGAAAGCAGAACCCCCCAGAATTTCCAGTAATGTGCACAGAACTGATAATAAAGCTCAGCTGAGAGGGAATTTTCCCATTCTCTGCCAAGAGAGTAATGCAGTAAAATTTAAGTGTAAGAAATACAAGTTTTATGTACAGGGAGAGAGAGAAACGTGGATGTGTGCACATACATTTTATTGTATTTCTACTTTTTGATGTCTCATGCCTTCCTTGAAATGCCCAGTAGGTCATGATGAAACATTCCTTGCCTTTGTCAGTCAACATTGTTGAAATACTTGGATTCCACTTGAGAATAAAGGTTATTCTGCTGTGCTGAAAGCACGCCAGTGTTAATGGCATTTTGATTTGTGTGTAGGAAACTGTACCCAGGTGTCCTTGGAAGGAAGAATGTGGGCTCTGGTTTTCGACCAGCCACAAAACATCCACTTAAATAAGCCACAGCTAAGCGTGGATTTAAACTAAAATGCATTTTTACAATGAAGGCTAAATCTGGTCTTGTTGATCCTCTTGTGGTACCCTCACGGTGAAGTTGGTTGAAAAATCAGAAAAATTGGCTCATGGTGTACAGCTATTGTGTAAACTCAGTTTAAAAATTCAGAATGAGCAGGTTTGAGGTGTCATCTGACAATGGTGAGGAAGAGGAATCCCAAGGAGGGAGGGAAGGACCTGTTGTGTGTGTTCAGAAGGGATAAGAATGTTTTTCTCACTGTGCTGTGTTTGTGTGCTGTACCACATCAGTTCTGCTGTCACTCAGAGTCTCTGTGTTGTGCATGAGAGTGCCCAGCTCAGACATGACCACTTCAAGAAATGGTCCCAATTTAACCAATGCTAATTAAGGCCATGATCTCCTGCAGTAATGAGGATTTCACTAGCAGAGGGTTTGCAGAATCAGCCTGTGGTTTTACAGCAGTGAGAACGCTGACAGATCTCTCCTTTCCATGTCAGTGGCTCCTGGGAAAGCAACTGCTTGTGTAGACTGGGAATATGCAATTTTCACTCCCTCACATTGGATTAAAGCAGTGTTTTCTGTGCTTTAATCACTACTCAGTGACAGTTGCTGCAACAGAGAAGGTAACCTCTTTCTGGCTGTTTTTTAGGTTGTGAAATACATTTTCATGCACCGTTTCCTTTTTTCTTTCTTTGCTTTCTGAAGAACTCCTGTCCTGTCAGGTTCACATTTATTGCTTTCCTGGCAAATGCTGTTCTCAGTCAGAAGAATATCATGTCAAAGAAATGAAAGGGGATCTCTGTTGGCAGTTTTCCACAGAGGTTTGAATCTGTTCTCTGCAATTCCCTCCCTGAACCAGCGTGGGATGCACACAGTGGTGAAGGAACACTGAAAATCCATCTGAGCAAGCAGGAGGTGGAGGCACAGCTCCTGCCTTCTCCTTCTCCTCCTGTTTGTGCCATCCTGGGACTCAGCCTCCTGCTCCTGGCTCTGGTTTGATGTTACTGCTGCAAAAGTCATGATTTGTAAGAGTATTTCTCTCTTGGGCTCAGGGTCTTCTCACACTGTTTTGCTTTTTAGGATCGACCCCATTAAAAACCTTTATTATGTTGTTTTTAAATACCTGAGGTAATACTGGTATGGGAAAGAATAAAGGTGTGGGTTTGGTGGGGTTTTTTTCTGGTTTTATTTCTGCCTGAAAGTGGGGCAAAACTGAATTACACATTTCAGCTCGTGGCAGTGAGGAATATGGGGAGATATCCTGATAGGATTTCCTGAGTACCTGTAACATGGCCTGTCTCTTTCTGAAATTATCCTACTGCAGGCAGGAAATATCAGGTCTATTAGTGAAACAGCTCTCCAGCTATTAGTTTTTAGAGCTTTAAATAGTCTTATCTCAATGGATGTGTTTGCCCTGTGGCTCATCTATCACCCTAAAATGTTTTATCAGCACCTGAAAAAGTCTGAATGAGAAGAATAGCCTCAGATGTTGCCCATTCAAGGGGCTTTTAGAAACAGATTTTTTTTTAAAAAAAAGGTCTTTTAAGATCTGATATTATTTGCTGGCTTTTCAACCCTGTATCATAGCTCCCATAGCACCACTTCTATAAATACTCCTCACCAGCAAAGAAAGGAAATCACAATAGATTAAAGGGAAATCAGGTTAACAGGCAGCAATCTCTGCCCATTCAGCCTCAGACATTTGTGAAAATAAAGGATTAGGAAGAATTACTGCCAGGTACTAGCTGCAAAAAAGCTCTTTTGTGGCATCTTTGTCTTCTCTAACAGTTATTAGAGGTGTAAGAACAGCTCGCAGTGCCAGAAGTGAGCTGTATTTGAAATGAGCAGGAGTTACAATGCTGTGAGAAATGTGTTGCATTTTCTGTAAATTTTGTACTGTTTATTTGACTCACAGATGATAAGTATCTTTTTTCCCCTTTAAAAATGCTGGCTTTAGTTTGAAAACAGCTCTCTGTGTGTGTTGTCTTGAGGTCTAATGGAGAGGAGATGGAGACAAGGGATGGCACATGGAGGACTTTTCTTTTTTTGTCTTACCCTCTTCACAGGACTTTAGAGTAGGTGAACCCATGCCAGATTTGGCCTCAGTCACAATGAGACATTATTTTTAGTGGATCAAAAGCCAGAAGAGGAGAACTAAGATCAGCAAGGTGAGTTTTTTATGTCCAGGGCCTTCTAGAGACCAGCCTCACACCAGAAAATAGCAGTAACAAAAATGGTGAGCAGGTGGGGTTTGTTGTAAAAATCTGGAAGTATTCTTTGGTTGTAAATTTTACCATATATTTTCCTTGTGTTCTTCACAATTCAAATTAGTGTCCTTTTACCTTTGAGTGTTTCCACAGAAGAAAATGCGTTCTGAGTTCTGAAGCAGGGAACAAAACAGTTTTTTCAGAGGAGAAAAATAAACTTTTTGAAAAGTGCACTGATAACTCTGCAAACAGCTGCTTGCTGGCTCTAGTCTGATCTTTCATGGGGAAGGCCTTTCAGCTCTGATGTGTTTCAGTTTTAACAGGAAGCTGCCATCTGAAGAACCATCACATTTGGTGAAACTGTAGAGGATTTATTTACAGGGAGCAAAGGCTCACAGACTTGGGATATGGAGTCTGCAAAGGATTTGTTGCACTTGCAGGCTCCATTTGCATGGTGGGCATTTGATTTTCAAGTGTGATGAAATTCAGCAACACAGAGATTTGGTTTGGGGCTTCAGCTCGTCAGAAAGCCACAGCTGGTGCAGTCAGCAATGCAGGAGGAGCAGCAGTGGAAAAGAGGACACAGGCTGTGTTACAAGGCCACATTCCCCCCCTGATCCATGGACCTGAGGAAGCAGAAAATGACCTGTCATAAATTTTTGTCATAAATTTCATGTGTTAGATCTACCTCTAATTAAAGCAGGTTGTAAATTATGTGTAAAACCTGATGGTGCTTTTTGGTTCTCTCTGAAAAGTGTGTTGAGCTGCAGGAAATTCTGCCCTGCTCCTGTTTTAGCCTCACTTCTGGTAATTCACCTCTCCTTCTGCATGTTCACCACTGAGATGTGCAGGGTGAGAGGCAGAAAAACAAAGCAGAGAGAAGCTTGAAAATGCCCACGTATCACTGTCATGGTTTGAATTTATATCTAGAGGGTGCTCTGAGTTTGTAATCTTGGTTTATCTTTTACTGCTGTTGAAATATTGGATATGTGCTGTATTTCCCAGCCAGCAAAGGTCCCGTGGATGGAGAGGTCTTCCTGTAAGTGGGGTTTTTTTTTGTTGGTTTGTTTTTCTTTTTTTTTTTTTTTTTTGTCATGGACAAATGATTAACAGCTGAATCAATTGTGCCAGGGGTTGAGCAAGCTGTATCACACAGGCACATCTTGGGTTCAGGCTGGGGCAAAGTCATTTGGAAGAAAAAAGGCAAAAAAAAGCAAACAGAAAGCTCTGCACAGCCTGAATCATCTCCCCTAACAGTTTGTCCTCCATGTCTAGAGGGCAGTTTGTCACTGTGCTCAGTAACTGTGGGTTAAAAAAGGGCTGCCTGAAATAGAATCTTTTATTTGGGGCAGATTCCTACAAGGATTTGGTTAAGGTGCCTCTCTGTGTTAAATTGTTACCTTCAGGCTGCCAAACCAAGAGATGTCTCAGCCTGTTGTTTATTTTGCAGCAATGTGGTTCCACAGGCAGAATATTGTCATTTGTAAGGTAACTGTGACACCTTAAGGTGTAGCACTTGGCCAGGTAATGGCATTGAGGTTATTGGGTTTTTTTGGTATTAGTGAATATGAATAATTTTATGTATAGCACCCATCATTGCCATCGTGAGCAAATTAAAATGTATTTACTCTTTGCATCACCCAAGCACTCAGAGATGTGTCCCAGGGTGAGAGATTGTGCTGCTGAAAGCCAGAGTTGCACAGAGTCGGGCTCTGTCTTCCCAAAGACGTTATCCAGCAAGGGGAAGGGTGGGAAAACACAGTGAGATTCCTCATTTTGTGCAGGGAAACACAGATTCAGAGAACTTTGCTCTCTCTAAGATGCTTGCTGTAGGCTAAGACTAACAGGAAAATGAAGGCAAAGACTTTTATGTCTCAGGAATCAAAAAAGCTGTGCCTGGAGGGAGAAGCAGCAGAATGTGAAGGCTCAACAGGCAACCAAAGAAAAACTCTTCCAGAAACAAAAGCAACAAAGAAGAATTCATCCAGATTCTGTCTGATCTGCCTCTGAAAGCCCAGCTGAACTGAAACCAGCCCATGGTAAGTTCTCAGCCCAGTCAGGACCATTCAAGAGAGAGAATGACTCTCAGTGTAGTAGCAAGAAAACATTGTATTTGATTTCCCAACAGGTCCTGATTTCATGGGCTCAAGATTTTGGGTGTGTGGAGCAGAGAATTTCTGTGGAATGGCCCAGCCAGGGCTGGGGCTCTTGTCCTCCCCAGCAGCAGGAGACACAGGGAAGGGCACTCTCAGGGATGAGGCTTTCCCTGAGGCATGAGAATAAGTGCTTCTGCCTCGTGTCTGACCTTCCTCTGGAAGACAGACATGAAAAGCAGCAATAAATAAATGATTCTGCACTCCATTCCTAGAAAGCTGACTTGAGTTTACTTATCACTTCCTCCTTGCCAAGACTCAAATATGTTCCGTCCGTTGAAATATTCATTTTCCCCGTCCCTTGAAAGGAGCATTACAAATGAAAGTGCAAATTGCTGCTGGGCAGAGCTTTGCTCCCTCCCCGCTCTCCGGAAAGCCGTGTGCTAACATCGGCAGCGTTTACCTTGTGAGCCTGCCAGGTGCTGGGTCACTGCTGTTTGCAGCTGGGCAGTTTCTCTTTTTGAGCTTGAACCCTGCTGGAACCCCCACGGGCAGGCAGGTTTGGGGTGCTGGTGGTGCAGGATCACAGCGGTGCCCCGGCGCGATGAGCGCTCCACGCCCCGTCCGAGTGCTGCTGCTGCTCTGTGCCGTGCTGGAAACCCACACTGCTCGTGGCTTTGGGTGAGTGAGAGGTTCTGGAGCCACAAGGGAGGACACCAGAAACACTCAGGATGAGCACAGGCTCTGATGTTGTACGGGCAGTAATTGGTGTTGTGAGTGATTTCTGCGTCTCGAATGAACGGCAGAAGACGTCGCTCTGCACTCAGCGTAGGGCGGCGTTTTCCGCCTTCAGAGGAGCAGTCCTGGTGATAAATTGGAGCTGACAAATTGCCATGCTCGTGTTGTAACGTGGAATTGTTCGAGCACGCAGCCTCCCTCCGTGCTGGCTGTGCCACAGAGTGCTGGGCACACACGGGGTTGTTTCCTTCCAGTGCAGAAATGGTGAGAATGCGGCTGAGGCTGTTCCATTCTCTGCTGGTGTAAGAGATTCTGCTGTTTCAGAGAACTGCATCTTGTAATCTTTCCAATCTAACTATATTTTTGCACTGTTCTCTGAACTTTGAGCTTTGATTTCATGCCTCAGCAAGCTGATGAGGTTTTGTAATTCCTTTATTCCGTGTGATTTTTAATATGCTATAATGGGAACCCCATGCCAGGTACTAAATCATACTTAAAGCTTCAGCTGGTGCTGTTCCTTGTCGGGGTGGAAGAATTGTGAATATCACAGTGGTAGTTTCCTTGTCAAACTGAGTATGAAAAGAAACTAATTGTGAACATTTTACTAAAGCTCCCCACTTGAAGGAGGTGCAACAAGGGAGCATTTGTCCGGGACAAAGATTTAATCAGAAATCTTGAGTCCACCAAAAGAGGAGGCAGCATCTTAACTGTGGCATTGTGGAAACCTTGGAGACAGCTGTCACGTGAGGGAGTGAGATCGTGGCCGGGGTGAAGAGTAAAGGCTCACATTTGGGGTTCAAGTTTGTTACTGGGCTGAAAGGGATTAATGGGTTAATGACTGTGAACTGAGAGTTGAATCTAAGGCTAGTGGCTTTGGCCAGTTTGGGGGAAAAATGGGCTGCTGGGAAAAGAGAGACACTTAAGCCTGGTTTTCAGAAATGCTGAGTGCATGCCAGGCCTTTCCTTGGGACTGAAGTTTGTCATGGGAGTATCTGACCTTGGAGCCACAGAGCGAGGGCAGCAACTGGTGATGAAGGCTTTACTGCTTGTAGAGCCTGAGGTGAAGCCCAGATTGGTGGACCATGGGTTTAGTTTCCCTGGGTTTAGTTTCCCTGGGTTTAGTTTCCCTGGGTTTAGCTCCCAGTGGAGAGTGGATCAGGTTCCATACGGAATCGGTGCCAGTGGAATCAATGCCATCAGGACGAGGACTGCAGTGCAGAAGTTGCATGCAGGGCGTGGTGAGCGTTAGTTCTTGGTGCAGGATTCATGCAGGCACAGGCTGAGGTGCCAGGTCCTCCCAGCTCTCAGTCCCATGGCCTGAGGCTCTCGAGGTGCCAGGTGCTCCTAGCTCTCAGTCCCATGGCCTGAGGCTCTCGAGGTGCCAGGTGCTCCCAGCTCTCAGTCCCATGGCCTGAGGCTCTCGAGGTGCCAGGTCCTCCCAGCTCTCAGTGCCACGGCCTGAGGCTCTCGAGGTGCCAGGTCCTCCCAGCTCTCAGTCCCATGGCCTGAGGCTCTCGAGGTGCCAGGTGCTCCTAGCTCTCAGTCCCATGGCCTGAGGCTCTCGAGGTGCCAGGTCCTCCCAGCTCTCAGTGCCACGGCCTGAGGCTCTCGAGGTGCCAGGTGCTCCCAGCTCTCAGTGCCACGGCCTGAGGCTCTCATGTTGTTGGGCACAGTGGCCAGGAGTCGCCGAGCCCTGGGGACAGGCGCGCCCGCTCCGCCGCAGCCCCGCCGCAGCCCCGCGACTGCGCCCTCTCCGCCTGGTCCTCCTGGAGCAAGTGTGACCCCTGCCAGAAGAAAAGGGTGAGTGTGTGAGGCCTGGAGACCACCGAGGAACCAGGAGGTGGGACCCCCTTTGAGCCTTGTCCTTTTTGTCCGTGGGGTTGGGCAAAACAAGGGGCGCTGCCGAAGAAAGCCCCGTACAGGTGAGACTGTGGGTTTTGCTTTCAGGTGGCTTTCAGCTCTTCAGCTCACCACCCCCAGTAATTCCAGTGCTTTCCAGGATGTCTCACTGTCCTGAGAAGGTGCAAAGCCAGGCTTTGCAGGGACTTTCCAACACAGTCCTGTCCTTCCAGCATCAGTGCGAGGCACCTTCCCCACTAATGGTCCCCTGTGGGACCTGCAGACACTCGGTGCCTCTGAGGATTAAGATGCTTTTTTCTTGTCTGCCAGACAGAATTTTCCACCCAAGAAGCCCCATCAAATGGAAGTAATGATCCCAACAGCGTGAAAAGCAAAATCCCCGTTGCTAGAGAGACCTCTGCTAACAAGTTGGAGGAGCTGTTCCCAGGCTTAAGCAGAAATAACCAGTGATGGGAGCTGGGGGAGAGTGAAGCTTCGTATCAAAGAGTTAATCTCAGAAGCTGGGGAAAAAAGGAGGGGTAACATATTGGATGGAGTAATTGACTGCTTCACAGCAGTGTTGTGGGCGGAAAAAAATCCCTAATGATACAGAGGGACAAGTAAATACACTGACAGAAAATAACAAGGGATGTCGTTACCAGCACTAATTGAAAGAGAGGAGATGGAACTGAATCCTTCCTCACTCTTGCAAAGTCCCGCACTGCACTGTCAGGCTCATTTAAACAAACTGTCAAAGAAAAGCAAACTTTCCTTCATCCCTCCCAGTCCTCAACCCTTCCTCAGTAAAATTAAAACTGTCGCAGATCAGAAACCTTTGAAACACGGCAAATTATCAACATCACACTTCTGTGCTGGCACTTTTCCCTTTTAATATGACAGAGTGCGCTTAGATCAGACCTCGGCGACACGAAGTTTGTTTTTCACCCAGAGGAGCGTAAAATTCACCATTTCTGCGCACTCGAGTCAATATTTTTTGTCTCACCACAGTACAGATTTGCCCGCCTGGAACAGCCCTCTCAGTTTGGTGGAGATGCCTGTGATTCCTCTGACAGGGAGG